>NC_083624.1:16223625-16533125 GCF_963584025.1 Labrus mixtus
TTTGACCAGAAAGCATCGACTAAATCTTGATTTCAATGTGATGTTTGAGGAATGTGGGACTGACTTGCTTTCCACCTAAACCTATTTTCTACTTGTGGGGGCCAAGTAAGACGGAAACATATAACGTTCCCAAATCCAAACAAGCAAATAAAGGATTGAGAGTGAGAGGGAGGCGAAGCAGAATATCCAGTGGCTTAGAGCGGCTTTCTGGGATGAGGAGAACCTCCCACAGAGGGGTCCGTTTCATGAGGGAAACAAAACTGGCGAGCCAAGTATGTGAAACGAAAAACTGAAGGAGTAAAACAGTAATTTCAAGATTACATGTTGCCTTTGGAGGTGTGACGTGTTTTCAGCTGAGACCCCTTCATGAGAAACAAATCAGCTTTAGACATCTGGGAAATTAACTCGGTGCTTTTATTGCCAAGAGTTAGATTAGAAAATGATTGTCCCTCTCATGTCGGTACGCTAAATTTGAAGCTACCGTTAGCCAGCTGCCCGCTAGCTTAGCACGAAGACAAGGAGTGGGAACCAGCCAGCCTGGCTCAGATTGAATATGAAAATGTGTTAATAAGAGAGCTTTAAAGGGGCTTGAATGCATCTTGTTTTTACCTTGGTGAGAGGCCGAACTGATTATTTCTGATATGACTTTGTTTTTGCTCGTCTCAGTTTACTTTCCTTTGGCTTCAGTTCATATTAACAGTACAGACATGAAAGTGGTATTGATCTCCTCAAAGTAAATTGACCAAAATCTTGAGCTATTCCTTTTAAGATTTTGACTTTTTTCTTATGACAAAATATTTCTTTTCCTTAACCAAACAAGACCCGATTTTTCTGTGATCTAATTGATCTCTAATTACTGCAGTTTATTTCCTGGCAGTTAGAAAACCACACAACTTCACAAACACATGGTGGTGCAGTTTTTAATGCCTGAACACACTCCTTGCTGACTATCGCTTCGTCCATAAGGCCATATCTTTGTCTTGTCTGCAAAATAACGAGCTTTAGCAGCCACAGCTTATTCTGATGACGCATTCAGCAGAATCCATTAGTCGTCTTAAATAAAGGATGAGATATACTGTGAGTTCAGCTCTGAAAGGGCAAAAACAGAACGGCCTTGAGCACAGTGTAAGTGCTCGTGGGGAAGTCTCCGCGCTGACATTATGAGCTCCGAGGACATCTCATGGATAACATTACGGCCTGAATTACAGCAGAGGTGGAAACTTTGCTGACATTGCACTTTTTCTGCTTGAGCTCCTGAACAAAGGATCATTAATGCCTGTTTTTAATCAAGGATCCTTTTTAAAGTGCACATGGTCGCCAAATTGAAAAATATCTGTCAAAAAGAATAAAAAAACATCTATCAAACATGCAGCTTACTCTTAACTGTAATTTAAACTGGTATCCTGTGTATTAGAGACGCTGTTGGACAGGAAGAACGCGGCTGTTTTGACGTCATAGTTTCCAGAAAACATATTGTGTGCTAATGAGGGTCCATAAACCTGAGGTATAGGACCATGTCCAACTGTCTTCCCCCAGGATTTTACAGCCCTCATTCTTCTATGAATGGATCCTATAAACTGCTACGGCACATGCGATCAGTACACACAGCCAACGTACGTTTGGAAAAACCAACAGGATTCCCTTATTACTAATAAACTATAAAAAAAAAAAAACTATGTATGGAGTCTGTGCATTTCTGCAGCTGTTTTCATTGGCAGGCTAATGCTAATTGTCATTTAACATCCATTTATTTTCCTTCTCTCTGCTAGATGTAAAACACTGGAAAAATAAAGACAATAAACTTTGTCCGTTCTTGGCTTCACATTTCAGAGTTAACTAGAAAAAATGTTCCCCAGCTGTGTCTCTAAATTCTTGTTTCCAGGTTGAACTGTACAGATGTGACACTAGGTTTAGATCTCACACATATGCCCCTGTTGTCCAGTTTATCTGTGCACTTCTTACCAGGATGTCCCCTTTCAGGAGAAGTCCAGGTTCAATGGTGATGCAGATGCTGGTCTGGCTGTCCCCCTGGACATTACTGCAAAAGGAAAAAGAAGCAACAACATGTTAGAAAACAAACCCGCCTCTGTCATCACTGCTGATAAAATCATCACAATACAGTCCAGATTGTCTGGGAATAACAATGTGTGCATGATCATCATCTACACCAATTCCCTCATTTACCATCACAAAGTGTAACCACGGTGCAGCGCGGAGCTAATTTGGGGTATTACTGTCACCATGATTGTGTAAGTGGGGGAGTCAGATCAAAGGCTGCAGAGTGCTAATGGTTATCATGTGAGAGAAAGTGGAGGAGGAAGAGGAGGAGGGCGGGCTTTAAGGGGTTTGACAGTCCGGAAGTCTAGAACATGTGCACACATAGTTATTGTTCATGCTGTAGATGTGTTTATAGATCTGACACTGTTGTAAGGATGGATGACGTATTAACAGATCAACTGTAGCACGCTCGGCTTCACACAGTAGCCATGAGGCCAGCTTTTTTTTTTTTTAAATGACTAAACATACAACAGTTAACTTTGCTCCTTTAACCATTCATGTATTCTTCTTAGTAGTAGCCAAAGTTGGCCAAACTGAGTCTCCTACTCCTTCATTTGAAAGTTATTCAACTTAGCTGCAATGGATGACAAATTGAAATCTTCTAATTGGTTGGTATAATTGGTGTAAGTGAACAAATAGGACTTCTAGGTATGGAAATCTGGAAAGATGTTTTTCCACTAATAGGCATATCTTATGGTTCTCAAAGACTTACTGAACCATATAGTAACCTGTCTACTGTATGTTTTAATTGCTTAAATATAGCCTGTATCCTCTCCTCTCTCCTCTCCTCTCCCCTCCTGTCCTCTCCTCTCCCCTCCTGTCCTCTCCTCTCCCTTCACCTCAGCCCAAAACAACAGCAGTAAAGCACAGAATCCATTATTTCCTGCCTTGCCCTGAGAACCAGCAGGGTCCTCTGACAGGAAACCCCTGCAGGCGTCCACACAGATGCCTGTCTGCTTGTTTCATTGGCTCTCAGGTCACAAATAATAATAGAAGTGATTGAAGGATCTACAGTGGGGAAACAAGAGCCTCGAGCTGGGGAGGCTAGCTAAATACAATAATGTGAGGCAAGCACAGAGAGGAAACTGGCAAGAGGGACACTGTATGTGTATATTGGGGGGCAGGAGAGTTAAGGGAGAGGCTATAAAGGAAAATCAGGTTTTTTTTTATTATTGAGCCATTACGAGCTTGCTATCCCAGGAATCTTGTAAAAGCGTTGGAGTGTGAGCATGCTTTAAGACTTACTAGATCCCAGATGTGTACACGGGCTGCATGGCCTGGTAGATTTTGAGAAAGGGACGACAACCTGGAACAGGAGATTTTAAAGTAAGTCATTTGTTGAGGAAAATAAAGAGACGACGAGTGAGTTCATTGGTGTGGATGACACTCGCCTCCTTTGGACTCAAAGTTGGGGATGCCGTGCATGATGACGTGGTGGAGGAACAGCGGTTTGTTGTTGATCTTGATGTGCCCGGAGAGCAGACCGCTGAAGTACTCCACATACCTGAGCAGAGGAAAGAAAACATGACTAATGTTTGTGCCAAACTGTATCACGATTACCTTTCTGTTTGACAACAAAGGGATCACGTTATAATCCTGTGTTCATCACAACAAAGAGATTCAATCGTGTCGTTGACCTCAAATGAAAACAAATGACTGTTCTCAGCTTGTCAGCCCTGATGAATGAGCCAACCCAGCTCCTTGTTTTATTCCAAACAGAATAAACGTAGGACTTTAAAGCTGTACTAAACACTTTCCGTTGCACTGATGTTGGATCCAAAGGCTGTGTGTATTTAGAAACTGGGTTGAAAGTAGCCGAAAAGCCGCAGAAAAATAACCACGGAACTCTGGAATCCCCGTCAGATCTTTTGTTCTTTTTAGCCTCGTTGGAATCATTGTTTTTGTTTGTCCACCATTAAATCCCACTTTTAATTCATTCTGAAGAAACGGCAGGCAGCTTTTCAGTAAAAAAAAAAAAAAAAAAAGAAGAC
Source organism: Labrus mixtus (assembly GCF_963584025.1). Taxonomy (NCBI): domain Eukaryota; kingdom Metazoa; phylum Chordata; class Actinopteri; order Labriformes; family Labridae; genus Labrus; species Labrus mixtus. The sequence continues at coordinate 16,227,675 of NC_083624.1, forward strand.
TCCTACAAACTCTGCTTAATCAGAATCAGCTTCATTAGCCAAGTATTTAGACTCACATAAGGACTCTGACTCCAGTTTACAGAACTTTCTAATTCACAATAAGTGCAGGGATCAGAAGTGCAAAGTCCTGTTTAATCGTCATTACAGTTTCTGCTACTGTTACACATACGTTTACCATAACTGCAAACAGTTTTGAAATCTTATTCATTGTTGTTTTTGCTCTGTTTGTCTCCATCCTTCTCCTTCTTCCTGCAGCTCCCTCTATCTCATCTTCCAAGCCCAACACGGTTTCAGCAGACGGCTGTTCATCATGAGTCTGGTACTAGTCACCTGAAGTGGCAATAACTGTCTCAGTGTGTCACTGTACTCTGAAGAAGACGCAAGCCGATAAGCGTCGGTGTATTTTAATGTTTCTAGCTCGTTAAATTAAAGGCCTTTTATATATTTCTAACCATCCTGAGTACCTGGACCTGGATTATTTATACCTATGTTTTCTGGTCTTAAGTTTTCCTCGACTTTTTTGTAAGTCTGGTTTTGTCCGAGGTTTCTTCCTCTTAAAGGAAGTTTGTCCTCTCCACTGTAACTTTGCTAAATGTGTCTTAGAGCTCATGATGGATTAATGTTGGGTCTTTGTAGATAATATGACAAAGAGTAAGATTTTTTACCTGTTTTTTTCTGTGTGTCTCAAGAACATTTTACTATAAACTGGCGCTTTACAAATGAAGATTGATTGATTGATAGATGGTACAAAATAAAAGAGTTGGTAGAGAGCAAAGCAAATGAATGCTACAGCTTCTCTTTTTTTCTTCTGAATGTCTAAAGATAAATAACATTTTAAGCTATAACTGTGTCTTTAAGTTGGTTTTTTTTTGCACCTCTGTGGCTAATAATATCTTCAGACACAACTGTATTATCATAGACGGACAGACGGACATATCTCTGTGAGGCAGTTCAACTTTGGGGTCATACTCGTACTATAAACAAACGAGTGAGTGAAGACCGACCTTTTCTGCGATGGCTGGCCCACAGGAAGCACTTTGTCTTCATAGAAACGCTTCATGGCAAACCTGTCCAGAGCCTGGTCAGCACTGTAACAACAGAGACATTCAGTAAGTACACACAGTAATGACCACTTTAGAATAGGCCATGCATGCACAATACTTATATAGTATATACTATAATATAGCATATGCAATTGCAGCCTGTTCTTAGTTATTTACTTTAGTGATTTGGAAACCACTGACTTGTATGGAAAATACACCTGCACATATGAAAAAACCTTCCCTCAGCAGGAGCACACGACGTCACCATAATTCACATAACTTTCCAGATGGTCGCTGTCACAGTGTGTTCAGCTTCTGACTGTTTCACTTCTACTTTAGTTTTCAAAATGATTTCAGGCCAGCTTTAAACTGACTTGTGGGATAATTGGATTATAGTGAAATCTAATACTTTAGCAGGGAACAGATTGTGTTAAATGTGTTCATGGTCAATCAGTGTTCTGTAAGGAACAACAGCGAGTCATGCTCTGATTGTCTAACACTTTACGTCGACTTCTATTTTGGCATATCTAAATCAAATCCAGAATAAGGGAACTGGCACCTATCACTTGAGTCTCATGATCCAGTTGCTATGTTAGCTAACTTGTTGCTTTCTGCTCATAATTATCATATCAAAAAGATTCCCTTCAAAATACCCAAATTAAAGCTTTGTTCTCCGGTCTCATGCCTCAGCCCTCGTTCTCCTGTTTATCAGATCTCAGTCTGTTACAGATGTGGCTTTCAGTCTTGTGATAAACAATGCTGGTTTATTTTGTACTTCCCCAAAATGTCTCCATCTCTCTTTTTTCTCCATTTTCTATTTCCCTTCTGTTCTCAAAAAATTGAAATTTATCTTGGTCCCTCTCTGCTTTTCTGTCTCTTCTAACATTCATTATCCTCTCCTAAATTGTATCATCAGTAATGCATGAAGACAGCTAAAGTCTGACTCTTACAGCCAAATAAACACAAGTCACATGCTGTGAGATATAAGAAAGACGGGGTATCTTGTAGGGTCAATATTTACTGGACTCCAACTATTACGATAAGGTTGCAGCATCCTGTATGTTAAAACAACTTAAACCTCACAGGAGCTAAATTTGTCTTCACCTGATCTCACTTTGCTCGTTTTATTCATCTGATCATCCAGAGCAGGAAAAGAATAATGTGAAATAAACTGGACTGAGTTTCTGATTACTAAATATGATAAGGATGATGGGAGTGCACAAAAGCTCTCATGCTTCTATTCCAAGCCTGCAATTAACTCCTCCCAGGTACAGATGTGATCGTACACCCACCTAGCAGATATGTTGCTGTAATGCATGTAGGCCGCCACCACCACTCCAGTCCTGCCCCTGTTGCCCTGAAAAGACAGAAATCCAACAAGAGTCATCTACAGATTTTATCTCCCAAGGCAAGATGTTTGTCATTTGAAAAAAAAAAAAAGTTGTTTATTTAAAATGTAGGCTCAACATTCTCAAAACAACTGTACAACCTGCAATCATTCCAAATTTGTTTTTAAACACAGATTCAAGAGGGTGAATTCACTCATACAAGATCACTAGAGCTAGTGTAAAAGGTGATATCCAGTAGATGTTTCACTTTAGCATCGGTCTTTCAAACTAAAAAAAAAAAAGCTGTCCCTTCAGCGTACTGCTTCTCCTCCTCCTCAACCCCTCCTTTAGCATTTGAGTGCAGCCGATTCTACGACTGATCACCATTTAGACATGCAGCACAAACTTAAATAGATTTCTTTGAAGTATTTCATACCAACAAAAATATTTTCTTCAGTTTAGAAAGTTATCTTGTATTGTATTCTCGCAAAAGACACTCCACCATTATGCATCTACTGACAGCAACCCTGAAGTGGGCGGGGCCGTTTCTCTCCCCCTGTGAGGTGGTCGGGCTGATGGTTGGATAAGGAGGGGCTCATGTGGTTGAAACATGTTGGAGCCTCGGGGTGAAAACATAAACAAGCTGAAAGAGCACCATCCCGTCCCGTATGAACACAGAGCTAAGAACAATAATCCCAGAGGGAGTTTGACTTCACTCTTTTTCTTTTTTTTTTAAAAGTCATCACTCACCGGCACAAAACACCTCTTTTTGTCCAAGTTTAAGAGCTATCAGGAATGGACCACAAATTGCCTTTTATTTTTTTATCCTTAAACTCCTATATTTATGGAACTATATCCGTATTAATCTGGGAAAAGAAAAATGTATAGATGGGTATTTAATGAATAGTTCACTGAGCTGAAGTCTCCATCACCATCACAACAAACCAGTCTTATGTTACACATCCGTCAATGTTTAAAGCGAGGGTCACTGTGGAGAATAAGTGTGTTCCACATTATAAATATCGCGGCCACTTAAACAGCGTGAAGCCCCGTGGAAATGATTTGTTGATATGAGGAAACCCGACACGGCCTGCTTCCTTAGTGACCGACCACAACCTCCAAACCCACGCTCTCGTCACCGGCATTACTCAACTCGCTGAAAAATAACCCTCCGTTGCCGTGGCAGCCGACTTGTTTGTAACCTCCCTGTGGGAACATCCTGGAATGAGGCACACAGCTCAAGGATCCCATGGTTAATACGCATGTTGCACAACACAATCGGACACACAGAGGGGTTAACGTGAAAATGATTAGCTATTACATCTGGGACTTTGGCCCAAGCGGTTGTATTTGGATCTACTTTTTATGGTGTCGGCACACTGAGGAGCCAGATGAGTGTGGTTTGCCACAAGAGGATAATATTATGCAAGTAAATTTAGGCAACAACAGGAAAATATTGGTCAATTCCGTTTTTTATGGTATTGTTAAAGGATGAATAAACATAAGCAGCCATGATGAGTGGAATGCCTGACCCACTTAATTTGTGTTTTCCTAACCCTCATCCAGCACAACCCAAACATGCACACAAACACTCCACCCTGAACGTCGATCTTTCACTTAAAGAGGACGTCATAACAGACACAAAAAAAACAGCTGCAGCCTCAGGAGGAGGAGGAGGTTCTTACAGGAGCCTGAGGGTGCCCTCTACTGTCCACAGTTACATCCTCTCTTTGTGTTTTCCTCTCACCTTGTTGTGTATGACCACCACGTTGTGGCTGTCAGCACTCAGCCAGGTGTCCATGGCTTTGCAGATGCTGCAGATTTTGTCCAGAGCTGGAGCATGATGGTCAGGCCAGCCAAAGTCCAACACCTGAGAGAGAGATGGATTCCGATTAATCATCAGATTAATGTCAGTCAGATTTAAGATCAAACTGAACAGAGAAGGAGAAAGTAATGATGCTCGTACCTTTGGATGAAGTTGGCTGATGTCATAACGCTTCTCACTGAGGTTGAAGAGCTGAGGATGGAGTTGGCATAAACATTATTACAACATGTTTGGCAGCTCATTGAGAATTGACAGAAAAGAGAAATCGTTAAATGATTTATGACTCTCAGTGATTCCTTACAGTCACACACATTAACATTTCCTGACCTTAAATGGTTTTAAATATTCAATTGGTTGCTATGTGATGTCATGCTCAATCACCGACCAGTCATAATGCAACAAAGACTGAAGACACAGCTAAACTGTTGTGTTTTACTAGCTTAGCTTTAACTAATAAAAATGGTTTATATGAAACACATGGAAACTAAGGACTGGTAGTTGTAGTGCAGGGAATGAGTTAGGTTGACAACACAAAGGTTAGCTATGTTCTTTATTTGTTTATTTGTTTTTCACTCTTAACAGCTTCTCAGTACAGCTGTAGTCAACCAAATAAAAGCATGGTCGACTGAAATTACACCAACGCATCAACCAATCGAGTGGTCGGAAAAAAAACTGCAGGTCAGCCAATCTCTATATCAACCTAATGAGTGACAGTGACGTCAGTGCTGTTAGTCTGGATGAACTTCAGAATGAACATGACAAGCTTTTTGCAGCATCAAATGTCCTCATTATGTTGTACTGAAATAACTGGATCAGCGTGCATATGTCTATATTCATGTCAGCCCTATAATCCACTTTTTTTAACATCATGTACACAGACTGAGTGATGAGATGTCGACATGTAGTAGCAGCCATTAAAACACCAGATAACACTGACAGCTGAATCACAAGTAGAGACACAGATAAATATAACGATTCTGTGGTAGATGTAAAGAGAGAGCTTAAGATCAGCTGAGCTAGGAAGATCTAATGACTCCCTGAAAACATCCTGTGGTGATCATCAGGATGTAAACAGGTAAAGCATACCAGGTAGTTGTGTCCGTGTTTGGAGCGCAGCATGGAGGCGACCTCCCGCAGGTTGTCGGTGTAGCTCTGTTCCTCCACGCTGCCGGGGAAGGAGACGGAGATGATTCTCTCTGTGATGTAGACCAGGTCCAGCTCGTAGTTCTCCTCCAGGGCCTGCAGCAGACTCACACTCCTGTCAGACACACAAACAGACAGTTTCACAGTTTAGTGTTGTTAATATTCCCACAGAAATGAACAATATGGCTGATCAGTTGAGATGGGATTTAGACATGTTGTGTTTCCTGCTTCAGTTGGTGTGTGATCACTTCAGCCACAGTGAAGCCAGGACAAAGGTGTGTTCAGGCTTTTGGACTGTTGTGATTTCGTCAGGTTCTATCTAGAAAAAACAACCATGCTAAAACATCTATATGTGAGAAAAACAATCTTAATCAAGAGGACTCAGTAACAAGCAAAGTCTGCTCTTCATTGTTTGATCTTATGGACAAAGACTTGATGCACTATGGCTCGACAAAAATTACTAATTTACTCGCTTTATGCATTAAAGAACATGTTTCAAGCCCAAGTGATGTTTTATGACTCAGACTTTTTCCTCTCTTCATTGTTCATAACTTATGAAAAAGCTGATTATTCTCTCTCTAAGTATTATGTACAGTATGTGAATTTAAATCCACAGTAAAAGTCTACATAAAATGTCATACCTACAGGTTCATATTATGATCTAAGAATCTTCTTCTTGTTAAATGTTTAATACAGAAGACATCACTGCTGCATGATTCATTCCTGTGATTTGATGTGGGAACACTTATTTCTTTCAGGCTGAGCGATATCACAAGACGCATTACAGAGTTTGATTCTAGTCTGCTGTTTAACCCCTTTTACTCCGTTTCCAAAGTAAAGACACACTGACTCAAAGTGTTGTCACTTAATAAAAAGCTTTCACTTTTTTCTTGTTTTTCACTTCAGTACCACCAAACTCAGTCAACATGAGGCTAATATTTGAACCTCTAAGACGTATTCCTGCTGTCGGCTGGACGTCTGGACATTTCCAGTTGAGTCATTTTTGTGATAAGGGTTACCTTGTCACCTTCTTTTATTACTAGGGTTGACTTGACACGATTACAAAAATGTAAACTTGTATGTGATACCAGTAAAAATCAATGAATAAGGCCTTGTGGTTAGTTTGTGTGCCCCGTGTACAGAGCCTGTCGTCCTCTAAGTGGGAGCGGTGTGGGTTCATATCCGACCTGTGGCTCCTTTCCCGCATGTCATTGCCCACCATTTCTCTCAACCCGATTTCTGACTCTATCCACGGTCCTGTCTCTCTAGTAAAGGTATTAAAAGTACAAAAAGAAAACATTCAAATAGAAAAAAATCAATAATATCAACACCTGTTCTGATACCACAGGAACAACAAAAAGAAGACCTAGGCACCTGATACTGGTTTATTTCTTGTTCTCAAATGTCAAAAATTGCAAGCAGACTCCTGGGAACGTTTGAGACTGAAATGTTGCCAATGTATTTGTGCATTTTTTTTTTTTTTTATGTATTCATTCCTCTCCTTAACATCTGTCTTATGAAATAGATGTTTTTTTCCCATTTCGATACTTTCCTTAACCAAAATAGTTTTTTTTATGTGTGGTTTCCAAATGTGGTATCCATGCTTGATTAAGTATTTTTTCCACTGTTAACAGCGCTGTGGAGAATTCAGCTTGAAGTTGCACTGTTGGAATTATAACCGGTAACAAAAGAGAAGCAACTCAGAGCTAATCGTGCCGCTCGTCCGATGTCTGCCATACTTGACTTGGGGTGTTTTAAACTCGAGGGGGAATCCCAATTTTAAAAGGTCACTAAATCTGGAGCTAACATAAACACTAAACGAGTCTGCTTTTCTGAATCTTGCGTCAGTGAAGACGTGTATGTTCTCTATGCACCAAATCCATCTCAGATTAAGCTGAACACAACGCACAACACTGTTCTTCATGACAACAAGAAACAAACATCCTCATATGGAAAGAGCCATCACACTACATAAGTACCACATGCACAATGATATCATTCAAGCCCAGAGGGGGTGGAAATGTTCCTCTTAAATGTAAGCTCTCCTCTCTGCATTAGACACATGTGTTGTTGTTTGACTTACGCTGTCTGAGAGGGGAACGGAGCGAGGGGAAATTGATTAAGTCGATGAACATGCCAGCTTATGTTGCAGCATATGTGAGCATTGGCGGAGGAAATTGCGCCGAAGTCAGCTAAGATGTTTTTTTTTATCTTGGCTGGTGTTTCTGGAGTCAAATAAGGTCAAAAATTAAAGTGTTAAGTGAAGAAAGTAAAGAAGGAAGAGATGGACAGTCCATCATAAAAAAACTCATGCACTGCTATGTCAGAACATCTCTTGATTAACTGAATTCATGTAATCTAAGACTTCTCTCTTAAAACAGAAAAAGAGCAGATGCTGCTCCAAAACCAGCAAAACGTGTCCATCAAAGGTCTTCAGACAGCTTGTGCAGAATAATCTGATGCTCTGCTGCCAAAGGATTTCAATCCAACAGTCCAACACTCATTATCTTTTTGGTTTACCTCAAACACAAGGCTTTGCAGGAATGCTTCAGACTTTTGGGAGCTATGACGAATAGCTTTATCCAGGATTCAAACATAACGGGACATACACTTGTTTGCTTTCCCTGACATGAGTTTGAGCTAGCGGCTCATTAGCTTAGCATTAAGACTGACAACAGGGGGAAACGGCTAACCTGGCCCCTACTTGGCACCTACTCCCTGGGCCATCACTAATATGTAGCCCCTCTTATTATTTGCTCATAAGCATCTCTCTTTTTTCACACACATTACATTAAAGTGAATTCATGTATGTTTTCGACCCCCTTACATTTGCAAAATTTAGTATTTAGTATAAAAAAGTATTTTGCTCTGCTGTTGTATTTAAACTTTATGTAATCTGATGATGCTTTTCAAGAAGGGCAACTCCAAAACGTTTTGTACTTTTAACTCAGCCATTGAGGAGCTGAGGGCCCGATTCTGTTATACTTGGACTGAGTCAGGTTAGCTTTTTCTCCCCTGTTCCAAGTCTTTATGCTAAGCTAAGCTAAACATTTTCTCATCCAACCCTTGGCAAGAAATTCACAAGGCATATTTCAAAACTCATTGAACTCGAGCTTTAATTTTGACTGCTGTCTTCAACGTAAAAAAAAAAGCATGTCCTCCCCTGTTTAAGACGTCTGCAGAAAGCAGTGAGATGAAGAGGTTAAAGCAGAGGTGTCTCGACAGCAGCATTTTTCCCACATTTGTCAGCTGTGAGTAGCCCCAGAGGAAATTGCTCATATGGCTGGGACAGAGGATCTCTCCTTTAAACCTGCTCTGCTCTGTACATCTGGAGCCACTCAAAAGCTGCTTACTGGAAATTATTCATCACGGCCGATGGAGGAGATATGTCACACATGTCCTCTCTCATGCAAGTCTCACGTCTTGTTTTGAATTTTTGTAAAGATTGTATCTTTCTATGTTAGAGATTCAAAACTTTGTGTTGTTTTTATTTCCACTTTAACCTCGATCTCTTACTCCGTTTCTCTCTCGATTTCCCTCTTTTCTTCAGTGGTGTTTAACTTTCTTGTGATCCTCTCTCTTTCTTACTCTTTCCACTTCCTCCTTTGTCTCTGCACATGTCTGCGTCTCCCCTCGGGGTGCAGTCAGGGCCAATATAGACGCTGTGGTTTGGTCCTTTTCCAGGTCCACCAGCATGCGTTGACCGGCCGAGCGCCAACCTGCTTCTCATCAGCTGAAGAGATGAAGCGATTGCTCTCTATTTTTTTTCTTTCTGCACACAGTGTTTGATAAATGACGCCTTATCTCCACACGCTCAATTTCAGCGCTGCAGTGATCTCACTGAGCGTGAACCAGGCATGTTTTATCAGGAAACCGGAGACATTAGGTCGTAAAAGAGCTCGCCAGATATTTATTAGTAATAAACTTGATCGACTAAGACATCGTCTTTTAATAAACTACTCAAAGACATCCTTGATACCAGCTTTGATTAGACCTGCTCTAACTCCTTATGGTGCAAATCTATAGTTTCTCACGCTCTGAAGAGTCAAAGATCAGTCAACATCATATTTAGTATTCTTACTGTAATTGATCCTTTTCATCATTTTAGTTCATCAAGCATCACACTAAATATGTATCTGTATTAGCAGTTATCTGTGAGAACCTGCAGCTCTCTGACCTTTTGGTTCTCTTTATTTGAATCCTTTTGGTTTTGGTTTTCAGGCCCACAAACTGCACTTGTGTCAAACTTGTTTATAACAGCAGCGGTGCACACAAGCTCAGACAACACTCTAAACAAAGTGAAACTTCTACCCAAACCCACACAGGATACAGATGAATCTAACGGCTATAGCTCACTCTACCTTAAAAGGAAATCTCCCAGATTTTCAAACTTATCTCTGTTTTTCTCAAGATTGGTGAATAGTGTGAAAACCGCCCGCATTTCTTACAGATGTTCTTTTTTAATGTATCTGGGGAGCAGTTTGTTGTTGTTGATCATATGGCTCTAATGGTGCAGAGTTAGTTGGTGGTCTGGAGGAACTACAGTACAGGTTTTGTGCTGTGACTTCAGTTGAATCAAAAACAAACTCAAAAACTACACTAAAAACATCAGACATGGCATCCCATGTTTATCTTTGCATCAGCTGCTCAACATTGTGAACACCCTATTCTGAGAATAAGTATCTGTCTTGATAAGCATGTAAACATAAACCTGTCTGCACCAATTAGTATGATATGATGTAGACTATGAGATAAGAGATAACTGTCTTATGACTCTGCTGTTGCGCACTTTTTTTCTTTATATGGACTTTTTTTAAATTCAGTTCCACACCAGATATATCATGGTGTTTTTATTTTAACAAAAAAAAATACATACTTTGACTTTGCAGTGAATCTGTAGCCCGAGCTCAGTGCAGCACGCCAGCCAGAAGTGTTGTGGTGTTGAATTTACACATCAATTACACAACTGACAACATCTGTGACTCCCTGAGGACCCGGATGAGAGGGCCTGACACCCAATATCTTTGTGTCCCAACTAAAACAGTGTGAGGTCCAGTTCAATGGCAGGGCATGAAGCCTCACTTATTCCCTAGTTTGAATAATACTAGAGTTACACTTCACAACTCACACGCAGCAAAACTCAAACTGGATGAAGGTGGATACGATTTGATCCCTGTAAGAATTTAACAAACGCAGTGCAATAGGCCAAGTGAAGCTTTTTAGGGGGAAACTTTCATAGAAGAGAAGGAAGAACTCTTACCTGGATGGTCTGCGCCGTGACTCCATGCTCTTTGAGGATTTTGTTGAGCCCTGAAAAGAAAAAGAAAAACACTTATGTTTTAAAAAGAACAACAGAGCATGTAAGAAAAAACACGTCAGCATTAATAAAGCTGTTCATCCCATTTCTAAAAGTCCTTTGCTGGTTTTATTTAACATCAAGGTTTCCATGCAGTCTAAATCCATGATGTCACCAATACAGCTTGATCTGTTTTCTTTTTTTTCATTAGAGAGTATTACAAGATGCAGCTCGACATCCTGTTGTGGGGACATGTCTGCACGTCAAAGACTGCTCCTACATTAGAGACCACTGTGAAAACGATTGGGTTTAAAAAATACCCATCTTGAAAAACATCGTTATGCAGTACAGTCGAAAGCGCGTCTGATCCAGCTCAGATTTTTCACCACCAGGTCCCCCTCTGTCCCTCTGGATTAAGATTCATGATGACCCCAGAGCAGGTTGCACTGTAAACATTCAAAACTACTCATGTTTATTAAGACTCTTAATGATAACAGGCGATGTATGAAGCTGTCCATAAGGGTGCTACTAATACTGTCGCCCTTTTTATTCTGCCTCTGCATTGTGTAGAAGCATCGCAGTTATATCAGGGTTGTTTTCAGTTAATGGAGCCAAAGAGCCACAATATGGAACAACAATGACTAACATCTCTAGATAATGTGTTTAGGGGGTCACTCTACTCTTGCAGGTATATACCTCTATCGATACAAACTGGCCAGGGCATCCTGAGCATGCTCACAGTTCACACTCAGAGGCTGGACGCAGGAATCAAACAGTATAAATGAGTAGAACATTACCGGTATATGACATGGGATGTGGATGGGACATGGCGAGTGCTAGAGCGAGAACCACCAGTTTAGACAGACAAGGTGAAAAAGTTCTAGTTGGGTCAGCTAAAGGACTTTAACATATTGAAATACATGGAATGAGAGGAACTTTTTTGTGTTGATTGTAGCTGTTTTAAAGGTAGCATATCGCCGCCAGCTGTAGCAAAGATGGACATACTTCCAGTAACAAATGTATTCTCCCTTGGTGCTTGTATACCAGGAAAAAGAGGCTAAGTCCAATGAAAAGGCCAAATCAAGCTGTAACTGAAGCTCTACTTAACTGTGCATGTAAACATACTGAATGTTTGGACTACATAGTGAGTTTGTTTTGCATTTTCAGTCCTCTTATGTCCTCCTTAAATAGAGAGTAGGGAGTAGTTAAATGTGTGAATGATTTTATTATGAAGCTACAATCACTGTGGAAAAGAAGCTGACTGAGGTAAAACTCAAGAAACTCATTCTTGAGAAATCATTGTGCTGTAGAGCAGTAAAAAAAGATAGCTGTGTGCTGTTTGCACTCTAAAAAAAGAAATAAAGAAAGAGGTTTTGATCTTGGATTCTCCAGGCTGAGAGTGTGAGGACACTCTCACATGGTAACCTCTCAGAGACAGGGCGCTGAGGCCCTCACAGAGGAAGTGTGGCTGAAGGTGATTGACTGAGTTTGGCTCCACTCCTCCTCGCCTGCCTCACCTCCCCCTCAGACCAGCTCCAGCAGGGGTCAGAGGTCATGTGGACTTGTTCCCTCCCCTGCAGTGTTTGGGTCACATGTACTGGTATCCATCATCATCCATTAGATCAGACTAGCTTGCTGAGCATCAGTGTCAAGAGCACCACCAGCAGCCTCCCCGGATAAGCCGGCCCTGCTCTTCTTACGCCTGATTATCAATCTGTCAGTGAGCACATGTTCACTCAGACATCATCCTGGGAATTTTAACCATCACATGGTCTTTTTTTGGGGATTGAAGAAGACATCTGTGGGTGATTTGGCTCCCAACAGAAACCTTCTGAATGTTGAGACTACATGTTTAAGGATTACAGCCTGCCATGCTGTTGCTCCTGCATCGCCCAGTAAACAATGACTCAGCAAAAAAGCACAGAGTTTTGATTGACACTATATGAGTTTAATCAGGGAAAGTCTTTCTTACTTCCTAAGGACTCAAGTCTGTGACTTTTAAGAGGCTAAAAGAAAATTGAAATGATAGTTTGGGAAATTGTTATGTCTTAAAGCTCCTATGAGGAGTTTTTAGCTGGTTATAAAACTGACTAAAATGTATACTGATGCCTGTAAATGACTTGGAAATAACACACAAGCCAATTAGGAAGACAACAAACTATTTCTTTGAACTTATTTATAGTGTTTGTAACAACTGCCGCAGGGAATGTGTCAGACATTTGTGCTGCAAAGATTCCCAGCTAGTGATACATTTGACTGTTAAAAGACCGAAAACACTACTTAAGCATGTACAGGATTAAGATCAGCAACGGAAGTGGACATACAGCTTTGTCCACAGGGGACCCAAACCAAAAGTTCCTCACAGGAGCTTTAACATTTGTTGTGGCTGCACAACACCTATGCTAGCATTGCCTTCCTTCCAGGCCTTAGCTTTGTGGTGCCAAACTAAAACTCCATAAAATACATACAATACATCCATAAAATACATGTGCAAGAAAATGTAAACGCTTTAGGTCTGTTGCAAGTTCAATGTCCTGACAATGTGGTGATTTTCTAAAGAGGTGCATGCTACCTTCTTGGAGCAAACATACAGCTGCTCCATGAAGTAAATGCTTACGATGTACACAGACGATAAAAGTATCACAGTCATTAAAAGAAATGCAGATATTGGTTGAATTTATGTTTAAACCAAGTTTAATGTAAAACTGAAGGCAAATAAATAAACCTAAAGGCACAACTGCAGAACTAAACTAATCAGATGATAGTGTTTGTCAATATGTTCTTTCATTCCCACAAAACTTCACTTTATTTCAGGTGTCCACATGAGTCCGCGGCCCAGCTGAGGTTAGACAAAGCAAATCCCCCATTTTCTGCCTGTTCCTCGGGCTAAACGTTTCAGCATGTTGCAGGGATCTATAAAGAGCAGAGAGTCGCCAGAGGAGGACAGAGATGAATGAGCCAGAAATGGCCTTTAGGAGACGGTTCAGAGACGGACGCAGAGCGTAAAGAAAGTTAAGAGGCGCTTGTGGTGAGTGGAGCTGTGGGACTTCATGTGCACAAAAGCACAAAGTGCTCTTAAAATGGACCTGTGAGAGGTGATCCTATTTCTGAAAGGAAAGGTAAACATGTCCGAGAAACGCTGCTAGTCAGACGCCGAGACATAAAACACGGTGTCACCAGTTCAAGCAGCGTGCAAACAAACGTCTTAATTAGAGACCTGGAGAGAGTGCGGAGAAGATGGTGTTTATGTTGTGCTGCAAAAAAAGCTGTTAATGTGCAGTTTTTGCTTAAAATTAGTCGCATGAGCCACAGTATTTATGTTGGAGAGTAAACATAAAAGCATCCCACTGAAGGAGTGGGAAGTTCAAAGACAATAACTCTCATTGTGGACACATTGATGTCTTTTGGTCGAAAACTGACAAGTCGTTTGAGAATGATGATTCTATGAAAGAAGAAGTGTTCAGTACAGCAATAAAAGTTATCAAATCCTGAGTTTTAATGCGCCAACTAGCAGCTGCAAGATTTTGAGCATCTCCACAAACGAACCACAAAGATCATTTGTGTTCAAATCAAATCAATTTCCTCAGTGCAGCTGCTCTGAAACAGACTACAGTGAGCGCCACACAGTCCGCACCCTCAGACCGGTTTGTGTCCGTTGAGAACTTGCATTGCAAACCAAGTGGGGAGGCGAGGTAGTCAGGGAGGAGGAGGAGGAGGAGGAGGTGGTGGTGGGGGGTGGAGTGGGGGGGGTCCAGCAGGCCTGTTTCCAGATGAAAACCATCTGTGGAGGTTGACTTTACAAGCAGGCCATTCAAATTAACCATCTGAGAAAGAGTGAAGGAGGGAGGGAGAGGTGGGGGGGAAGCCGTTGGGGGCTGGTAAAAGTCCGCGAAGGAGACGGGAGAAGCGTTTTCATAACAAAGAAAAAAAGCAACAAGTGATAAAGAGGAGAAGATAAAGGAGCAGCGTTGACTAAATCCATCCTTTGCATCCTACCTTCCTGAAAAGGTGGCCTGTACTCCATCTCCAGGCCCCCCTCAGAGAGGAGAGCCGCCTCCTCAAAGACCCTCCTCGGTTCATCTCCGGAGAGCTTCCTCTGCCTCTCACTGCTCTCCGTCCGGCAGTGAACTTTTCTGTGTGAAACCTCTCCCTTTTCTTTGAGCGCGGGGGAGGAGAAGGGGGTCGAAGAAGACGAGGAAGAAGAAAAAAAACAAAAACAGAGGGCTCTATTTTTGGACGCTGCCTGCAGTGGACCGCTGCATGCTCCTGCTAAGACGGAACTCCTCCACAGCGCTCCTCGTCCCGTCCTTCTGTCCGCTCACTGTTCTCCCTCTCGTTCTTTCCCTCTCTGTCTGGGAATCAGCCACCCTCCCCCTCTCACTCTGCCTCCCATCACGTTATCTCTCCCCCTCATATTCAACTTTTCCCTCCCTCTTTCTCATCGGTGCACAGATCTAAACTTCAACTGTTAAAGCTTTCCATCTCTGCAGGACTGATGCTTGTTTGTACACACAAACACATGAATCATCAGACTGTAGATCTGCTCTCTGTGAGTCTGTGACTCATGTTCTGTGAAACATAGTTTTGTAAAATGTGCTTTATTCCAGACTTTGATCATTGGGTTTTTTGTGCAGTGGATTTAAAGCTGCCAAAAAGTCAATAACTCAAATCATTAGTTCAAGTCGACTATTGTGTCCATCAAATCTCAAGAAGTTTAATCTGAATCATTAATTCTACAAGAGAATGACTGACTAAAATTATCAGCTGAGATTCCTGAAAGCATCTGCTTTTTAAAATAGTTAAAAATACAAATAATTTATACTACTTTCAAGATTTTTTTTACAGGGGATGGATTAAACTTCACCTCTCCAAAATAAACAGATCACAGCAATAAAAATAGTGAAATGCAGTTATAGGTTGGCAAAATGTTCCAATACTTTTTGACACCACGCATTTTAAAACAACTCAATCTCTGTTATTTAATTGATCAATAGTATGGACAATTACCGAAGCTTTAAAAAAAAACTACAAATCATCAGTCATATCTTTACCCAAAACTGCTGCATGTGAGAGAGAGAGAGAGAGGAGCAGTTGTCCATTTAAATCAAATGTTGGCATATCCTGATGATTGGTGTCCTTTTGGCGTCTCATAGAGACACAAAAGTGACGTTTGCCTCTTTTTAAAAAAAGAACAAGATCAGAGGAGTTGATATGTTGCCAATTTATTTAAACAATTAGGACAGTGTGCAGGAGTTTGGATAGGTTTCTGTTTGATTGAAAACAGAAACCTATCCAATATTTCATGCCTTTTACTTTGTTGCCGTGATATTGAAACTAGTAACGATATTGTTTCATTTTTACTTGTATTGTATTGAAGTTTCAATCTGGGAAGGTGAGAACTATAATGCAGTTTCACATTTAATCTGATTGTCTCTCTGACGCTCTTCAGATGCACTTCTTGGCTTTCTGTTTACTTGAATCCTTGTTTTGGTTCAATGACGCAGTTAGAAACAAAGGTGACATAACAGAGCTGGTACTTCTCTGAAGTGTTACTAAGTATGAGGAGTATCCAGGACTTTATCTCTCCCTCCCTGTTGTCATAAATACTCTCTCTATGAACAAAGCACCCTCTGATTCAATAACTCAGTTTGCCTTAATTTAATTTCTACATCACAAAGAGAAAAAAAACACACATTATAACGGTCAACAAAGCGGAGAAGTAGAAGAACACGAGACTGGCCGACATAGAAAGTGATCCAGTGAAGCGAGAGCAGCTCATGTAGTCATAAGACAAATCTTTTTGATGCTGCGAGGCGATGAGGCGCGGCCAAACATCTCCCAGACGTCACAGCGTAACCACACAGAGAATGCCCGTGACCAGAAGGCAGCAGCTGCACATACACAGAAATACACTCATGCATACTGCATGGATGTGTGATCATACAGTATGTGAGAAACTCATTTGATAACGCATGTTTCATGTCTGTGTGTTTCAGGCTCAGCCTCTTCATGAATGTGCAGAGCTAATTAGAACCTGAGGATTGTCTGAAATGAAACTCCTGCACAGCTTTATACTGAGAGCCTTCTACAATGTACAGTATGAGAAAACTGAAGAATAACACGGGAAGTGCCAATACAAGCAGCTACTCTCAGTCACACACACACACACACACACACACACACACACAAACACACACAAACACACTCACGTAGGGACAGTGTTGCATTTGTGTTTATTTTGGTCTTTGTGGATAAAGTGGGCACACAGCTTTGGGTGGTTACTCCAAATCTGCTACTTTCCAGTTCCTTTCCCAGACAAAATACAACACACAGGAAGTTGTGTCACAGGCAGTTGTTGATGCATGAGTCCGAGCCAAACGTGTGTATAATCAATTTTCAAGCGTGTGTTGACCTTAAAGGCCTGAACGGGGGGGTCTTTACGTGCCTACATTGGTTGGTTTTAAGGTGACAGGTTAGAATACATTAAGTGTGTTTTATTATCCATCACTAACTGGGCTGTTATTGCAAATTTTATCAGTTAAATCTCAATTAATCACATTTTTCATCACATTTTTCCATCATTCCATTATTTTCCATTTCAAAACAGTTATGGTAATGCTTTTATTTTGAATTTTTGTACTGTCTTGATCTAAGGGTACTTTACTTCCAACTTTGGATAAAAACCTGAAATAATGAGAATAATGAACTTCTGGTAGATGGAAGGTTACGACTTTTCTCTTCAATCTGCCTGCATGTTGTGTGTGCACTTGAGCGTGCACAATTAAGAATCTGAAAATATCTTAACAGTGAACCAACAAATCTTCCTGCTCCCCAACAGTCAGCTCTTTCCATGGCAAGATCTTCACCGTGTGTCTAATGTGTGTTAGTCAAAGAACAAGCGCTAAAGGGACCTGACTCAGCAGTTCTGTGCAGCAGCCTGGATCACAGCACAGGAACGCCTGATTTCTCAAACTGTGGTACTGGAACTCAAATAAGACACTACCATTAGTAGCAAAGGTCACATATTCTGCAAAATGCACTTTACTGTTTTTTCAAACACTAATACGTGTTCCTAGTCTGTCTACAGGCCCCCAATTATGAGAAAAGTCCATCCTCTCCGAGATTTTGACATGACATCACAAAGGGCAGTAACCCCTCCCCCATGTGGGTGACACCCCCACAGCTGGAGTTTGTTCTGGCCTCCCAGTCTGCCTTCTCACCGTAAACAATAGCGCATGGAGAGAGAAAGCCCGAGCTACATCCATGTCCAGAGAGGGGGCGTGGTCAGACACAGCTCATTTGCATTTAAAGGTACAGACACAGAAACAGCCTGTTCTGAGCAGGGCTGAAATAGAGGGGTTTATAGGCATGATCAAATACAGGATCAGAATTTAGAACAAGAAACTTCAGAGACATGTTTTGGGGAGCTCTGAGACTTATGTAAACTTGTTGAAATGGCGGATAATATGTGACCTTTAAACAGGAAAGGTTACACCACTAACATTTAAAGCAGCGGTTCTCAACTCGTCGGTCGGGACCCAAAAGTTGTCATTTTCAGTGGGTGCTGAATGTGTACTTGGAAAAAGAAATGTATCAAAAAGTTTACCTCTCCATCTCTCTGTTATGTTACATGTTTTGTTCTGCCTCAGGTCCAACCTCCCCTTTTTCACATAAATAAATCAGATTGATTGAAAAAAAAAGTCAGAGATTTGGGTCGCAGTTGCTCTTTACAGAGTTGGTGTTGTGTCCTGAGGCTGGACAAATTGAGAAGCACTGATTTAAAGGAAGCTAGAGAGAGGTTTACTCTGCCTTTTTCTGCAGAGCATTTTGATTGTGACTGAAGAATTCATGCGAAGGTTCACAAGGGGCAGAATGAAGGGAGGTTGTCCGCTAAATATATCTATGATGTTGATGTCAGGGACATTTTTTTAAACAGATGTCATAGAATTCCCCCCAGACTTTGACCTATGACCTTATCAGACATTTGAATAAATGTCATGTTAGGAATTCATTTAATTCCTCAGTTATAACAAAAACATTTCTTGACAAATCATAGTGACCTTAACTTTTATACATTTTCCATGACATTGTGATTCTACAGGGTTCCTGATGTGACCCTTTGTGCAAATATGTTGCATCATCATTATTTTTTTCCCCCTATTTGACCTTTGACCCCAACATTTGAATACATTCTCAGGTCCCAATAGATGTTTTAAAAGTGGTCCCTCCAGGCCTTTCTGAGAGTTTGAGTTCATAACAATTGGAGAACTAGCCAAAAGACAATTCACCCTGCCATGGCTCTCGCCCATGTGGAGGCTGTGTAATCATGCATTAGAGACACCTGGAGTTCTTCAGCTTTAGGTGTAAAGAGGTTGGCAGTTGGAGTTCCTCCATCCACTCATTATTAATAACTTTCCTACTTCAAATAGACCAGCGCCTTAGAGACAGATGAAAAGGCTCCTTCAATTTCATAATACAAACAATAGAGACGACGGGACCTGAGAGAAAAAAAAAGTAACTCACCATGGTGTCTACATGTTTTAGGGGGAGGTCGCTGCTCGGCGCCTGTGAAGAGAACGAAAAACACCATCAATACCTGCAACACTTCATTCATCAAAACCTCACACCACATTTTGTTACGTTGTTTGACATCACACCGCCGCCTCTCATGCTATGCTCAAGCTACACTCTGTGTCATTCTTTGCCCTAATGTGGCCTGGAGCAGAGCGGGGCTCCACTTTGAATGCGTGGGACCATCTATAATCCCTCTCTGCAAATATTTACACAAAGAGACAGCCCAGCTTCCATTAGCCAAGAGCAGAGAGTCCATCCGTGGAGCATTCTTTTTTAGGGCCATATAGAGCTATGGACGGAGAGAGAGGGAGGGGATCAAGGCAACAGAGACTGAAGGGGGGGAGAGAGAGAGGGGACAGAGTAAGAGAAAATGAGGTTGAAGGAGAGGAGAAAAGGAGGAGGTCATAAGTAGTGAGTGGATGTACAGTAGGGACAGTAACCAGAAAAAGGACTGAGACCGATGGAGGAGCAGGCTTGGGGGTAAGGAGGGAGAAAGACGAAGGTACAGAGGGAGCAGAAGAAGAAAACATCAGAGCAGTCCATGATGTCATGAGCGTTGTGTGGGCTTGGCTAACTGCAGAGAACCACACATGCACAGATGTCAGGCATAAAAAATATCAGTCTAAGCAGTATTGAAACCATCAGTCATATATATATATATGTAGCAGACAGGACAGTTAATGACTCGTGGCATCTCTCATTAGACATACAGAACCATTATAGCGTACATAATGTAAAACAAATGATTGCATCCTGCAGATAGTCTGTTCATAGGGGGTAGGCGTAGCAGCCATGATGTCAACAATCGTGTTTGTGAACTGCTGTTAAGAAGCTGAATTTGGATATTTTAACTTATACAAAGGTAATGCTGTTCAATTATCACTTAGAGGGCTCCTTACATGTGGGATGGTGACAGTTTCTACAGAGACCCTGTGCTCTGACTGTATTTGATGTTTTGTTTTGGTTGACTCCGGACGTTTCTGGGCAGGGAGGTGAGTTTAGGAGTGGATACAATTCAGCGATTGGACGAGATCTAAACGGGCTAATTTGATGGACGTGACGGCAAATAAGAGAAACTATAATCATAGTGAGGCAAAATGCAAAGCGCATAAAGCTCGTTTTAGCTTTCACCTGCCGACACTTTCTGGTCTGCTCTCTGTTGAACCGGCAGGTGCCAAACACCAGCGGTTAGCTACAAGCTGTAACAAATGACGTCCTGCAGTGAGTGTGTGCTTCTGGTGCTGATGAGCCCAGGAGGAGCGGCCCAGTTTGAATATTGTGTTTACAAGCTGCAACAAACATTAACACTGACTCTACCTTTAAGAGTCGCCATCTTGTTTTTTTCCAAAGCTTTATCTCTACTGTACAGAAGGAGGTTGCTTCAGTAGCAATATGTCAAATACAATGTCAGCTTGCTCCATGACACACCATTTGTTGTATTGACTGGTTTCTATAAATGGGAGCATGCTTTACAAAATGAACATGTTGTATCAAAGAAAACTTTAAACTAGAGATTGAGACCATAGAAAGTTTACGGAGGAAAACATTAAATCAGACAGAAGTTCATCTTCACATAGACTTTCAATTCCATAGAAGTTCTTATGTAACAAGTGGTGTGACCTGGTGTTAAAGCTGTTTCTGTTTGGCTGCCCTGATCTCAACTGTGCAGCCTGTAATCTCTTAGGATTGTTCTGAGTTTGGTTGATTATTATTTGATCAAATGTGATCTGGTCTTAATTCCGAAAGTGACTTTTAAAAAAAATCCATAACCAGCCCTACTACGATGTATGAACGATATACTGAATGTTGCTTAAGATCAAGACAATTCAAACTCAAAGCATGTGAATTTATTTGTAAAATATGTTTTATATATTTTTACCTCCAAGTATCTAGTTAAATGAAAAGGGAGAAAAACAAAATATGCATTCAGCTTCCTCTGAGTCAATTTGACTAGTCCAAGATTTAAATCGCTATAAACGCTACACAACTCTACAGCTTATGTTAACTATTCAAAATGTATGCAGGGTAAAACACTGAGACAGCAAGGCACTGCATATTCTTGAAAGTATATCTCAAAGTGGAGAAAAATGTTAAATGTCTTTGGACTATTTTAGCAGCAGATTATTACATTTAGTAAACAAGACAGAATTGAAGGCAGCAGGACACTGCATAAGTGATTCAATCTGAAGAAGATTCATAGAAATGAAACTTCAGTGTGACAGTTTGATTCAATTAACTGTTTTTGGACAGTGGTGAAGGAATACTAAAACGCCAGGTTCTGGACACACAGAAAAGATTTGTGTTAAATATTTCCCTCTACTGAAATGATCCCTGGACAGTCTCCCACTGAGAGCTGTGACACAGAGGATGCTCTGCTTCTGTAGAAAGCTCCAGAGAAATATAAACAGTAAGAGCAAAAGGGTAAATTATGGTCTGTCTGTGGAGGCCCCAGAATACAGACTCAGAATGCCCAGAGAAAACCACACACCAGAGAGAGCGAGTATAGAATCATCCTAACTTTACCCCAAACTCCAGCCTGACAAGTGACACCACCTACGTGTGACATGAAAAACACACGTTGAAAAACAACCAAAAGCAGAAAGAAAGGTGCTTCAATCATGAATACAATGCTTAGATTAGAGAGATGGACATTCTGCTGAATGTCAGACCATGACTTGTTAGCGGAGTTGGTATTTGACTCTGTGTGTTGTACAACACGTGGAAGACAGACAGTCTTCTAGGAATGAAAAGGAACAGAACCGCTGGACTGATGTTTGAGCCTCTAAATACAGACTCTGTGGCCTGAATGTGCAGCCGCAGGCATTTTCACACAAATAGAGCCTATTGTGTGCGCACACCAGGAAAGACACACACAGACACAAACAATTCTCACAACAATACTCTCCAGCATGATGTGCGTTTCCGCTTTGATGAATTGCAGCCAGATGGACGGAGTGTGTGTGTGTGTGTGTGTGTGTGTGTGTGTGTGTGTATCTGTATGTGTTTTGTTTTTGGGACTTGTAATTAATCCAGAAAGCACGAGACTGCTTGGGAAGTTGGGAATCAGCATTCTAGTCGAGGAAGTCGTTGCAGTTTCTGTCTTCATAGAAACATTTGAATGGGGACTGTTGCTATGAGGCGAGTGATGGAATCACAGACTTTTATTTATTAGACAATTCTTGCAACCCAAACCATGCACAATTAATCAGCCTAAACACAAATCCAAAGCAAGCACTGGGTCTTTCACAGACACTAATGAGTAAAAGGTTTCATATTTCAAACAGGATAGACTGTCGGCTTTCAGCCTTTTCTCTACACTAAGCTGTCAAAAATCAAAGCTTTGTCGAGCCCCTCATCTCATTCAGACCCACAAAGTACCCTTTAGTTTCAGACTGGGTGCACCAGACTTTGAACTGCAATGTCATTTTAAAAATGCAATCTGGCAATCAGTCCTAACACATAGCAGAACAAGTTTAACGATTTTTTAAAAGACATTTTTTTCCAGCATTATGCAGCTCTGTCTCAAAGCTTAAAATCTCAGGTTGTTTCACACCTGCAAACCTCAGCGACACAACCACAGAGCAGATCGTTGCAGAGTCTTTAAGTACAAAACACAGGTATGGTTTCAACATTAGTCAAAGATTAGGTAAGAGATATATAATGAATGCGTTGCAGTACTTCCACAGGACAGAAAAAATGAAAACCTGTCATTTGCAGACTGTACAAACCAGAAATCTACTGCACTTTCATTCTCACATACTTTTTGGTTTTAGAGTGATTTCTGATGAAGGAAAACTGATTCTTGCAGTTTCACTGAGTCCTTGGCACTCGCTTTGCTCAGAGCGATGCCACCTTAAGCCAAGTCAGCTGAGCATCATAATAAAGTTGTTCCCATGAGAAGAGCTAAATGCAGCCTGTTTATCTCCAATGTGGCAGCAAAATAGAAACGGGCGTAATAATAAACAAACAGTATGATGAAATGTTGCTTCAAAGAAACCTGCTGCTCTTCAGCTCAAAAAAAAGGTTTGCCAAGCTGATTAATAACAACGATTTTAACAGGAGCGTATGGGCGCCAAAATATGCTGATACGGCGTTCTTTATTTTAACACTTCTGTCAATCTTCTGATGGTCATAGTTAAGTTGAAAAATGAATCTTATTGTGTGAATTTGCCTTATAAGCCTTTATATCCCATACAGAACACAGCACAGCGAATTCAAGCAGTACTTCCAACACGTCTGAGTTCAGGAGCTCATGTTCAAGTGACCTTGTAAAAACACTTAAACAAAAAGACACAAACCAAGAGAGAACGCTGGCACTGCAACGTGTCTACCTCTTTTGAGAACAACATATCAGAGTGTAACGTTCACCCAGCGCTCTTTATCTCTGTCAACATCGCACCATGTGCTTTCTTTCACATGAGCACAGTGGCTCCTTTGAGCAATTTACCAAAATTATAGCCCACTCCTTCAGACAGGCAGAGGTAGCAAGCATGCTGGGAGTTTCCCCTCTTGGGCAACAGGGATAAACGTAGCCCAAAGCTGAGCCCTCCAGGGAAATGACCCAGGACTAAATATACAGCTGTGCATCTTTTAGAGCTCGAGACACAGCCCATTGAGCTCGGCCCAGTCGGGCATCAGTGTGGACAGTAGGGTGGTTAAAATCACCGCTTTGGGTGTGCGAGTGTGGGTGTGAGACGAGGAGAGGGAGACAGAGTGAGAGAGTGTGTTACTCTGAGAGGAAACAGACGGCACTGATTGTGAGTTTTGGAGGGATTCAGTGTTTACATTCAGTCAGTGTGCTGAGGATGCAACAATTGATTCTGAAAGCAAATTACAGAAAACCTTCATTACTTTAGTTGTGTTACACTTTCCTTAAAGATCTGATATTCTGAAACCTGGGCTGTATCAGAGCCTAAATGAGAGATACAAAACAGTTTTGGTAGATTGCTTAAGCCGGCAGCCACAGGTTACTGTAATGCCTGAACCATAGTCCTTTGGGGCGATGGCACCCAAACAGTTTCTCGAAGGACGGGCATATTGTAAGAAATGTCATCTCACACTGGACAAGTGAATAATTTATGACACACAAACAAAGCTCATAAATGATGTGCTTGCAATCAGGAAATAAAGTCCTGAATGTTGGGAAATCTCCTCATAGATCTGCGTTCACTGTGCAAGGGATGAAGTCATACGACTGAAATCACACGCCGTCTGCCCGGCCTGTTATAGCTTGACAGGCGGGAGTATTCATACAACTGACCAACAACCTTACAGAGGTTATCACTACAGATATGGAGACATGTTTGTTAGGGTAAGATCCTTTTATCACACCAGAAACAGCCAGATACATGAATCTGATCGCCGCCACCAGACTCCCTTGACTTAATCACTGCTTGTCCGAAGCTACCGCTAAAAAAAACAGTTTAATTTGTTAATGTTCTTCTTTTGTTTTGGGATTCAAAAGACACACAATTAAACCAAACTGACCAGCCATGACAGTTGTATAATACAGCATCCCCCATGTCCTGCAGGGTAAAATGTTTTGGTCAATGGAGTCTAGTGGCTGTGAAGAAGACGACGTAGAGGCTGTTCTGTTAAAAAATACTTTGTCTCTTACAAAATGCTCCACTAGGAGCTGCCAGGAGTCCTTTCACAAATGTTGATCAGAGTTCTGCACTTTAAGTGGATTTACTTTGATTGAGCAAATTTGTCCAAAAAATTACAGCCATTACAGCTGGTGTGGCTGCAGGCGGCGGTTACAGGAGCAATTCCAAAACGTTAACCATCATTCTCCTTTAAGTGATACTATTAATATGTATGCTCCCTTGTGTCTGATTGGCTCTGCTGTTGTTAAGTAAACACTTTAGTCTATATGAATATGTGTGTCAGACTGAGGGTGTGTGCTGAGAGCCACTCACCCTTTCCTCTCTTCCACACCTCTCTCTCTCTCCCTCTCCCTCCCTCCGCCCTGGTACATTTTTAGGACACTTGCTTTCTTTGGAAACTTAAACACACAGCACACTGGCAGCAGAGTGGCTTCGTAGCAGCTCTACTCCTCTGTTAACACTGCTGCCTTTTGGACTAAAGCCCACACTGAGAGCTTAACAGTCTTAGATTGCTTCACTTATATTCTAACTAAGCTGCTTGAATGATGCAGAGACTTTGAAGGGAATTTAGTGAAAAAAGAACTACTACTACTACATGTGCAATCCCAAGCTATCTTCACTATCATTGTTTGCAGGCTATGAACCCTCCCTCCTCCTCCCCCCCCCCCCCCCCCCCCCCCCCCCCCAGGCCAGACTGTAACACGCTCCTTTGAATAATCCCCCAAAATACCATTAGAGGAAAGAAACAATAACAAACAGTGATTGTTGCTTCTGAGATGTGATTTCCTGTTGTGATTTCCGCCTCATATTAAATAGCAGAAAAAAATAAATTCCAATCCTGTTTTGATTGGCCAGGAGAAACAGCTGTTTGTGGTTACAATAACTGAACAGTTGGGCCTCAGGTGAACTGATACAAACTGGAATAACCTTAAACTACCTCCTTCTGTTTGTCTCTGTGATGGACACCTGTGGAGGCTGCTGGCCAAAATGCACAACAGTGCCTTCTAGTGGGAATAAACAAAAACTGCAGGCATTGACACTGGACACAATGATGGGTTTACCTCAGTGATTCCCAAAGTGGTGCCTGCGCCCCCTTGGGGGTAAATGTAAGGCTGTCGCAACTGCTCCAACGAAGACAGACCAATATGATGAGTCATATTTACAGTTGGTAATGAAGAGAGCCAGGCTCCTCTATTTGAAACATTCGACCCGTGAGGTAGATTATTCTGCAGTTGCCTAAATCAACACAAATACAAATCAAAGCAGGACATCGCAAATTAACTAAGAGTGGCAGTCTCACAGACTTATGAAGATCTGTGGTACACAACAAGACCACGATAGCAGAAATGATAGCAGGACAGGAAGTATAAACTTTTAATTGTTTCCTCTTTAAAAGCTAGTTGTTAGTCGATCGATATATGCTTATTTGTCGATGGTGAGGAGTGGGGGGATTTGAAAATGTTTTCATCTGCAAAGGGAGAATGTTTGGAGTCCACTGGTTTAACCAGGAGCGTCTGTCCTTCACAATAAAACTCATTCAGACACTGAAGCTTTGAAAACAGGTAAACTTATAGAATCCCTCTGAGACAATCAAAGTCAATTAAACGTTGAAATGATTCCCATTTCTAGACTGACATTCTTTAGTTTTGCTCGCTTTAGATTGATCAAATCAAAGCTGAATGTGTTTGTTCGCCTTGAAAAGTAAAGTAACATCACAGCTGTTTGGCGAAACTCCGAACAAATACTCCAAGAAGGAAACTCTATCAGCTGCCTAAAAAGGAAATCCTGCTTCACTAAAGGCAATCTTGAGCCAATTCCAACCTATTACTTGACTTTAAGTTCGTCACATACAATATAGAACCTTGATGTTTAAATATAAAGAGCATTCATTGATCACCTGTTATCACCTGCAAAGTCGGCTATCACTGCAGCTTTCAGTTTTCTCCTCTCTCATGCAAAATCACATCATAGACATATATGCATGTATTTTTAAATTGTTATAATTTTAATAGCCCCATATTGATTTATTAAGCAACATGGCAAATGTCTACAAAATCTTATGAAATACTCAAACTGCTGTTCAACACAATAAATGTTCCTTCATTGTGTAGAAATCTGTAAATCCTCTATGTGTTCTTTACAACATGATGCCGCTAAAGAGTGATAAACGATTCATCATCAGTCTCAAAAGCACACACAAACACACTCACACAGAAATACACACACACACACACACACACACACACACACAGAAATACACACACACACACACACACTCACACAGAAATACACACACACACACACACACACACACACACACACACACACACACACACACACACACACACACACACACACACACACACACACACACACACACACACACACACACACCGCACCCATACAGCTGTTCCACTCTCATGCTCTGTGCTCCTTCATCTGCAGCGTTCACACAGCCATGTCCCACATATGTAAACACTGTGCTGAGGAAGGAGGGGCTGTGTATGTTGGTGTGCATCCCAGGGTTAAAGTTAAGGTTGGAGTATGTGTGTGTGTGTGTGTGTGTGTGTGTGTGTATGTGTGTGTGTGTGTGTGCCTATTTTTGTTCCCAACCCCTCGGGGCAGGATGAAGGGGGGTTTGCGTAATTCCAGGGATCCCTGAGGTCCAGAGGAGAGGAGAGTGGACGGTCCTCTCTGTGGGAAAAACCCCTGAGCAGAGAGTGACCCTGAAGCACCTCTGACTCCTGTGTGTTTCTCACCCGCCTGTCCCAGCTCCTTCTGATACGGACCCCCTCATCCGCCGCTCGCTCTGTTATGTAACACAAAGCCTTTTCCAACATGTGAGAGAGCAGGGAGGAATCTGCCAAATATTTTTACTCTTGCGCGGTGTGTGTATTTGTGTGTGTGTGTGTGTGTGTGTGTGTGTGTGTCTTCTCAGTCACACCCACAATTGCGCACACACCTTATTCGTGTTGTTCTCTCTCCTAAACTCTTAATATTTCAACTCTTTCATATGTCCCTATATGGCAATTACACAAACATTGTGAAAATAAACCGAAAAATGAAAGAAGCTATTGTGCAACGTATCCAGACGACTTACCCTCATCATCATCTACATTTTTTTTCTTGACTCAACTTCTCATGCATATGAATGATGAATTGCTCAGTAGATTATAGAAAAATTGGCCCATTACTTTTAATATTAGAAAAGTATGCATGAATGTAGTTCAAAACCCTGGCTACACAACAGATGTCAGTCAGTATCTTCCAAAATGCTTATGCTTATAATTCCTGAGACTTATCTGTCGGGAAGTTGTTGTTAAGGTCAAGAAGAAAGGCCTAATTCAGTCCAATGCATGCAGCTGTTTAGCTGTAATGGTCTACATCATTGGTGCTCAACCAGGGGTCTGGGCCCTCCTAGGGGGGACGCCACAAAGCTTTGTCTGCTCTGAGGTTGTCAAACATATTGACTAAAATCCTGATAAGTGGGAAGTTTATATAACGGCCATTAGGTAGGAACAAATGTGTTTCTTCCTATTCCAATAGAATAGGAGGGGGGGGGGGGGGGGGGGTGTGTGTTCATGTCTTAGATGACTCAGCTTTTCTTAGATACAAACAGGGGGCTGGTCCCAAGGGAAAAAAGACTTGGAACCTCTGGTCTACATGATACAGACACTGCAGAGTAGACGATTTGTATAAAATGTATGCTTGATTGCACAGCCTTAAAACTTTTTTGATATACTGTATAATGTTGTTTAAAGGTATCTTGTTTAACGTGCATGTTTAAAAATTCCGGTTGTAGAATTCTGAAGCTGTCTGCAACCATACTGAGGTAGGATTCATTTGAAGGGTCCTCATTAATGCTAGCAGGTTTGTGAGGCTGTACTCAGACACAGCTATACTTCCAGCAAGAATACCAACATGCTCACACAGTGATAATGGTGCATGCTAATATTTAGTAGCTCCAACTCACACCATGTTTCTATCTTAGTTTTGCATGTTTGCAGCAGGCAGTATTTGCAAAGCCACACAAAGCAGTCATGGATTTTCCAGATGTTTGGTTTTAAACCAAATAGTTTTTTACAATGTTTGACACTTGTAAATATTTAGGATTATGGCACCAGGCTAGCTGTAATAGTTTCGTCAAAATGATTATGATTCATCCTTTGATCGAATTTGAAGGTCTGTACTTCATTCCTTGGCATTGATCGAATATTTTGCAGGACATTTCTCTCACAACCAGAAGAAAAACAGGGGGATGGGGGAATGGGGGGGTACAGTTCATCCTGCCAGTGTTGTGAATGTTTCATAGTGATCCATGAAAAAAGTTGTTCAAATATTTAAATATTGACCATAGTGGTAGACCCTCCAACCGATATTGCCATTCCAGAGCCATGCTGTTAGCAACTCAAAACGTCTTGGTTAGGTTAAAGGGAGAGATTGTGGTCACAGTTAGAGGAAACCAACAGTCTGTGTTGGCAGGAAGTCTCAAACAGCAAACCACCTTGCCAGCTGTCCTGTCCCAGTATGAGGTCCTGTGTGTATTGACGTCATGTGGCTGACTGCATTAACATCATGAGATTTCACATGCAGCAGAGAAGGTATGCCTAAAGCCTGGATGTAGCTACTAAATATCCCCACAGTCTTTTTCAGAGCAATCTGATGTTGTTTACTAAAAGATTGCGCTACACCAAAATGCAAAGGCTGATGGGCATTCGGAGAGGAATGCAGAGGTCACTCATATTTGATAGGCCGGCATGCCTGACCATTTCGAGCGTGACTACAATCTGAGCTTATGTGTCTGTGTTTTCTAACACTGGTAAAAACACTGGCGAGCGTAAATTAAAGCTTAGCGTGCAGACAAGCGAATTGTTACAAAAGGTCATTGTGAATGGGACCCGACTTGTTTTCCCTCTCTTAAAAGAAACACCTCAGTCTGTGGGATGACTCCATAAAACAGAAGTTTACAAGCCACAGTTCACTCATATAAAGCAGCAATGTAAACTGAGAGCCCATGTTATTTTTACCCACATAAGTGTTCATATTTTATGTTTTTGATTCCAAGTGAAAAATAAACGTTGGTGTTTTTCTTATAACTTGTGTTTTTATGAACTTTTATTTCAATTTAATTTCATATAGCACTTCCAAAATGGCACTAAAGCAAAGACGCAAACCACACAAATTACAACTTTATAGAAAAGAAAAAGTAAATTTAATTTTAATTAGATGCTTTACAGTTGACCCATGAGACTGATCCCCATTTTAAAACTCACATATAGTGTTACAATGCTGGATGCCCATACTAAACGCGTGCAAAGTTTCAGCTCATGAGGCATATGTATGTTTGCGGTAATCCCAGGACAAGTCTGTAGAGGGCGCTGAACCGCTTGTTGTGCAAATCACGCAATAATTCCCCGATATGAAACCAAGAATTTCCCAAGACAGCTTCCAGCCTCAACTTCGGAACGTGAAGCGGTTTATATTTACTGTCCTCCAAGTACTGGAGAGCAGCCCTCCCCTGGCAGCCCTGCAGCGTTCTGCCCAGAGAAGAAAGTGGGCCAATCAGAAGAAAGTGTGGCCTTAAAGAGACGTATCAGGCAGAGACTCAAATTGGCGTGTCTACTGATCCCAGTATGAGATAAATAAGAAGGGTTCTTTTAGCAGCTCTACTCTACAGGTTTCACAGACTGACTTCTCTGCAGTTGAAGCCATTAAAATCTGCAACATTTTGGTAAATGAGTGATTAAATCCCTGTCGGTTCATTGATTTGTTTGGGATTGGTAGCAGGTTAACACTACGTTTGCATGTGGATCTTTGATTGTGTCACACAATACAGAATCATCTAACAAAGTAGCTTTCCCACTGGCTCTTTCTATCCTATCTCCATCTTGGCTGAAAGAGATGCCTGCAGAGAAAAAAAAATCAACCATTACATCCAATTTTTCAAAGGGCTCCCATAGGGTCTTATGTAATAAATACACATATCACAACACTGAGTTCTCATGAAGCAGACTTCAGGAACACTAACACATGACGCCATGCTCAATATTAAACATGTATTTTGTGGTCTAGTTTGCTCATTCCCAGAGAAGTGGGATCATACAGTATACTGTAACAGGAGACATGGCTGGTGCTTGTATATACAGCGTAATACAGGGCACATCGGGGAAATATGTGTGGTTCAGAACGCTGCGATAATTGGACCACATCTAGACCATCTTTGCCCTGCAGTTACTCATTACTCAGCGATGTCCTGGCCCTGCTCCCCCACTACATGAGAGCTATTAAAAAAAGAAGCTGGGTGACGTAGGTGTTTCGTGGTTTTGTGTGTGTGTGTGTGTGTGTGTGTGTGTGTGTGTGTGTGTGCTTGTGCTGGTGAGCACATGCATTCCTTATATGTTTCTGAAAGATTTTTCTTCAGATGTAAAGTCTACCTCACCAGATTACCTACTACTCCTCTTCCTCAAGCGACCTTATACCTGTTTTTGTGTTTGTGGAAAATAAACTCTTTTCCTTGCAGTGTTGGCTCAACATGAGGGCACATCTGAGGAATTCTCCCAGCATGCTTTACACCAAGCCGGGCATGTCCAAGAGTGAGGGTCTGGTTGGGGGGTGGGCACACTCTGTCGTCATCGCTGTTGGATGGGATCTTCCATCAACACATCATCAATTAAACTAAACAAGCTGCCAGCTGGCTTCACCTGCACACAGTGGGCTTTTTCATTCCAAATTCACTCTGTAAACTCGGAGTCAGTCCCTAAAAGGGTTACCTAATGTTTAAATAAGGACTAAAAATAAATCCTCATTGCACTCATTGTACTTTAAATTGCTGGTGCAGATGACTCTAGTTCATATAAAAGCTTGAATCACTACATAATGGTTAAATCCATTCAGTTCAGTTCAGATTTGTGATTTTATTAACACAACTCTCTAACTTTTTTCAGATCTCTTAAAATAACTATAAAATCTTGAATATAAGTCGCACTAGTATGTAAGACGCTGTCTGTTTTTGGAGGGCCCACATTCATTGCAAAGCACAATGAAAGAGGGCGAATGGTAAATCGCATTAGGTAGTATGCCGTGGTTTGATGGGGACCGCTGGATTTACAGTCATGATAGTGTATAGACGTGACACAGCTGTGGACGGAAAAAGAACCATATATCTCTTTCAGAATTTTATACTAGTATACTTGTCACACCAGAGTATAGGATGCAGCTTTTTAGAAAAAGAAGGTATTAAAAGTGTTTCTCCTACACAAAATGTTACGTTACTTGCGAGGCACATTCTTAAATTCAAGTCATATCTAGGATGTGTCCCTTTTTTACCTGGTTCAAAGAAGTCGAGGTTCTTAATATGACATTTAAAATGTATTATGAAAATGAATTTTATTTCTCCCTTTAATTGTTAGATTAGACGTCTTATTAGGATAGCCACCACATACTTTTTTCCAAATGGGCCTTGTAGTGAGCTTGTGTTAGTATATCTTAAATGTTAGAAATGTACTCCATCAGTTAAACATTGCACATCATAGGAAAAACTAGTTGAACTTAAAATGAAGATTCTTTTTTGACAAAGTATTAAATTCAGAACAAAAAATAATGTAATTAAATAATTATTTGCATTTTTCTGTAACTGTGTGTTGATTGGCTTAAGTCATTAAGAAAATGAACGGTTGCAATAAAAAAGAGCAAAGAGCCTCTTTTAGATGTATTCTTCTGCTTAAGTTTGCCCCACCTCGTTGAAATGTCTAGATTATCATGAGAGAAAGTTATTTCTTCCAGAGTTTTTCTCAAGCTAATTTATTAAATGTTTGACGTAGCAATCTGTCTGCACCTGAGTGGGGCAGTAAATCATGTTGGTGTCTGGCAGTAAGTGAAGGAATTCACCAAACAAGGGGCTGAGTAGAGCTGACACACTCGCTTGCAGACATGCACACTTGCACGTCCACCACACATTAACGAACACAAACAGCATCATACTGTACACTTCCTGTCACACACAGTCTCACAGAAACTGGTGACACTTAAATGACTAAAGGTAGACACATTCTGTAAACACAAGTAGTCTATTCATCTGTGTACACTAGTAATCACTGAATGCATCACAGCAGCTCAACACTCAGTGGATCATTCAAGTGCAAAAAAGAAACTTGTGTTTAGTCCCAGACTACTTCCTGTGCGACTATGTCCTCTGCATTAAATTTCCCTGTTGGCCATGTTTTTATCTGACCACAAGAGCATTGCTGGCCTTAAAAGCCATTTTCTTAACACTTTATTTGCTTCCCTATTGCTACTTTATCCACTCTCTCTGGTGGCAAAGGTATATAAAGAAATGCTTTACACCTCAGCTCGTCAGCTTTTATGAGAACTATCAGCACCTCTAATGCAGGCCCAGAGTCTCATGGGAGGCTCCCGTTGGCAAGACGAGGCAAAAAGAGAGAGATCAAATGGAGGAAGATGGCCTGAAGCTCTTATCCACTATTCTATTAAAATAGAGCAATAGATAAGACATAACAGATATGTTATGTATTCTTGTATCCTATCCAACTGTAAAAAAAAAGTGCATTCTTGTTTTAATGTGTTACATTTATCTGCATCAGCACACAGAAAATGATAAAAGGATGTTTATAGGGAGTGGACATAAAGCCACAGCGTCTACAAAGTGAAGTCATTGCACTAGTTTCTAAAAGAGCTTTCATTCTACTGACCAGCAGGGGGCAACCTAAAATATGTACTGTTAAGTGTACTACGTAAAAGGCAGTCCAAGGAGTTTGCTGGAGTTTGATTAAAGCCTATTTTTTGCCGAGGCCAATTGTTCGCCAAGCTAGCATTAATGTAAGCTGATTGCTTGGTGTTTGCTAACCATTAGCTACTCCCAATCTGAAACTTTCATGTTCAAATATGGTCACTTGAAGCTCCAAAAAACAAGATGGGTAATCTAAGAATCACAACTTTACTCCAGAAAACCAATGGGTGACGCCACGTTGGCTCTGTCCAAGTGATAAATTGTCGAGCCTGTCGGCAGAGAAGGAGCAACACACTGCAGGTTGAGTTAGTGAAGTTATGTTGACTTGTTTCTGTTATTTGTTGGATGGAACAGGTAGTGGGGGAAAGTATTTAGTAGATTCTTGCACTTTGTCCAAAGCTGCTCATTTAGAAAGTAACGAGCTCTAGAGGGCACAGAGAGCTCAGCCAATGCAGCCGCACATCCTAAACAGATGTCTTCATGTAGAAAACATCCACTGCTAAAGCATCTGCGGAGGATAATAACACATTCGTGCTTGATCACTGCAGCTTTTATGAAAGAAAAACAAGACATTTGGAGAAATATTTTCTCTGTAAGCGTATGAAAGTGCAGGGGATATTTGCTTTGGTTTGTCAATCACCCAAAACCATTTAAACACACAACATACAAGAAAGAGAAGGAGAAAATTATCTCCAAGTCTGACAGGGTTTCTGATGCCAATACCAAATAAGGCAACAGAGCAAGTGTGTTTTTTATTGCCCTTACAAAATCACATCATACCCAGACTTCTTCCCACTTTTTTCTGTTCTTTTAACCACCAAGACATCATCATGTTAGAGCAGAGTAATGACTCAGTCCTCAACTCAATCATCTCATCATTTTCAATCTGTATTAAAGCCACTGCAACCAATACTAATACTAAAAATATATATATGAAATATCTCCTTTTTTTGTTAAATGTTTAGCAACACAGAGAAAACCACTGTCACATATTGGTCTGGTTTAAGTCCAAGTTTGTCTCAGGGGGCCTCTCCATAATGGCTCATTATCTGCAACAGTACCTGCCTTGTTAGTGTATTTGATGGAGGATGTTAGTTTCAAGCCTTGTGTGCAGAAATTCTGCACCACGAAGGGGCCGATAATGCCTGCTAAGCACGTACAGCATGGGAGCAATCACTAAAACAAATAAGAAAAAGTGTTACTTACCAGCTCATAGTTTGTTGCTGGAACACAAGATGAAGACACCTAGAAACAAAATAAAAAGTGTCAGTTAAATTCTTGCTTATTTGCAATTATGTAGTAGAGCAATTTACACAGCAATTGAATTGGAATATTGTTGAATTTGATGCTTCTACTGGAGCCCGACGGATTAATCAGCCAGCCGATAATATTGGTCAATATTAGCTTAGACCATCTTGTCTTAATTAAATATCTTTTCCACAAGTGTTTGTTAATTGCTTTTGAGGGATTAACTCAATAAATGTGTTTATCTATATCTATATCTACAGATTGAAAATAGATCTAAGAAATATATCAGCCAATATTATAGTATCGGCTATCTATCTCCCTAATATCGATTTCAGTAGCGCACCCAAAAATCACATAACCGTCGGGCCCTAGCTTCTACAACAAGCTTCCTCAGACATACAGTAGGCCTTGAAATATCTATTTCCATATCAAGAAAGTGTGGGCAATTTTAAACAGTTCAATAGTAACAAACTCAATCAGGGTTATTACCTAAATTTGCAGGTTCATTTTAGGTTAATGGACAGTTTTAGCATCTTTCAGCACATTGTTTTGGTTATTCAGCCCTGAACTTTGTTTTGGTCCCTTCTTAACCTCATTTCTAGCAGCCAAATGCAGATATGTATTCAATGGAAATCCTCTGATGAACCTACTGTACAATACCTTCCCAGCACTGAACAACCACAAGATAGGTGTCTTTATGTGTATTGCACAACTGTTTGAAAAGATTTATTTTTCATCACTGCTAATAGAGCTCTGATCTAACATTGCGAGATCACACGACTGTAGTGTCAGCACAAGTTAGTCTGTGGTGGGATTGCTCCAACAGAACCCATGATCCGTCATTCCCGGGCTAATCCGATTAGCATCCGACAGTTTCCATAATTATTCCATGAGCCCGGAGCAGGAGGACTGTGGCTGATAAACAGGAAGCATATAATGATAATGGCTTCTAACTGTAGATTCAAATGAAGTGCTTCCAGATAAAGATGGCGGCTTGATGAGGGTGAAGACGAACAGGTTGTCCCTGCTGACGCTTCTTTCCTGTGCAGGTCTGTTTTCTGTCGCTTTGTTCCTGTTTCAGCATCGTTTTTCTGATGCTGGCCACAGGAAAAGTCCCTACAAATTTAATTTCCCCCAGTTAGCACCACCGTCTTCTCTGTAGATTATTTGAAGATGGTAAACATTACAGCACGGGACAGCTTTCCAGTAGGCTTTTAACTTGTGTGTACTCTTAATCTCACTTATTTTCTATCACAGAGCTGTGTCTGTTTTAGTTTTGAAAGATTACGCCCCAGGTTATCTGAACTGTTGACCTCTAAAAGCACCTTTCATCTTTGCTACTGCTCCACCACTCTCCTTATCCAGGACTAATTGTGTCATCGCAGGAACACAAGCCCTCTGCTCTATTGGGGTCTGTTTTGTGTTACTGTTGAAGGAAGCACAACATTCCTCGCCTGCCCGCGAAAATACATTAAAACTTTTTTAAGAAGTCTTGCCTTTCCAAAGTCTGATGCTTTCATCAAGTTTTTTTTTTATTTGCAGCTTTACAGAAAGTTGAACTGAAGTGAAAATGGAGCAAGACATGCTGATGCAGAACTTTAAACATTAGCATGAAATGCCAGGATACCAAGGCCTACTATGTTGGAAAATGAGGACTTAAAAAGTTGTGTAGTTTTTGTTTCAGTGCCTAAATATCTATTTCCAACATCAGTGATGTCTGCATGTTCATGCAAAAATAGAAGACATGCAATAGGGTCAATCCTATTCTAAATATAGCTAAACCATAATGTCTTGTTACTTCGAAGCTAACGTTCAGTATACATAGATTTAGATCTTTATGCAATAAAGTAATAGGGCTTCAAATATTGCTCCAGCTAACTAATTGGACAGGCCTTAATATAAACTAGCATGCCCCAAACAGATGGGTCTGTCTGATAAAGACAACTAGCTGTACAACTGAAGGGAAGTATGTTTGATTATTCCACGGTATCCCCTTCGTTTGATGCTACCGAACTAACCATTGCAATGTTAGTAAATTAATGGTAAATTGAATGGTAAATTGAATTTACCAAGATGAGAATATGTGAGTCACCATGAGTCAATAAAGTCTATCTGGAAAACAGGACAGTCAACTCTAAACAGGAAATGACCCTTTATAAGATTACATATTTGCATCCTGTTTTGCAGCAGAAGCAGCTGATACACTGATACGAAAAGGAGCCGAGCCAACATGTAATTCTCCAACACACTGACAGGCTGCTAGCCCTTCAATTATAGGGATTTCCTTTTCTTGAAACATATTGGTAATCTCATTGTAATTTGAGACAAAGCCCTTTTAAACATCTTCAACCAAATCCAGTTGCCTTTTGGATTTGTCTTTAAACTACGATGACCTTGGTGTCTGAGGACCTTTACATACACGTTTAATCGGATTGAATTATTTCTCAGTGACTGTTTTCTGTCACAGTCACCAAACATCATCTATGTATCTACAACCTACTTGGATGATCATATCCAAAAGGAATGCGTTTCTGTTTTTGAAGAATTTCGTCTGGCATGATGTCTGGAGTTGACAGGATACTGTATCTCTGTCTGGCTCAGATCGCCTCCACTACAAGTTATTCTAACCCTCCCATAACCCCCCAACATTCCCACAAACCACCTTCCTTCACCAGCATCCTTATCACATCATGCACACAACATGCCGTTCTTCTATCTGGGGCCCCCGCTCCTTCAGGATACCCCCCCCCCCCTTCCTGTCCTTGTACTGTGTAGGCCTGGTCAGTGTTTCCACCTGATGCAGACCTAAAGCTGCTGACAACCAGTCCACCTGCTGTCACAAATCCATTAGTACGTTTGCATGCACACCAGCAGCAAGCTATGGCCAAGAAATCAGAGTATGGTTCTTTGTCTTGCCTGAAGTCTTCTTCAGTACAACATGAAGTCCAATTTGTAAATCATGCTACCTTATTGAGTTTAAAGCTCAAAATGAAGCAGGTAATTGAGCTGTGATTGGCAAGTAACCACAGCTACTTATCAAACAAGATAGAGAAAAAGCAATTGGTACCCACTCTTGACCTTATCTTTCCACTTTGGATGGCAAAAAAACAGATGACTGGCAAACGACAAAATACCAAAAGCAAGGCTGCAGAACTGTAGGTCACAAACTTTTGGATGACCTCTTGATGGCTCTGTCCAATAATTATATCAAGTCTTTGTTGTCGACCATTCAAGTGCAGAATTTAGGACGAATACTCTGCAGTATTGAGCTTCTTTCTTACACCTTGCATATGTTGGGGTGAGAAAAACATTTTGTGTCTGAATAAATTCTGAACATGTACAATTGTTTCTGAAAGAATCAAACAAATGTTATCCTGTGCGTTAGTTAGTTGCCTCATGGCCAAACACCCAATACACTAAAGCCGCAGAGTGGTTTGGCTTTGGTGACGTTGTAAGTCTGAGGGTACTATTCATCCAAGTAGATGAATAAAAGGAGCACTGCATGGACTGGACAAGCTTTCATTCAAAGTTTCAGATAAACTGACTGATACACTCTGGGGAATTTAAGAAAATGTAATCAAGACACTGGATTTGTTTTGATTTTTTGGTAGGGGACACTGTGCAGGCAAACAACCAGCACACAAAGATCCACTTCATGAACGAGTCTCTTCTCCAAACGTCAAAGACTTTGGCATCTGACATTTAGTTGAATGTCATGTCTAACTAAATTCATACTATTTATTTGTTCCGAACAGAGTTAATCTTGTTTTAGATAACATGAATTCCAAGTTAGCCAATGATGCCAGTATAATCAATCTATGATGTAAAGGTCAGGTTGAGCGGGTAGGTAGTCTGCCCACATTAGAATAGCTCACATTCTCACTCATGCTAAGAAGTCGTCTTTTAACTTGTATGGCTTGAAAGGAGCTGTGTACTATTTCAGTCACAACGAGGATCTCCCACAAACCACATGGAATATTTATCTAAAGACATCTTCATACTACAAGTGACATTTTAGCCATGTTAGCAGTGTGGCTCCGGAGGTCTTCATCATAGCTCCACATCTATTGGAAAGATTCCCATGAATTTTTTTTTTTGTTATCAAAATGGACTTGGGTGGACCCCTAATATTCAGCACTATCGAAATTTGATACAGATATCCAATATTTTGTAACTTTCATTATCCTGAACATTCATAGTTTAATGATGTCAAAATATTCAATTTCCATGTATCCAACATTTTGGCTTATGACTAAATTTAGCCAATTTAGCCAAAGAAAAACAATCAAAACATGAGAGCCTCCAAAATGTAATCATATTTGTGTTTAGTGCTACTTGTGATGTTAGCATTTCACCGTATTAAACTGAGATGTGAAACATGATGAGCATTTACCTGCTAAATTTAAGAATGGCAGTATTGTAAATAGTTCATGATAATACTTTTTTTTAGCTTTTAGCTTGAAGGAACAGTGTCCCTAGGTTAAGCCTCACACAGCTGTTACACAGCAGCTGATTCTTGTTTTCCTGCAGGTGAAACAAAGAGGACAAAAAGTACAGATCTCTCAGTCCCAGTGTAATGTTCTCATACCGTGCCTTTTATATCAGTGTATTTTTAGGCTATCACAAGACTGCATCAGAACATACCTCTGGCCTACAGAACCGTACTTACATGTATATTTTCTCATCTGAACCAAACATGGAAAATAGCCATAAAAAGTAAATGCAATGGACTCAACATTGCTTCTGAATCACGTTTGTGTTGTGATGAAAACCGACACAAAGCCTTTGTCCGTGCTCCTCGGTGCGTGGGGAGGAGGCCTGGAGAGAGTGTCTGTTGATGCTATCGGGAGTATTCAAATGAGTGTAATATAATAAAGAATAATTGTGTTGTTGCATTCCGTACGTGCTTCTGTTAACTGCATTAAACAAGGGCCCATTTCCTGCAGACAAAAGTCCATGTCAGACGTCTCTGGCTTGCAGGACCGTGTTCACATGCAGTCAGCTCCCTGTTTGCTACTGACACACTCCAGACACAGTCATGTTATGTAACTGATGTCAGGCTCTCAGGTCTTATTATGTTAATGCGCCTCTCTAATGACGTGAGCATTGTGGAGCCTTAAATAAATGATGAATTCCATCATTACTGGGCCAAAGGAAAAAGGTGCAGTAAAATCTCTGCAATGCCTTTCTTTCTATAACTCAAACTTTTTGTACAGAAATCAGAAGGCAGAGAGATAAATCAGGGCAGAAAAGCACATCCAAAGCAGTGAAACGATTGCCATGCAGGTAAGCTTGTTTCCAGCGTGGAGAAGAGCGTAAGGCTAAAGAAAAATGTTCCTCGGCCCGCTGTGCTGGCATTTAAACACACGGCTGCCCCGAGTGCTTTTATGTTTATCCAGCTCCTTGCATCTGGCAGATCCCGGCAGAACTATTCACTGTGCAAATTCAATTTGTGAACCGTAACCTGTAACAGAAGGCCCCTCTGCCGCCGTGATGCTGGAGTGTGCCAGAGTGCAGGTTTGTGTGGACTTACTGGGCTATTATCAAAGCACCAAGGAATGATGGGAAAGCTCAGGTTTAAGCTGGTGCCCTGTCACTTTATGCTTATCTGCTTCTCATGCATCTACCATCTATTTACAACATGATGATCATTTACAAGAATATCTAACTCCATGCTCTGTGTTTGTCTCAGCTTCTGTTTTTACTCCAGGGAAAGATGGGAAAAATTTCAGATTTATTGAGCAGATTGGACTGCAGGACACGAACAGGACTGAGCGGCACTGTTCTCTCTCTCAGTGCTGCTGATTTATGTCTCAGAGCTTAAGAACCACTACAGGGACGACAGAGCATGAGTTTGGGGAGTGTATGCATACTATGAGTACTTAAGTTTTGAACACAGTACTATTATAAGAGCAGTAACCACTCGTCTTTTAATCTAATAGTTAACACACAATGATGATATTGGTACCAGCTGTTTAGATGATAGTTTTGGTTATTTGCTGTGCAGCTACACAGTTCTGGATTTGTAGTTTGTTTTTCTCACTTTAATATCACAAATATTCATAGTCTTTGCTTTTTCAATTGATGGTGGAGCACAACGAGAAAGGTGAAGAGGTCACCGTGAAACAGATAATATCTGGGAATGACATTTTTTTATTTTGAGAATAAAGTCCAAATGTCAAAAATAAAGTTTGACTTGAGTACTAATGTGAGAAATAAGAGAACACGGAATAAAAAAAAACAGAAGGCAGAGGAAGGAGATTTTCTTTTACATATAATCCAAATTCCCAGGATTTGGACTTTATTATAATGATGCAAACAAAAACAGCTTCCTTCTTTCTTCCCTCTTTAAAGATAAGAGTATGAGAAGTGTTAAAGATGTCCTCTTTATTCTGGTGACACTTGCCATGATACTCTTCCCAAACATAATGGACAAATGTCTAAATGATTACTTGTACAATAATTGACAAATCCTTTTAAACAAAATGATTGTTTTCTCCAAGCCTACTCTGTGTGTTTGCACTATCCCTGTGTGTTTCTGTACATGAGTTCAGTGTGTAGGTTTCCTATTTAAGAACTCAGACTGACATCACTGCAGTATCAAATAACACAACGGAGATAAAAACTGTTCTAGATCATATAAACGTCAAGATAAAAACATGAAGAAGGAAAGACTGTTTTCTCTGTCTGTCTGAGTCATTTGAGCCACAGAGGGATGTGACAGCTTCTGTATGTCCCTGCCATGTTTCTTCTCCACGGCCGGGACTCAAAGCGGCCCCTCGGCCGACCTGCGTGCCTGTTCATGCTCACCGCGGCTCTGTTGGACAGGACTGACGGCACGCGGAGGGGAGAAGCTATGGTTTGTTTCTTTTGTTCCACGGTTACAGCGGGGGTCACGTTCCTTTCCCAGGCCCTTTCAGCTAAGAGCCGGTATTTACCAGCACGCTAATTTACACATTTAGCATGGCTCTCACTGTCTGGCACCAGGCCAAGTGGCGGAGGATCGTAAGGAAGAGGGAGGAGCGCGTGGGCGAGAGAAGAAGGCAGCCATGAAAAATCCCTTTTGAGGGGTTGAAAATGTTCATGCTTAAAGAGCTGGTTGGGTTTCCACCCCCCTGTGATTTTTTTTTTTACTGCCAATCCATCTCCAAGTTATTCTAGACTGAAGCAACTCTTTGACATTCGGGGTAGTTTGCTTGTTTGCCGTCTTCCTCAGACACAGATAAGAAGATCAATAACCTTCTTTTTTTTGTGCTTGTACAGCACAAATGTCTTGGAGATGTTTTGTTCAGCTTAGCTACAAGACAAGAAGCAGGGGAAAACTTGGCGTATGTGAAAAATGAAAGACAGTCTCATCCAATGTTGTATCTTAGTGACAATGTTAAGATGAAAACATGTTTCCAAATGATGTCATTGAACATCTGCTCACTTGCTGGGGATGTTAGTTACAAGAAAGTGTTGTAGGAATGACTGTGAGCCAGAGACAAGTGGGGTCAGCCAGGGGGAAAAAAAGAAAGATCCTCTACATAGTTTTTAAACACACAGTTTAATAAGAGATAAGATTGATAAGGTGTGAACAGTACAATCATTTTTTTTAAATGATTAAAGTTCCATTTTCCTCAAATCAAGACATTGAGATATTTCCAATACTTTTTTGGATCAGTTCTTCAGATCGTTGCTTCTACTTTGCATTCATATATTTACACATATTTTCTTTTCAGTTGAACTAGACACAAGATCAATAAGGTTTCAGTTGGTTCCCTTCTACTGTAAGTTTGAACATCAGGTTGCATAATGGACAAGGATTGGCTTCAAAACTTCACAGCTGACAAAATGAAAGAACGTATATTTAAATCTGCAAATCTCGCCCACCATAAAAGTACGATTTTGACAAGTTAGATGATGTTTTTAGAATTGAATAAGACTACTGATGCTATGTACAAGCACTGTATTTTTTTTTTACATAACATTGTGACAATAACAACAGATTATTCCTTTCTTTTCTTTAAGATTTTGAGAGATTTAGCTCTAATGACGCACATCATCTTGCACCTTCAACTCGTATTTAAGTCGTAAAAAAGTAGGAAAAAAATAGCCTTGTAGTGTTAAAACTCTGCAGACACACATTGTTCTGTGAAGTGAAGTCACAATAAGAGAACCATATTTTCTAAGCAGAGCACGTCTGTAAAGTTAATTCTACCCTTCAACCACAGGACAGACTGCCAGAGCAGATATGAGTCCCAAAACTGATGGAACTTTTTGATGTACGCCTTCCAGTGTTCCCTTTAAACACACAGAAAAATAACCACATAATATGATATTGTGGTTATTACAGTTATTGTGGTAACTACGCACACAATATTTAACATGTTAGAGGGTTGGAATTTGCCACAGGCGTAGCCATGATCTTATATCACTGCACTGAGCTGCTGAGGACAGACAAAAGAAAATGGGATATCATTATCCCACCACAGGGTCCTTTAAGTCGCTGCTCTGGAGCTTTCAATCACAGCACATCATCTCATCACAATGTGTTTCATGGTCAAATACACATTTTTTCTGAGTACTTAATATTTGAAAAAGACAAATAATTCACTTCCACTGGGTAAAACAATTTATGGCTCTCCATTCATTTTCCATCATGCCTCCTTGTCATTTTAATCTGCTAGCAAATGACTGAGAATGCCCAAAAGCTGTTGTGTGGTGGGAAAAACTACCAACAGTGTAAAGAACACAGACAAACGATTTTAAAGTACAAGAATCTGTTTGATAAAAAAATGAGCCTGTAAGAAGACAAAAGTGAAAGCAGGGAACAGCAGACATTATAGGGGTGTTTTCAAGGATGTTCTGCTAGCACCACCAGCCTTAGTCTTCCTTGCATGTTAATACCCACATCATGCCTGTGCTGGTTACACATTGTTACAGTCTTGTGGTCATATGCCAGTTTAACCTGCCACAGTCAACTTTAACTCCATTTTCAAAACCAAAATGCAACTCATCTGCTGCACACTGAGGTTGCATTCACACTGCGTGCTGCAATGCTCAATTCTGATTTTCTTTTTTGGCACAGATCTGATGTTTTTTTTTTGTTTGGCTGGTCACGTTGCTTTTTAAATGTGGCCTGTGTCAGACTCACGTGGGAATCCACATACAGTATATGAAAGTGTCCCAAATCTGATTTGAAAAGACCAGATTCCATGTGACTTAAAAAAATCTGATCTGCTGTGTGAACGCAGCCTAAGACATTGTGCTAGTCTACATCGCAGTAATAGAGCAGCACGGCAGTAGAAATGTATGCTCAATCAATACACTATTGCATCTTTAGTAGACAAAAACAAACTTGCACATGCTGTTATAGTCTCATGTTTTAAGCTAACAGATATTTTGTTCATATTAAGGATATTTTTCGGATATTGTGAAAAAATGGTTTCTCCTGTAAGTCGGCTTGGTTCAAAGAGTTGTCTTTATGACAAGTTGGCAACTTCATCCACTCATCATGAAGATCAGGTGTCCTGATATAAGGCTCAATAAAACAAATCAGCTACACTTAACAAGCTTTGTGATGGTTTTCTTTTGGAGATCTTTTTTTTCCAGAGCCAGTCGTTAGTTTTCACATTAGGGCCAGTCTGTGACATCATTTCAACACCTGCTACGTTTCCAGGCGATATCAACTTTGTCTAAATAAACCTCTGTCTCAGAGAGCAGCAGGTTGGTGTCAGGTAGGACAGGCTGTGGTG
Organism: Labrus mixtus; assembly: GCF_963584025.1. Classification (NCBI taxonomy): domain Eukaryota; kingdom Metazoa; phylum Chordata; class Actinopteri; order Labriformes; family Labridae; genus Labrus; species Labrus mixtus. The sequence continues at coordinate 16,272,221 of NC_083624.1, forward strand.
AACCTGGGCTAAGTCAAGGACTTTGAGGGGAGGGATTTTACACACTGATGTTAACATGCACAGATCATACGACCAGTAATTTCCAAATAACTCAGCCTCACACCTCCACACACTGCTCTATCTCATGATGATGGGCGGGTTTGTGTTTCACATTTGACCCCAAAAAAATCTCTCCTGGTCTTTCTCAAAATCTACTTTTTTCCTGCACACAATGACTAAACAACAATGCATCAACATTTGAATGTGAATGTGTAAAAACTCACTTGTAAAAATGAATAACGACGTTCCTCCTCTGCTCTTTAATTTTATGTTCACATTTCTACACATTCACTATGCATTTGAAATCCAGTGAAAGAATATTGACGCAATCTAAGAACTGCATCACCATGCTGCTGCAACATTAATCACTGCTGCACAGTGTTTCCAGCACAAATATCACCGTTATAAATATTAATAATATGTCTAGGAAGGTTAATCAACATGGCCATTAACAGGCAATGGACAAGCTCTGAAAACACTATCAAGGATATTACATTTAAATTTCCAACATTTACACAGCTGTAAAAGAAAAAGTCCATGGAGTCATATTTTGATGTAGAAATGCAAAATTGCAGCTATTTACATCCTGATTAGAAGAAGAAAACGTTTTAATGTAAGTAATGTTAACTTTTTTAGATCCAGACAAACTTATCTCTATTTAAGTCTCAAGGAACCTGGCACCTAGGCTTCCTGTCTGTCTGTTAAAGACCCCCCCCCCCCCCCCCCCCCCCCCCCATCAATCAGCCTTGAAAAGCAAACAACAATATGAACGCATTCTGGCAAAACCAAGGAAGCAGGTCTGCTTTCCATAAACATTCCTCAGAGAGACACGAAGGTTTGATAAGAGAGGGAAAAAAAGGAAAAGAAAACAACCTCTCCACCCTTCCAGTCGACTGCTGGCACACACACACACACACACTCACACACACACACACACTCACACACACACTCACACACACACACACACACACACACACACACACACACACACACACACACACACACACACACACACACACACACACACACACACACACACACACACACACACACACACACACACACACACACACACACACACACACACACACACACACACACACACACACACGTACAGATACAGACAGGGCACATACTTCACATAGTGTTCACAAGGATGCTCAGTCATTTGGAAACAAACCGCAGCTCCAGTGATGTTTTTAATTGATTTCACTGAAAAAAATAACTAATTTCATGCTTTGTCTGCTGCCTGATGACCATAACATTTAAATTATTCTATAATCTTAAGGCTTTCACACAATTGAATGACATATTGTGAGGATTAGTATTAATTTGTAAAGGTCAATTTTTTTTTTAAAGACTTAAGAGAGACGTCTCAAAGTACTGTGACTCATATGTTTTCCGTCCCTCTCTGATTTATTTTTCACATGTAGGCAACAATAGTTCCAAATACAGGTTTGAAATGATACCAGGATTTCATCCTGCACGCCTTAAAGAATTGGTCTTTAATGCTCCTAACAGATTGTTTCTATGAAATAAAAGTGTCTGCTTTTAGTCGATAGTTGGGCGTATCTAAACATGCTTTCGAATGCTCCAACAAATCACTACTACATGACGTAGGAACACAGCTCTTCCTCAAACTACACCTAAGGCCTTGGTCTCAAAGAAATGACTGAAATGATGGCAACCTCTTAATACTGCATTACACTGTGGTTGTAGCTTATTATATGGGAAAATAAAGCGCCAGAACTACAGAAATAGTGCCAATGGAAACTCGACGCAGGGTCCTTTTTGGGACGCACAAAAAGGAAGTCCAATTAAAAGTGGTAAAGTGTAAGTGAAGTCGTATTTAGGGGTGATGGATGGATCACAAAAATACTGGACTTCGACCCAGGACAGAGTTCCACTAAGACAGAAAGTCGTATTTACTTTGCATCACAGGTAACACAAAGTTACCTCTCTGTACATACCAGTACATAGCATAAATGTGAATCTGAATTAACATGCATATTCATTTCAACCCAAGCCACAGCTTTTTGTTTTAAACCAATACGAGTAGTTTTTCTGTCTACACCAATCTGAAACGGTTTTGAAGCGTTTATCATCTGTTGGAAAGTGAACCTTCCTCTCTCAGGTTCACTTTGACTTGTCTTTGTTTTCACTAGTTCACCTGACGTTCCAGCACAATGTCAGGAGGTGTTGAATGGTCAAAGTTATTTGAAGTACCTCTGAGAGATCATGTCCTAAGAACCAATCTCCAAACCAGATAAAAGACTAAACTATCCTCCGAAGGTTTAAACATAGAAATTGATAGCTTTTACACAAACTGTAAAACATCAGAATTGTTTACCTTGCTTTAGTGTACTGTTGGTTCTACTTCACCTGGTGGGGGGTCACTGATCCCAAACAGACGCTGATATTGAAACAGACTAAATCTGCAGCTAATTCTACCTCAACACCTACGTACAACTTCAAAGCCTGTGCATCTGAAGGCATCAAGCATCAATATTCTGAAATAAATCTATAAAAAAATTGGCAAAATCCAAACCCTGCACATGGCCGAAACAAAACAAACCTACAGCTGAGTTTCATTGGAGAAGCCACATTCAATAAGCATCATGATGCTTTGAAGCTCAAGTCCGTTTGTATGCATGGAAGGAGCCATGAGAGGTCAAACAAGGCCAGGTAAAATAATGTTATTACCTTTACTATAGATACAACATGTGATAAAATAGACTGTGTTTAGCCACTTGGTTTGGTAACGGATAGGATAGCTATCTTGGTGTTGTGATGCCAACGGGAAGAATTGCATTTTGTGAACTCAAATTCTATTGGAAAAAGTCGGGAACAGTTTTCTTCCTTGTTTCTCAATATGTTCCTATGTTAAAAATGCAAACACGGTTCAAGAAAGGCCCATTATACCAGGCTTTAAGCTTGATTGCATGGAGTTATTTCATAGATTAGGCACCATTAAATCTTTCACTGTAATGTTCCTCTTTTTAGGGGCCTCTACTTAAGAGGTATTAGGCTGGCTGGGAGGGTCGAGAAAAGAATTGGTCCGGGTATGAAGCGTCCTTCATACAAGAAGAAATGAGGACTGTGGCCCGACTGGTTCCATTTAAAGCGCTTCTTAAAGAAAAAACAACATCAAAGTGTTTCAGACTTTCTACCAAAAGAAGTCTGAAATACAATCCTAATTTGATGCTTTATTTCGGTCGGTGGGAGTTTGAGTTGTAACACAAAATAAAACCCAAACCATAAAAGTGACAACATTACATCAGTTTTGTGTTAATGGATGGGAATGGTTTGGTCCAAGTTGGTGGGCTTTGTCATGTCGTAATGCTAGTGGGCGGTTACGGCCCAAAAGCAGTAAATTATAAAGAGGTCCACTGTTCATTTTTACTGCAGCATTAGTTTGCGGACATGCTACTTCATTCACTCTTTAAACGCCTTCCTCTGGGCCTATGACAGCAGTTTCTCAAGCTAGTCAGACCACCTGCTAGGTAACTACCTTTAAGTGAAACATTACACGTTGCCCTTGAAAATCTGAAGCTTTTACTGTGCCCTCATTGGATGCTATTAATTATACTAAAAGCCCGACTGTAAGGCATGATGCTTTGGCACAGCTTTAAGTTATTTATGTTGTTGCAGGCTCACTGTATGCGCCAGCATTTAGCCCAGAGGACAAAGGGTATAAATATAATGCTGCCTGGACGTTGCAGGTCTTCTGCAGAGCCTTTCGTGCACACATAAGAAATTCCAACAATGCAACTTAATTTGTATGACATTATACTAGATGTGTATCAAGTTATTTATTGATTTAGGTGCTGTGCTGTATATGCAAAGTGTGTTCTTGAGGATAACATTGAGGAAATTGTCTCACTTGAGTGTATTTCAATATACCTAAATGCCCTTGAGTCAAGAGCCAGTGCCAAGTTTTCCATCCATCTATCTAAACAACGGCATGTAAAGATAAAGGGAAAGTGGAAGAACACAACTGAACTGAACAGATTTGACAGACGGAAAGAAAAGAGAGGGCACATTTAAACACCGGGTAAAGGAAATAAAGGTTCGGGTTTAGCAGGTCGTCCAGAGATCCCTCTTGAGGTTTACGCAGTGACGATGAAATGAAACAAAGCTTCCACTCTTATAAACAGGACTCTTAAAGACAGACATTTATCAAAGTGACAGCCAGAGAGTGTTCTGTAATAATGTGAAAAACAATAAAAAGCAATACATAGTAATGGAAGAGGTTAGGCTATGTCTGCAGGGACTAAGACACACACACACACACCGAAGGAGGATTACATCAGCAGAGAAGCATGAGAATTCATGCTGCTGGTTTTATATGGTCATGGACCACTGCCTCAGCTCTAATCCCAGAAATTCACTCACACACTCATAGACAGTAAGTCACTCAACACACACCTTCCTAAACTGCCCAGCCCCATCCTACAGTACATGTCTGTCCTGGCTGCATGTGTGGTTGTGTGCGTCTGTGCTTAGGCATCTATCATGAGTTGCCTAAAGGAGGGTCGGGGGGGTTGAGTGGAGCACTGCGTCCCTGGCAGATGGTAATGATGAAAAATGTCTCCTCTGAAATCCAGTCCGGCACGGGCTCGCTGCCAGAGGATGTACACAGTTCCCACACGACCAGGAGTCATGAGTGCTGCTGTTGTCCAGGCAGGACAGAGCTGTGTTACATTTCTGTTGGACCAAGGAATGCATCCAAGGAATGTATGCGTCACACAACATTTGAGATGCAAAATGTCAGATGCATTTAAAGGTGTTCTAATCGATATCATGTATCAACGATGGATCAAATTACGAAAGCAGCTTCTTTGGGCATTTAAGCACCTTTTAGCTAATTGTTGTGAATAAACGGCAACAACTGAACCATTACTATTCAGTCTCTTTGCTCACCTCAACTGTATTGCCAGGAACAGCAAACAGAGCAGAAAGAGCTCTAAAACCTGCTTGTACACATCCTACTAACCGTCAAACAGCATGCAGTCACAGTTAGCAACTAGCTGGTGAACACAGTGGAGCATTTAGCAGCTTAGAGTGGGATGTTTCCCCCATGTTTAGACCTAATCTCTCTAGAAACAGTTATCTGCATATGAATGCAGAATCTGCAGGCCAGGGACAAGATTTTCAGTGTTGGACGCTTTCTCTCCTGCTTTGACCAATCGTGTTGGAGCAGGCTTTGGTTAGAAATAATCCATGTTTGCAGCAAAAAGGTGGAGCATATTGTCCAAATGCAACCACAGAACACATCAGTAATCATCCGATGACAAACTACCTTTTTAATCCATCTTTATAAACAGGTAACTGCACCTGAATGCAGAAAATATCAAGTGGTAGATGACCTCTGCCAACTCAAACTTCAATCTTGTGTCCCAAGTTGCAAGTCAGACTGTCAACAATAACCTGTGGCATGAAGAGGAATAATTGGTCTGGATATCTGATATCATCTATCCAGAAATCTGCTGACTACAGCATAAGCTCCTAAATATTTGCAGTTGACCCCGGGGCCTTAACTATCACTAAAAGATAGCTGAGATTGGTAGAGCCCCAAAACAGGTCTTAGTGAGTTACTATGGACTAACAATCATCACTTTGAGCACAAAAATAACTCAACTTTGAATGGTGATTTAACTGTGACCAAGTGTTTACAGTTTGTTGCTTTACCACTCATGGCCATTAAACCTTCAACCAATACATATTCAGAAAAAAACAGATATTCAATTGAGTCACAGCTTATTTATTTTGAGTTTTATCCCTCACCCAAATTTAAACTACTGTAAAACACTTTGGACTCAACAAAGTGAAAACCAAAAATGTTCCTCACCAAGCAACCTAATATTTTGGACATGTTTTGAAGAGGGGCCCTGTTTCACAACCTTGTTTAAAGATCCAGTCACTTCAGTTTATATTTATTCTATATGCCTAAACATACTGTAGTTGTGTTCAATCCAATTACAGCAACAACCTCTGTGAAGGACTCCTGGATAGCTTTTTAACACTGGAGCTGCCTTGTACAATATGTGTGCTATGCACTCTGTATGTGGTGGGAACTGGGAAGTGACAGGACACAGACACAATGCTTGGAAGTGTGCAGAGGCCAATAGGGGCAATTTTTCAGCCCGGAGGCCCCTAACAGGTTAACCCTGGGCATGTAACTGATTTGACTCAGTGGCCTGGTTCAAGAATGATCCATGACTGAAAACATCACGGTGATGACACCAACAACAATGGATTGTGACATGATTTTAGTTGCATTGTGTTATATCTGCACCCTTAAACTACAGTTCATCAATGCATTTATAAAAGCCATGTTTGAAGGACTTAACATAATTTGAGTCTAAGCTCATAAAGGAGAGTAAAATATGGTACTGACAGCTTATCATCAATCCATTAAGAATCCAGACAGCCTCACAGACAGGGTCGAAAATCACAGCTGACAGCGTATGGTACAACCACAGAATTTGTCCCACGTTTTTAACACTATGCCTTTATTCCTTTTCTCCTAAATTTGAGGCAAATTGGAGGCAATTGCAGCTCAGTCAGCGTGCCAAAAATTCCCAAAGTGCTGTTGGGTTTTCTGAAGCCTGGGGCGATGTTTTCAATGCATCAACTTTTGCAAGGTCCTATTGTGAAACACTGCGGCTGGGTTCATGGCTGCAGACACACTGATACTGAAATCATTGGAAGGAGGCAAACACACACACAAACTTTCTCTATCATGAAAAACAGAACTCGTTTTCTGTTTAGATTAAATATCTTTTTCTACCACAAATGTACCTTTTTTCAAACTGTGCTTTGAACTCCAGGTCAGAAAGTGTTATCTTAGCACAGTATGAGGAAAACAGCCCTACACTAAAGTATTCTTTAAAAGTGCAACAAATTGTTTTTTAGGCATTAAGGAGGGGAAAAAAAAGAGGAAACTGAAAACAAGAGGAGACATACGCCACCGCTGTCATTCCAGCTATGACCAAGGGCCAGCGACCACAGAACATGGTAAGCCGAGGAGACCACACACAGACATGAGCTCTACAGAAACAAGCAGTTCTTTACATTACACAAACACAAACAAGTCCACACTGATACAACAAACACAAACTATAATCGATCTCCATTACAGGATCATTTGCACACATTCCTGTCATCCATAGCCTCTTCAGCGGACAGCGTAATGCAGGCTTATAAACATTGATAATGGGTACATCACTTTTTCACCCACAAATCTATACAGATGTGCACACCAGCTATAGCCTACGTCTGCTGTGTTAATGCTTAAGCAAATCATGACACAACAAAACATACATAAACCACATTAACGCCAGGCTAAACACATGCATGAATAAAACAACTGATAGCATTTTAAGCTTTTTCTTCCAGCCTAATAAAGCAGATCCGTACTGCAGAGGGTTTGCTGTTAATCCAAGCGCAGCACACACAACACTTGGGACAGCCAAGCACTCACATACCAGACAGGCAGCAGCTGTGTTCCCCCTGTTACAATCTCACTCCTTACCTGAAACACTGCGGTGGCCATCCTGTCTTACTGCGTGTGTGTGTGTGTGTCTGTCGTCTGTCTTTCACTCTTTGGTTTCCTCTGCCCACCTAGTGCTGCATCGTCCTTTCCCTTTCCCCCCCACCCCTCTGTTCAGCAGAGAGGCTCTCCTCTGCGCTCCGACCAGATGGCTAAAGCTAAAGCCACTCACTGTTACCTTGGTGCAGCGCGGAGCTGGAGGAGTGTACAAATGTGTGTGTCAGAGAGAGAGAGAGAGAGTTGGTGTGTATGTGTGTGTGTCTCCAGACTAATAGGTCTGGCTAGTCTCTCCCTCTCTCACTCCTCCTCCTCCTCTGAAGAAAATGAGCATAAAAATGTCTAAAGAGTCTTTATGTGAGCGCAGGAGTGTGGGGAAGTGCAGCCAAAGGCAAATCTTAACATCCCACAACTGGAAACGGCGCAGTGCAGCACTCAGCGCTGAATAAGCAGGGAAAGTCTGGCTACAAAGTACAGCTATTTCCCTCTCTTTCTCTTTCTGCCCGGTTTTTCTCCTCCCTCTTGTTCAGTCCGTTTTCACCCTCCTCCCAAACGGGGAGACACATGAGTAACGAGGACGGAGAGAAAACACTGAGCTGAATTTCCCAGGAAGATTTCAGCAGCTCAGGAAACAAAGGCTCAGCCCTTTTATTTCTCTGTGTCACTGTCTTATTCCCCTCTTTCACACACACACTCCTTCTTCACAAGCTCATTCCTCATTCTCTCCTTGTTATCAGCTTCTCAAGTTACAGGTTAAATATGAGTCCCCCCCCACCCCACCTTTTCCTTCACCCGCCTTTTCAGTCTCTTTCCCTCTCTCTCCTTGACTTTCTCTCTCACACACACACACACACTCTCCCTCTACAGCTGCAACCAGAGAGAGAAAGTGCCATGAATGAATCCATTGACTTCACAGCAATTCAAAGTCAAACAGCGTCAACAGCAGCGTGGAGATACATACTTGTCAGTCAGCTGCTCGGTTTGTCTTTCAACTCACACGGTCAATTTATCATGTGGCTTAGAGTCCGCTCTGTTCTGATATGCTGATGTAATAAAATATGATTTCATGTTTAAGATTAAAACTGGAAACATTCACCACAATGAAGGGGACGCTACAGTACAGTACAGTAAACCAGTTCAAAACCTCGGCTGAGTAGGGCTTACCCACCGTCCCTTTAATGATTTTTTTGTGGTCTAATTAACTGGAATGGTTGGAATAAACCTGCTTTACATACGTATAGACTGTTTCTGTTAAAGCAACAATATGTAACTTTTCCATCTTAAAATAGTCCATCAAAGTCTATCTAATAGTGAGAACGGTATCTCCTCCATGTCTCTACAGCGCCCTGGTTCGCCTGCTTATAGCTCTATGTAAGCTTGGCAGCGGGCCGCAGTTCTCTCGAGAAGTGCTGACCGCTTAACGGTACCAGCCAGTGAGCCCGTCCCAATTCTGTTTGATGTAATGACTAAGGCTAAGAGAAGGAAGAGGACTGTGACAATAGAGTAGCTTTGCAAGATGTGCAGGTCAAAAAACTCCTCGTTCGGGGCGCTGGTGGCGCAGTGGTTACCGCGCGCACCCCACGTATGGAGGCTATAATCCTCAAAGCGGGCGGCCCAGGTTCGAATCCAGCCTGTGGCTCCTTTCCCGCATGTCATTCCCTACTCTATCTCCCTGATTTCCAGCTCTATCTACTGTCCTATCTCTTCATTAAAGGCACAAAAAGCCCAAAAATAAACCTTTAAAAAAACAAAAAAAAACTCCTCATTCATCTTATACTGTTGACAGTAAAACCCCTAATTTCAGCCTCTACCTGAAATGGTTTGTATCAGCTGCTGCCCCTTAAGGCCCGCCTCCCCACATGCCCACTTTCTTCTGATTGGCCGGCTCTCTAGAAGCCTCCTGGGGGGCAGAACGCTGCGGGGCTGCTCGCCACTGCTTGGAGAAGAGAGCCTCCGCAAGAGGCTTATAGCCGCCTATAGTGAAATTCTTCATTTCATATCAGGGAATTGTCATGTGATTTTGGATCCAGGGATTACTCCAATATTTGTTTACCTTATGAGCTGAAACTTTGCCCACGTTTAGAATGGGCATTCAGCATTGTAAGACTGTAACTTTTAAAATGGCATCAGGATAATAGGTCATGTTTGAAGCCGCTCTCATTGGAAATGATCTTAGTCAAATTGTTGTCTTCAAAATTAAAAATATTTATTGACAGGAGCTACAACGCCTAGACTCCTCAGCATTTTATTTAATGTGATTTTATCCATTGTTAATACAAAAGTATTGATTACAGCAGCTTTGAATGGCTGCCTTTCATTTCTCCTGATGAAAGTCTTAAAGTCAGTCATTTGAATTTGCTCCCACACCCTCACCAGTTATCCAGTAGCAGACAAAGGGACATTAGTGAAGAATGTTTGGTACAAATTTGAAGCACATTAAGTATTACACCACAACACGGAAAGAATGACCATCGTCTTTGATGTTGGTGGGAAGTAATTACATGGAAGGTGGCTCTAAAAGTAACACCTTATGATGAAGCCGTGTTTACCAGATGTCGACTCAGTGAGCGTTATTTAATCTGCTATTAATGACAAGGGCCAGGAAGGAAGGGAGGGCTGGTACAGAGCACACATATGGCTTATGGTAACAAAACAACATGCTTGTTTATGTGAGATTCATACCTTTCATGTAGGGACCATGCAGGCTGGAGTGTGGGAAGTGGGAATTCCCCATGTTTTTGGGTGTCTTGGTCCATGCCCATATAAGTTACTGTAGTCATTATGCATACCAAGGATAAAGGAATGTAAAGCATGGGAAAGTTATCCGCCTGTATTTAAGGTTAATATGCATCTCATGGTCTGGCCCATTTCCTGTTATTGTGGATTGTATTACCTTGATGATTGCTGAAACACGCTGTCTGTAGTGTAAACACATCAACATGGCTAAAGACAAAGATAAGACTGCCTTAATTCATTTATTTGAACTTTTACCATTGTTTTGTTCCAGTAAGGTAAATGCTAAAGACAACTTAAGTTTCAGGTAAGCTGCATCACTTAATTGTTGACAGTTAGGTCTTCCACTATGACATCAGTCATAGTGAACTGGATTGGTGGCCAATGAAAAGTGCCCAGTTGGCCGTCTTGGATTTTTATAATCAGAAGATACCATATATGGACGAAACATTTTACAAGGGTTACTTGTCTTTTGTGGTTGACTGGTCATCGTGGTTTATAATTTGTCTAACGGTAAAGCTTACCCTGTTTTATTGTGGATTTTTCTATGTAGGACCATATCTTAGAAAATGTAAATGTTGCTATCAAGAAGTCTTAAATCTAACCACTGAAACCATCAACCCATCAGGACAATGTATACACGGGTAATAAATCAACAAGTCAGTTAATTGTCCTACATGGTTTCATTCAGTCAAACCTTTTGCTGCACCCAGGGGAGTCGCCCCCTGCTGGCCATGTAAACAATGCAGGTTTGAGTCACTTCTGCTAATTCACTTTTGAAATCAGAGGCTTTATCCACTTCTTATTGACAGTCTTTGTAGTACACAAACACACTTATTAGGTCACTGTTACTCTTTATCCAACTTTTAAACGTGAACATAGCACCTCTTATGTGGGTGCAGATCAAGAGGAGTTGAGCAAATTCTACAAAAGTATGAGTAGGAAATAAAATACAAGGACAGAGGAACAAAATCCAAAACAGCAGGATGGTTAAAATGAAAGATAAACAGAACAAGGAGAGAAAGAAATGAAGGACATACAGTAGAGAGAGAGCTGTTTGGGTGATATCCAGTTTCATGAGTCTGACTCAGGCTTTCCCAGGCAGCATCAGAGCTGAGCAGATCCCCGTCCCCCAGCGGCCAGTGGAACTTTTCACCAACGCCCATGCTGCGTAGAGGCTACGATTCACATGGATTTTCTCCTGGATGGTCATGATTAGACTGCAGGAGCTCAGACACAGTGGAAGAAGGCATAGCATGGAAAATGTGTCACTCTAAATCTATGGAAAGGATGTGGATATAAGGGTGGGGGAACTCAGACGAGAAAGTCCCAGTGCTCCTTCAGCGTGTAATGAGGAATCGTCCTCCAGCACGGCAAGTCGCCAACAGCTGTTGTGTTGGTCAGGGAAGCTTAGTGATGCCGGGAAAAGAGCCTGCACACTCAGCAACTGTTCCTCCAGTTTTCTAGTTTAATCAAATTATCAACTTCTACGTTCTGCGAGGTCATTCCCCTTTCTTCTTCCTCCATCAATGTCTCCTACATGCACTTGGCATACTGTTGACATTCTTTCCAACAACTCTTGATTACTCCATCATGTTAAAATCTGGGCGTTCCTGTTTGTTTATACTGCTGTATCTATGGATATGTTGCTATCATGCAGTTACTAAATACATGGCAATTAGCCACCGCTTATTGTGTAACAACAAGTAGAGCTAACAGATGAGTGTTTGGTGTTGTAGGAAGCTCAAAAATTACTAATATTTTGTTTGTTTGGCTTTTTTTGTCAGAAAAACTGACATTTAAGCTTCTATTTGAGCTGCACTAACCAACATGTTTTCTTCTTATCACTGAATTGTATGAGTTTGTTTTGGGTCATGCTCAAAGAACTCACAGAGAATGAAAACCCAGCTCTGTGGTTCCTCGAAACTGAAAGGGATTTCAGCATTGTTCTGCTCAGTGTTTTGGTTTTACAGCCTTCAACTTCACTGTTTTGGTTCAGTCTCACCGCTCTCATCAACCCCAGAAACACGACTCCAATTACATTTTTTGCTCCATGCCTATACTGAATGTTTAGATAAGCAACTATTAGTCTTAACAACTTTACGAGGTGCTAATAAGTCGATATCATATTTATAGCTATTTCCACTGCCCCCATGTGGCCAAAAAATATTAATACAGCTTCTACGTTGTGTTACTTCTTCTCCGGGTGCTGCATCTCTAAATGTAAGGCCATATACCTTAAATGTTCCTCCCATTCTTATGAAATGAAAAACCTGATAAAACTAATATCATAAAAATCCTTTCTAACTGAGTTCTCAAATTAGATGATTCATCCCGTGTTCCTGCTGTTGTCTAGTTTCCCGCTAACCCTTGTTGTCTAAGAAGAGAGAGTAGTGAGTATGTGTTCTGTCCTATGACTGCTAATCCCGTTAGCTTTAGAGCTGTTGGCTAGCTCTGGATTTGATCACACTAAATGAGTTTCTTTCTTGTAGATACTATGAATACAGATACCGTAGCAAGCACCTAAGGAGAAACACTGATAATAACCACCTCCAATTCATGCTCAACCCCGTTTATCACCACGGTCCATCACAGGAACATGACTTCTACATGGGTATACTTCCATGTTTTCTTAACAGGAGTTCATATCCCTTTGTCTGCTCCCTGTAGCTGCCACTTCTCACTTACTGCAGAGCAGACACCACATAGAAAGGAAGGACGTTGTTAATGTTGATACAGGGATTCAATACCCCACTCACATCTTTGAAACTTCACTTCGGGTTATTTAAGCCTTGCTGGATTTACAGTCGATGCGTGGTGACTTTCAATCAATGGACGGTTTATCTCACTCTCTGTTGTGGATTATATATGAGGAAGCTCACTCTCTGGTTTTATTGAAGTCCCAAACTACACATGAAGTAAGTAATGGGTTCAAGCCAGGCAGCACAATTGGGTTGAAAAACACACCAAATTTAGTGCAAAAAACTGTAGTTCCCTGAGTGTCCACTTGGGGCTGGCTGCAAAAGCCAAGGAAACACTGATTCACTCAAAATAGATTGTCTGCTGTTAAAATTTCTAACAGCAGAAGTAAACATGTTCACACCCTTTTCTCTCCTTCTGGGGGTGATTTTTTTAATCACCTATCTGTTTTTAATTGTATTAACGCTATGTGCTGTTATGCATACATTTGCATAACTAGGGTGTGGCTGAGGTGACTAAGAGGAGGGCATTTTGTGGTTGTTTGCCAGGAGGCTTTGGGCCCAATTCAGCTCGACCTCTTCTGTTTCTGCACTGTTTGAATGTAAAGTGCAGCATTTTCAATATGGCAGCCACCATTGTTGGGATTCATAACGCATGTTCAGAAACCAATCAGTGATGGCATTGAGACTACGTCCATAATTTATACAGTCTATGGTGCAAACATAAAAAAAAGTAATGAATGCAAAGCTGCTAATGAATATATGCTTTAGCAGCTTTTGACCTTTTGTCAAAAGAAACTATTGAAACATTCAAGCACTAAAATACTGTTGCACTAAACAATCTTAAGAATCGCAATTTTGAGGAATTCCATGGCACTTAAAATAAAAGTAAATACTATTCATGAAGTTCTATTAAGTTAAAGTCAATCGCATGTCATCAAGTCTAACATTAGTCTGATGGGGAAAAACATTGATTTTAGTGCATGAATTTGTAAGAGAAATGAAAGTAAAACACATCTCTGATGTCAGGTATTTACAGTTCCCTGACATTGTAATTAAAAACCTGAAGTCCCCTGTGCCCAGTCTCAACTCTGCCAAAGCTACAGTACTATAAAGTCTATAAGGCCGTGAAAAAAAGCTGTGCTGGCATTCTGCAGCAGTGAAACGGCTTCCAAAGTTTCCAATTAAAGGGAGTGTGATAAATCAGCCCCGTAGCAATGTGTGCTATCTAAAAGAAGTCACTGGAACAGAGCAGGAGGTTAACCATGCCAAATGATCTCTAGAGCTGCAGCTAAAGAAAAAGGTTACCGAGACAGAATGTAGTTTGAGGACGAAGAAAAAGAGTATCAATCATTTTTTGGCAGTTGGTGGACAATTTGTCTTTAAATCAAGTCACAGAAAGTACAACATTCAGGTCAAATGTTGGTGTTAGAGCTGTAATGATTGTAATGAGCCACATTTTTATGTGGTTTATGAGAATTTAATACCTAATTGAATTAAATAATACTTTTTGTAGGACTCCTGCCTTTCCAAAGCCAAACTGCTAGCTCTTAGGATGGCAAACAAAACAACAAATTCAAACATTCTTCATGGGCTACAGAAGGTTATGATAAAGCATTTTACTCTTTTCTTCTGAGGGAAGAGGTAGGTTTGGGTTTTGTGGAAAAGTATTCATCAGATAATTAAAAAAATAATAAAAAAAAAAAAGAACAAAATAAACAATTAGCCCAAGAAATAGGTAGAAGCTTAACGATAACCATCTGAGCAGGTATGGAGTCAGTTTGAAATTTTTTGATAATTGCAACTTTAAAGCAACAACTTTTCCATCTTAAAATACAGTAGTTGTTTCAAAGTCAATCTAATAGTACAACAACTTTTAACTGGCAGAGTAGCATCCCTACCATGTCCACAGATCACCCAGGTCACCTACTTACAGCACCATGTACCACGGCTAAGAGGCTAAGAGGTGTAAGAGGACGGTGATGGATAATTCTTTATAATTTATCTTGCTTTTGATACATGATCTCTTTAAAGCCAGCCTTTGTGTGTGAAGCTCCTGGTGGCCAGACAGCTACTGTAACCATCCACTGTTATGAATCCAAGCTGTGTCCAACAGGTGAGGGGAAGTGCCAGCAGCAAGCCTGATGTTCTCTCTCAAATATTCCCCTCATAAGTATGGGCGCAGGTGTTTGGATGTCTCAGAGAGCTGGAGGCAATAAATAATAAGAGAAAGATGACCTGCCTCATCCTAAGCCACGTGGAGGACTTTAAATCTCCTGAGGATCGCTCAGAAATGTTAAAAATGTTGGGGAGTGGTTGCCACTGAGCTGCACATCGTGCCAAAATGACTGCTTCTATAAACACAGTGATATGTCGTTTCATACAACAGTACGTCTTTGCAAAGTAATCTGATTGGACAGGAGGCATTCCATGAGTTCTGATAAGGAGGACATCATCACTGGAACCTTAAACTATGTGTATTACTCTGCTTCAGATGTTCTGAATGCAGCCAATTAGTGGTTTAGCAAACAGCCTGTTTCCTGACTAATCAGCTCCTGTACACAGCCTCTTATTTCACTGGCTACATGCTTAATGTGAACACAGATTATTAAAATTCAGAGGGGACACTAAAATGGCGACACTGCCTACTGACAGCGTGCACGGGACTCGTTTAGGGCCATCAGTGCAAACACACTTAGCTGCTCTGCTAGCCAAGTTAACTAATTTTAAACATTAATGAACTGACACCATAATGTAATGCAAGCGGAAGTTATCAAGTGTCTGTCCTGCGTAGTAAAAGCTAGACTAGCAGCATTCATACTTATTATATTTTTTTTATAATAACTCCTCTAAATTTTCCTTTAATGTCTTTCATTTTCAAAATTTGGATTTAATGCGGCATAACAGCACAATGAGAGTGAGTGCTGTCAGATGGGTCCCCCTTAGGGAGGTTTCCTACTGTCATTTCAAACGTTGTACATCTTGAGCCACTGCTGTAGTTTAAAGTCTGTCACCCCTTCTGGGGCACCGACTTGCCTGCGGCACCAAGCAGTTTCCTGCCTTACCTGTTGACAAGCAGCGGCTCTGCATACTGTGTTCTGTTTGGTGTTGACTTCATGCGCCACCTTCAGTTTTGCAGATTCAGACTGTAATAGCGTATTGTAGGATCTGTGATTAGAGCCACATCAGTATCATTGGTCTGGTCTTCACAGCAGATTTCCTGCTATAGACCTTTGCTTTGATATGAATAGAAGACCTCGGACTGCCTTAGTTGACCAATCAGAAGCAGTAGCCTATCAAAGCCATGTAATAAACTTTAATTTATTGTACTTTAATTGTTGATTGATGTCATTAATTGTCAGAACATCTCTATAGGCTGAAGATGGATTAGATAACTGATACCAAATCACACAACTACAAAGCACAAATTAAATTCTATATTATACACGGTCTGCATTTCAATAGCAATCTTTTGTAAAACACAAAAACATTGAGAGTGACCTAAGAGCCAGTGTTAAGACTCTTACAACATTCAGCTATGCAAAGGAGGAATCTGTAGCTCTTCACTTGGCAAACATGACGAGCTAAACGAGGACATCTCCATCAGCAGGCTCCAGATCAGATCTCTGACTCCAGCATGTTGTGCTCAATGAGAGGAACTAAAGGGGTCACCAATAACAAATCTGAAATAACAAAAACACAGAGTGGAAGCCAGCCAGCACAAAGAAACACGTGATTCTCCTCCAGACTTTCAAAACAGGCATTCTGAGAATTTCAGGAGCAGGGAAAAATGAAAACAAATGCTTCATCATTCTGGAGCGGAGGATGAAAAACGAGTGGAGCGAGAGCGTGTTCGTGTTCTGCCACTTTGCTTTCTCAGACCTCCTTCCTCATTAACGCGGGAACATGCTCGTTTCCTTCTCCAAACAGACTTGACAGGCAACGAAGGATCAGTGAAATCCTATAGGGTGTACTCAGCACCTCCGTTTATTCCTGACTTTAAGAGCTACCAACCCATTAGAGACCGGCCGCCGTGTCAGAGGGGCTGACGTCTTAGCTGCTTTCAACTTCTCAGACATTTAGTTCGTGAGTGTGTTTCATGTAGATGATGAGCAACAATGTACTGTAGACATAACATGACAACAAACATCAAATTAAGATAATGAATCTATAAAGATAAGTAAGTTATAGGTAACAGTGAATATTTCAATTCCAGGCTTGTCCACACCAAGATTGAGTTAGATTTCTGTTTATACAACCCTTCGGCCCCCGCGTCCACCTAGCGTTTTTTCCCGTGCAGAAAATTGTTGGCTGCTTTGGGAGCACTTGTAAGAAGCGTTTGTGCACTGAGAAGAAAAGCGCTGCACGTTCCTCCCGTCTCTATGACAACAGTCTGTTGACAACGGCCGCTGTATGACCAACGCTGCTCTGTTACTTTTTTACTGCATTTTTCTTTCTTTTTTTTAGATCGTTTATTGACAGATCAGACACGGGGCGAAGAGGATGTGGGTACAAGACACAATCCGTAGGTGGGAAAACTACGAGGAATATTATACGTTTTGGAACAGAGCGCCGCTTATGTCAACAGCGCCTTTCTGAAAATTTGAAAGATTTTCAACTTGAGTGCCGCACAAAAAAGGTGGAGCGCTCGGAAAACAGACGCTGGGTGCTACGCTTTTACTTCTGGCGGTCACCTTCTGCTGCAAACGCTCTCTACTCATTATAAACAACACTGGCGCTCAGATTAAAACGCTAGGTGGACACGGGGACTTATTTCCTATCATAATATGAGTAATTTTAACAATGCTGTTTACCAAGACGTTGTTGCTGAAACAGATTTGAGTTGAATGTCTGAAGAATATGATTTTTATTTGCTTTCTGTGTTACAATAATTTTGATTTAATGGCCGATAAATTGCTGGTAATCTTTGAGTAATTTTGGCTTAAGAAATCTGTATCCATCAGGTTTTACAATCCATATTTGTCCCGAATGTGGGAACTATTAAAAAAGCTGAGAAGCAGCTACTCTGTGAGCGATTCTATTCTTTAAACCAACAAAAGATCATAAAAATGAGCAGACTCAGCTGAAAGACTGAAAAATAGGAGTGAAAGTCGGTTCAAAGAGAGAAGGGTGAGGTGCTGCCATCAACAGCTCAGACCACAGACCACAACTGAGAAGGATATTCTTTTTTACAGTGTGTTTATACCGTAAGTCAAACAGCATGAACATTTTTTAACAGCAAAAAACAGGGAGGGTGCTGTTGATTTCTGACATATCAGAAAATATAGACATCACACCAAAGACTAAAATAATATTTTGTGAGCTACAGAGTGAAAGACTTTTATCTTCAGCTTAATTAATCTGCTGTTGTTGTGTTATTGATTTGTTGATGGAAGGTGAATTCTTCTTCCTTCAATCCGTTACCTGTACCGCTTTGCCCGTTCAGCATCGCGGGGGGGGGCTGGAGACCGATCCCAGCTGTCAGTGGGCTTGAGGCGGGACTGTTCCCCAGTCAATCACAGGGCTGAATTCTTCTTCTGGTTTCTATTTTTAAACTGAAATCAGCGTGAGAAGTTGAAGAGCTCTTAATGGGTCTAAGTGTTTAAACTTTCTTTAATGCTCGGAGAGCAGCCTTAGAGGGAGACATTCACAGAGTCAAGCGTTTGATTTAAAGACGTTAAGTACCAGTACAGGAAGAGGACTCGTGAAACAGGCAGGGAAGTACAGATGACAGGTACGGTGTGACGGTCCCTGTGGCCTGCTGGGCTGTGGCTTCTCTTCTCTTTTGTTGCAGGTACATGTCATTGGTAGGAGTGGCTGTCCAGTCAGCCTGACTGAGAGCACCTGGGCCCGATGCTCAGAGTCACTATAGAACAGCTGCCACCTCAAGTCTTTCCCACTGTATTTGCCACAGCCTTTTAATCGGTCATGACGAATTGGTTTCAGTAAAGAAAGACGACTAGTGAAACAGGCAGGGAGGTCAAAATGACAGGTACGATATTCAGTACAACTACACAGGGATTGGAAAAAATTGACCTTGAAAATCGCTTTCGTTCAACTTCCAGGGCGATTTAGTGCTCGTTCTCTGGCTCTTTCCCGTCGTCACACAGGGGCGAAATCTTCCTGACAAGTTTTAAAGCATTTTTCACATCCACTTGTTAGCAAACACACGTGTTTTCTCACACATACACACACACAGGTCTGACCATTTGTTTGCAGCTGCCAGGATAAATATGGGCCTAATGTTAGCCTTAGCTTCAGACAGAGATTTATGAAGGCAGTGAGTGCTTGGGATAACTGTCCCAGCTAAGAGTTATCATCAAGAGTTTAGATTCCTTTCACTTCAGATCATACATGACTGACGGTTCATAGAAAAAAAAGTGTTATCTGGGTCTTAAGACAAAGAATTCATAAAAAATGTACCCGACGGTTTAGCAGATAGTGATCTGGCCTGACCCCGTTCTGGTCCCTCCCTTGTTTTTAATCTCAGCCTTGTTAGCAAATTGCTTCCTGCTGCCACAGCTATGACATTTTTAGTTGAAATGTTTAGAAAAGGAAATGCTGCTGTGATTTTTGGAGATGGAACGTTTCACTTTGGTATATATAGACACTGGGAGTACGTTCTTAACTCCTTTAATGTCCCATCAGTTTGACCTCTGGCTTCCTGAAACGCAAAAAGGTTATCAACAAATATGCACTGTATGCGGTTATAAATCACTTTGTTGTTTGATAACTGAGGGGACTGTCGTGGACACACGGGGGGACAGATACTTTTTGCTGCACGCCATTCTACTTTGTATATGTAGAATTTTATTAGAACGTTTACATTAAAATATCTAAATTAATAAAAAAATACTAAATGTTACATTATATGTTTTATTGTTGAGTACTTCCATTATCTCAAATATTTCCAACAGTTATCAAAGCCAGAGAAATCCGTAATTTTATAGTCGTAACGGGACGTGTCTGGCCGAGGCGGCCGCCAAGATGAGCCGCCATGACAGACACGAAATGTCTATCGTTGCCAAGGAAACACCAGATGGTACGTCGGAAACTGCTACATAAGGAAGCGCGAGTTGCTGCTGTGAGACGCAGAGTTAGTTTTCATCAAAATGTACATACTGTGCGTTTAAAGGGATATTTCAAAACGCAAGATGGAACTTTAAAGTGCACTACTGTCAGTTTGAAATAAACTAGACAAATCTAGAAATACGCATCAGGGACATTTTTTTTTCTCCTTTTTTCCTGTTGAACCAAATTTGTATCGTATCTCGAACCCCAAAACCGTGACCTCTGTGAACCGTTACACACAGAGTGATTATGCTGTTGGGTTGTCTTAAGTAGCGATTGTCTTTTCTTGATTGTTTTAACAGAAGTGGACACTTTGGCCACCGCCATCGTACTCTACAAACCACATGTAGGTTCTTTGTTGTCTTTGGTTCCAAACATTGACACAAATATTTGTGTCTCTCCCTGCTTTTGGATTTATTGAAATCATTTTTTATTCTTTCAACACAATGTGCAGTGAAAAACAAAATTCCATTCATCCTTAGTTGTTGGAGGTGGAAAGCAGATTTCAGAGACAAATATCTCAACACCTGGCAAAATAAGAAATTTTTGGAAATTTTTTGGGGACCAATTCATTACAACCCTCCAAATTTACTTGTACTTTCAGTGACAACAGTTGTGCTACTGCTGCCAAAAAAACAAAAGAGAAAGTTGGCATGTGCTGCGATTTATCATTTCAGCCATTTGGTTGATAACTTTCCACCAGAGGAATTTCCTGCGAGGCCGTCCAAAGCCCCCACCTCATATTTAGCCTGCCCTGCACCCCTGGCATTTCCTGTGCATAAAAGAGGGATTGGGCAAAGCTGGCAAGTAGCACCCATTTCAATAATGGATTCCAGATGAAGCGTGTATATAAACATAGGTGTGTATGTGTGCTGTATATGTATGTGTGTTCATGTACTTGCATGTGCAAATCCTGCTATAAACCTCTCGTGGCAGTTGTACCTTTGCACGTGCACAAAACACACAACGTTCCCTCTCCGTCGACCCTGCAGGAGCTTCAGCTTCTTCTGTTTACATCTCCCTTTTTTACTCTGCGTGGCCTTTGCCTTTGCAAAACAAGATGAATCTAGCCACAGCTCCATCCAGAGGTCTCTTATTTTTAGACCCAGGGCAATCTCAAAGACACAAGAGTTGATCCAATATAAACAGATTCTGGTACAAAACACACTTGTTTGTACATTCTCAAGATTTTTTGCAGAACATAAACTCCCAAAGCCCCGCCTACTCCAACATCTGCATGTATAGGCACTCACACACACACCGACGGAGGAGCTGACTCCAGCTCAACCATGACATTACCTCCCGATAACCTCACATGGATTTTAAAGGTCTATACCACTTTTCTAGGAGGCCTTTTGAAGTGTTCATTTTCATTTTAATGCACAAAATCACAATTAAAATGTGTAAAACAATTCAAATGTAGCCTCTCAGTAAATGCATGAAATATGGCTTGCATCTTACCTTGACTTCACATTTCTTGTGGCAGGCTGTCCGGCACACTAGAGAAAACAGAAAAGAGGAGAAGAAATTCAATCAACTTCACAGCTCATAAAAGTCTCCAAAACATTGAGGAAAAGTCCAAACACTGTGGTCCAGTGTGAATCATGACATTGAGTGGTTGTCAAGGAGGTATGAAAAAGCAAGAGG
Source organism: Labrus mixtus (assembly GCF_963584025.1). Taxonomy (NCBI): domain Eukaryota; kingdom Metazoa; phylum Chordata; class Actinopteri; order Labriformes; family Labridae; genus Labrus; species Labrus mixtus. The sequence continues at coordinate 16,293,962 of NC_083624.1, forward strand.
TTCATTCAAATTCCACACAGTGTTTGTTCTGTGGTCAAAGTCAAATATCATCTGCCGTTAGCAGCCTCATGTTGCCCAATGTTAGGTTCTTGTTCTAACAGAGGGTAAATTCATTATACTGAAAGACTACAGCTGACATCTGTGTTGTTTGGTTTTACTTACTATACACATGTAGAGTCCCTTCATAGATAGAAACATAACAGTAAACATGAATTATCATTTGTGGGTCTCTCTATCAAAACTAATCTCATGAACAATAAGCGTCAACACTTTTCATTCACCACAACAGACCAGAATCTACAGCTGCAAATGTCTAAGATTATTATTTTAAGATTTATTTTTGGGTCTTTTTGTACCTTTATTGTAGAGACAGCACAGTTGATTGTCGCAAGAGAGAAAGAGTTGGGAGAGGGAATGACATGCGGGAAAGGAGCAACAGGTCGATTCAAACCCTGGCTGCCTGCTTGGAGGACTATAGCCTCCATATATGGGGCTCACACACTAATTTAGTAAAGATCGACTGATTGATTAACCACTACCCTACTAACTTTTTACATCCCTTTAAATTACAGCAAAGGAATCATTTACCAGTCTCAACATCCTTCAGTACGGTCAAGAATTAGAGACAGTTCATCTTTCTAATTCTTCATATTTAAACATTTTCAGTACTTCAAGCATTGTATGTGTGCATGTGGGCTATCTTAGCTTAGTAGCATGCCAACTAGCTACTCTACAGACTAAAGCTGTTGAAATGTTTTCAGTTTTGCATGAATTTGTTAAAAGCACGCAAAGTCAATTTTGTAACCAATAACTCTCCAAATATAAAAAACATTGTACAAAATTACGACCAGACCAGATATTTCAAATAAACTGCTCTCGCTGCACAAAACTGTAGAAGGTCTGAACTAAAATGTTGCACCAATCTGATAATGACCAAAGTCAAAGTAATTAGAAAAGTAATTGAAAGTCAGATGGCTTAGCGGTTAGGTCCCGCCCCATGTACGGAGGCTATAGTCTTCCATTCCTCTGGAGACCGTCTGTTTCTTCAATCCAGCCAACATTTATGAAGATGTTTCATTCCGGACCAAAGTGGTGGAAAGATCTATCAATCAACATTGCTGCTACCATGACCAAAAACCTGGAGGAGTCGGCTGCATATTGCAGGATTTCAACCTTTTAATAGGAGATTTCTTGGAGTTAAGGCAGTTAAAGCTGTAAACACTGATGGTGCAAGTAGCTTGGCAGTAATAAAATCCATTATTTCTACCAAAATATTGTTCGAAGGCTCTTAAAAGAAGATGGAATTTAATAAAAAGAGTCACAGTGTTTTCACAGGAGGCCATGTTATGTGGGAGTTGGAGTTGAATGGAATCATTAAAACCTCGCACACACTCAAAACAACATAAAAGACATTGTTCTGCTATTGAATTTCAACACATTTGTGCAGCGTCTTTCTTCCCCCCCGAAGTCCCCTCACAGCTCGCCCACTGGGTCTACAAATAAGGGTCAATAGGGGAGAGCACCTGGAGCAGCGGCTCATAAATTGTCAGATCCCCTCCAAAAGGACAGAAGAAGAAAAACACTCTCTGTGTGCCGAGGCGTAAGCTCTCCAAATAAAGGAGAAGACTGTATGCTTTTACTGGAACGTTCTACACCTTATGTAATGAGTTATTCTTCCTGTCTCCAGCCACATTTTTCACAGCGAGTGTAATATCTGCTGTGATTATAAGTCATTGATAGGAGATTTGGGAAGTGGCCATTCCTCACATGGTGTGAGAGTTGAGATTTACGTCCATGTTAAAGCGTATTATGTTGTCAGTCGTGTGTTTTCTGAACCTTATACTCCCTGTAATCTTCTTACTTCAGATATACAGTATGCTCCTAACACACTTTTTTCTCTCTGATTTATGCCCCTTTTGTTACACTTCATATTTCTTAAACCCTTTGTTCTAAAAACCACATGCTGCTGTGCGTGTTAAGACAGATTGATAAACACATTCCAGTGAACGTTCAGGTCGACGACATATGTTCAGACTGACTAAAAGGTGAATTTGGGATTTCTGTAGAAAAAACAAAGTCCATGAAAACATGCAATTGATAGAGCCCAAGTCCACCCCTTGACAAACAAAAACAAAGGCCTGTTTGGTTTAGCCGATGCGTCAGCGCTTGAGCTGATCAGAAAAAGTAGAAGCCAAAATCAAGTATTATCTGCAGGCTAAGGCTGGCTACACTCAAGACGATTTTCAAAATGTTTCAGCTGATTGTTGAATTATTATCCGCCACACGCCTGCTGTTTGTAGCAACGATTTCACAGTGGTGATCCCCAGGCCCGCCCGCAGAAATGGCCCCTGAGAGGCTCAGTGAATGTTCCCTCCCAGGATATGATTTAAATCAACGTATGCACATTCAGTTAGCGCTAGCATGCTGGCTAACATTAGCTCCCTCTGGTAACATTACAAATACAGATATCAGAAAGAAGAGAGGGATACATTTTGAAACAGGCTACCTCTTACTGAAGCAACAATACATAAAATGTATGTTTTTGGTCATGTTGAGTATTAAGGTGCAACATAAAATTTGGCCATTGTTGCTTGAAATTAGGATGGACCATGGTTTTGCTAAACCTAAAATATGGAGGACGATCAATGTAGTCAGCTGGCTTTCCTGGAGTGTGTTGTGTTTTGCAGCAAAAGAAAAAACAGAGTAAGAAGAAGGTATAGATGATATACAGTTGTGTTTATGATCACTGCCATGTTTGTGAGCTGTAAAATGACGCAGCATCCGTTGGGTGATGCTTCCCGATCAGCTTGCTCTCATTTGCTATTTTGGGAATTCGGCAGAGGTGGCCTGATGTTTGATATTTATGAGGACAGTGATTGAGATCAGGGAGACTCTGACTCTATTGGGAGAAGTAAAATAATCATATTGACATCACACACTTGAGGATTCTCAAGATTCTTCCTCCAGTCGTCTGATTCATGAAGATCCAACTTGTCCTCGTTCCCAAATCCTAAAATAACTCGGCTTTGTCACAGGACCAGTGAAAGTCAGTGAAAGTGAAAGCTCAATTCTGTTTAGGACCGGATGCAAATTACCCTGGACCGTGTTATTTTTTTTTAACTCTATCTTTGTGCATTAATGTGCAGACAGAAGAGGAAATGTATAGACAGATGGATGAATCTGTTGCTAGCTAGCTTACAGCTAACTGCTTAGTGCAGCATAGTTCAACAAAATAAACACATAATTAGGAGCAGACCATCAGAAGCACCATCGACCAACCATTCCAAAATAACAAATCCAAAACATAAATTGTTTAAGAGTTTAATATGTTAACCTTGTTATAAACTGACGACAACAACTGAGAGCAGATGTTTCCTCGGCTCACAGACATCATCTAAACCAATGAGTTTATTCCATTAGCTAAATAATAAAGATTTATTCACAGATTATCATTTTTGTTCTTCACTTTTTAAACGAAGCTTTTGTGATCCTGCTTGTCAAACACTTTAAACCAAACCTCTGCGAGACTATAAGTTCTCTTAAACCTTTCACAGCCCTTAGTCCTCCTCGCGGTCGAAGGTTAAGTGTTAAGATCAGCAAAAGGTCGACATACCAAGGCCTTGAATTTATTTTTCTACCTCTTTCTTCAGAAGGAAAACAGCCTCATTCATTCACTCTGAAGACAATTCACAGCCATGTTCTACCTGAGTGACACGTCATTAGTGAAAACTCTCCACACAACAAATAAAAACAAAGCCATGTTTACTTTTTGATTAAAAAAAAAGATGAACCATTTGATTTCACTTCTGTTCAAATAAACCAGTAGACAAGGAGTGCATACACACTGAAACTGGAGAAAGTGACCACCTTTCTACTCGGAGCCAAATGTGTAATTACATCATGGTATAGTTATTTTCTATTTCAGCACACTCAGGACTATATTTACTCTTGGGGGGTAACATTTGAGAGTCAGTTTGACTTCTTAATGAGAGACTTTGAAATGTGGGTGGCACCACCAAATCCTACCGGAGCGCACATTTTCAAGTCTGCCAAAAAACGGCTTCAGTTCCCAGAGACAAACTGAATAAAGATTTTTCTTTACATATATGACCCACATAGTTTATTTCAGGGGCGAAGGCTGAGTCAGGAGTTTATACATACATAATGAACACATCATAATGCATCATACTTAGTTTGTAAGAATATACTCTGAATAAGGCTCTGAATATTTCTCTTGGTGCATTATTTTGAACAGTTGGAGGTCTTCAGTAACAGGGTTTGATATGTAGGGGAAGAGGTGAAAGGTTATGGCAGGAGCAGGTAAAGGGACGATAAAGTTCTCCCCATACAAGTAATAAAGCCAAAAATCTTAACTCGTAGCAGTAGGATAAAACTGTTTTTTAGTAGACATCAAACTTGTCCGCAAAAGGTGTTTGTAGAATCTGTGTTTATGTAAAATTCATCCTGCCTGTGTTGGACTGAAAGTAGAAAAACGTTCATTGGATAAGTTGAAACTTGCCATTATTCGGGCGCTGATAGCCTAGTAGTTATGTCGGTGATGTGTGTACGCTGCGAGCGGTCGTGGGTTTGAATCCGACCTCGGCCCTTTGCTGCATGCACCCCCACTCTCTCCTCCCAACATGTCCTGTATCTCTTCAGCTCTCCTATTTTTTGGGCAAAAAGGCCCCAAAAAATAACTTTTTTTTTTTAAATAAACAAAAGAACTTGCCATTAGAACCTTTTATAAATTTTGTGTTTCCTTATAACCTTCATTTTCATTCTATTAATGATTAATTACTAACTAGGTCTATGTGTTGGGAGCAACGCGTTGCTAAGTAAGGCATTAATGTAACTCCACTTCTATTTGTGGTGAATTGTAATGAGGAAGAAGAACTTTGTCCACGACAAGAATAGTCATTCTAATGTCACGAAGCACCGAGCTAAACAAAACACTTCTACTAGTTGTCAGAGAGGCGGCTCTGCAGACACGGGAGACCCAGATGCAGCTCACGTTGGCTCAGCAGACCAAGGAGGAGACACTCCACACAAACAGACGAGGCTTGATTTTAAATCACAACCAGCTCCACGATCTGTAAGCCAGGACTCAACAGACTGACAGGTGTGTTGTTGCTGTTGAGTCGGTTGTCTTCCGATATCTAATAAGCCAAATACCTTCATTTTTTTTTTTTTAATTTGATGGTTTATTTAGATACAATAAACATACAAACTGGAAACAGTAATCCAAAGTATCATAGTGTCTAGAGCGGATGCTAATTTGCAGCACTCGTCCTTAGAAGATCTTTTGTGTAAATAAAAGATTAAAACAGTTAAAAGGAAAAAGAAAGAGCAAACAGATCCAATAAGCCACACATGTAGCTGTGATAAATCTACAAACAACTAAACACGAGTACAAATGTGTTGCTGAACTAACCAGGATTTGGTGGTTCTCTTAAAAGTGGTGAAGTTTGCAGTAAGTAAGTAAGTAACTCAGTAACTTTTTCATAGTAGTAACTACTTTAGTACCCATCACTGATAATATGTATAAAAGATGATGGGAACAGAAGTGCACAGTGTTGTCTTTGAAGGGTCCCCTAACTTTCTCTCAGCTGTCACTCCAAAACACAAAGAGATTCCAATTATGGAGATAATAAATCGAGAAATCAGCAAAACCTTAAACTAGTATGACCCAAATCTGTGGATTTTTTTTTTTACCTCAAAATATAAAGAAACTTATTTATTGGGGAAAAGAGACTTGTAATTTTGGTACTTCTCTCATGTAAAGAGGCTACAGGCCTTGAGCGAGGTCTACTCCGACCCATGGCTCCTTTCCCCGCTCTCTCTCCCCTAAGTCCTATTGTGTTGTCTAATGTTCAGGGGTATTATCCAACCAATCAAGATCTTTTCTTAAAGATAAATAACTGAAAGTGCACTGAGGCCTAAACAACATATTTCTGACACAGGTCACTTGGAATTGCCTCACAGATGTGAAATTCAAACACACTCTGCTGTTTGCTTGATAAGCACAAAGCCATGTGCCTTGTCCGTCAGGAGGATGTCCAGCACTGTTCTCAGCACGTGAGTCCCCATGAAGTAAACAACCACAGCAGGGCCACATGGGAAGGAGCAGGACTTCCATATTGGGTGTGAAAGCGCCGAGCCCAGCGTACTCCGGTTAGGCTTTACCTTGTTAGGAAGTCAGAGCTTCAGAGAATAAACAGAGCAGAAATGTTCAGATGGAGGAGGAGGAGGAGGAGGGGGGAGAGGAGGAGGAGAGGGGAGAGGAGGGGCAGAGGCGTGATGAGGAGGAGAGAGAGAAGAAGATGCCAGAAAGAAGAGAGGATGTTTCGGAAAGGATGAACAACAGAGGAGGGGGCGCAAAACATCAATCATTAAGAAAACCAGAGAGAGCAGTCAGCGATGGGAGTTGTTCATAATGAGGTGATGAAGAGGAGAGTGGAGGACCAGTCGCGATCTGACTTGAGGTCTGTGGTATGCTACGCTACATCAGAGGGAGCAGAGGGGAAAAACTGATGGAGGTGTGTGTGTATATGTGTGTGTGTGTGTGTGTGTCTGAGGCTGGGTGATTTCCTTCCCTTGGTCCCCTGAAATGAGCATGTTGTCCCACAGGGCTGGGCTGGACCTCCTCACAGCGCTGAACACAATCAGAGGGCAGGGCGGGACAGTTTCCTTTTCCTCCCCCCCTCACTCTCACTCCTTTTATCCCTCTCTTTTCCTCTCTCTCTCTCGTGCACATCGAGACATGTGAGCTCTGTCACGTGTACATACAGTGCTCTTACATATACAATACGTCACTCCTGTGTGCAGACACTCATTAATCCTCTGATCAGCGACTCTTTCTCTTTTGTTTTCATACATTGAGGAGGAGGGAACACTTTAAAGAAGGGGCTCTGTGTGGTGCTGGGGGTAGTTTCAAACTACTACAAGCACAGCCAAAATAACAGACATGCTTGGGTTTACATTTATTGAATTCTTGTATTAAAGACAGACTTAAATATTTTAGATCTCGAGAGCATATTGTTCCTTACGAGACACTACGAGCTATTTTAATCGATGCAACTGCTCTCTTTCACTTCTTATAATCTGCTCATGATATTGACACCTCATTAAGGCTAGCAGATTACTGTTAATTTGTGCTGTAACTGTTTTAAGAAAGTAACCTAGAAACATTGACTTGGATTTTTTTTTTTTATGTCAGCCATTTCTGACAAACACCTGTCGCCCTCTAAAGGTGAACATCCTTGTTTCTGTTACAGTTACAGAACAGTTCTAGTTGAGATTAACCTTCCAGCCTTGAAGAACTGGAAAAGACGTATTTGGTTCCTCATGTTCCTTTTTTTTTTTGTTAATCACACAAATGTATTTGAGGAATTTCCGGCTTGATTTAAACAGGAAGTACTGTATGATGTTGCCATGGAGATAGTGAGTTTACTTGGAGCTGTGTTTTGGAGACGGTGGATTTTTTGAAGTATTATTACAGTCACTGTAACTCTGCAACATTACTGCACCAATTTGAAGCAGTCTGAGCGAAGGACGATACACTTATTTATATCAGTAAATAAAATAAATTATTATTCAAAGAATCTTTGCATGTCAGCTGCGTCGTTTTTAGAAAATTAATAAAGTATCAAAAAGATGATAATGTGTTACTGAAGCATATCGATAGTTTCTGGATGAAGGATCAGCTTGTATCTTGTAAATCTAGCTTGAGGTCACCCCTGAAGCAGGCTGTCATATCACAGCTCGTCCACACGAGTGACTGCACACTGCTTGACCAAACAGCTGGAAAATCAGTTTTATGTTTCATGTCCACACAACCTCTTACAATACGGCCTCACTGCTGTTTCTGTCCCATTTATGATCATAATTATTGACAAATTGACAATCTGTCCACACCATCCATCATTTGACTCATAGCCGGGTGTCCTCATTCAGTCCCCTGATCTTTCCCAGTCAGCGTTGGTTTCTGTGGCTAAAGCTCCGCCTTCATCCAGCGGCTCAGTCTTTCCAAACACTGGAGATTCCCAAAAAGACAGAGCAGGACATCAGAATAAATCCTGACTGAGAGTTCCCATAGACTCAGTCTGTGTACTCTGTGTCATGTTTCTGCTTCAACCTGACAAAACACAGCTTCTGTTTGTTTACTTTTCCGTCTATTTGTGTGTGTGTGTGTGTGTGTGTGTGTGTGTGTGTGTGTGTGTGTGTGAGTCTGACTGAGTTTAGTTGGAGCAGCTGCTTCCTGTGTTTCAACTGCAGCTACAAAAAAAACACAACAACAAACTAACATGTAAATATGAAAGAGTTATGGACACGTTCATGTTTGAGGTTAGTGCTGAAGTACTGAGCATATACAGAAAGAGTCAACAGCAGATGTTAGCTGCTGGCTAAAGGTATAACATTTTAAGGAAATGATTTGGCTGCCCTCTTGTGGATGTGACAGACACTGCAGGTAGAAGATGTGAGATGGGTGTATTAAAGTCGATAAGCTGCACTTTGGATAACAAATGATGAGATTCTGAGTTTCTATTCCTCGTCTTGTTTGTCAGAATCAGGCTTAGTGCCAAGTATTTGTACACATGCAAGGAATTTGTCTCTGTGTTTTTGGACCAAAAAACAAAGAAAATGAAAGTAGAATAAAAGTAGAAAGTAGCGAAGAGCAGGACACCTGCTGTCAGGGGAATCTATATGAAATATACAGCAAAAAAAAATATAAAAAATCATAATGCAGTATATGTTCAATAGGACAAATGAAAGAACTGGACAGTTGTGCAGGAAGGTGTAGGAGGATGTTTAGTGCAAAAATATATCTTTTGTTTAAGAATCAAATACAGTGGCAGACAGTATAAACGGACAATGTATAACAAACTAATAAACACAGCTGCAAGTACTGCCAAAACAAATTGAGATATTCGCTCAGACATTTTATATTTACATACATATATATAATATATATATTCAATTTAACTTTTACCCCCTGGTCTTACAGTGGAAGATGTTCAGTTGCAGTGTTTTAAGTATCCAACAGGTGGCGTCCTGACTCCATTACATGTGGAGCTGCCAATGTAAGGACAGTGACATATTTCTATATATATAGTCTCATATATAGAGAAGTGTGACAAAGTGTGACACAGATGAATGCATGGAGCCTGCTGACTTGCAGGCAGAAAGGTGGAGAGTAAAAGATCGCGTGCATGAAGAAGAAGCTGAATCCAAACATTTTCAAACATTACAAATTTGTCCTGTATTCACTGTGACAAGAGCACAGGGAGAGAGTGGTTGGAAAGTCAGGGTCTGGTTGTTTTATTAGATTAAGATAATGATATAATAGTGCGAGAGCATGAATATCCACCATCCACAAAAAACTGCACTTATTAAACTAATGACTTCTGCCAATGCAAGCAGTGGCATCAACAGAGACAGAACAGTCAGGGTCCTGAAGTGGATTGCTACAGCTGCACGTTTGTGTGTGTGCTATGAACTTGGCTGCAGAAGTTTGTTGTACCTGCTGCATGACAGGCAGCACAAACATTTTCCATACTTGGTAATGCCTTTCCAACATCAGAGATTGATATTAAAGCTCTACATGCAGCCGGTCCTGCCTGTGTGTTTGTGTTTTAATCCTGGTAGTGATTGGTGCATACCAGCTGTATGAGCTCAGCAGTCAGGAACAGAGCTGTGATAACCTTCACTCTCCCTCACTCACACTAACTAACTAACACACACACACACACCTGCTATTGTTGTGTATCCCCTGCAAGTCTTTGAAGATCAGTGTTCAGTAAGAGATGGCAGAGTGGTCGCCTCCAAACCAAGAACAAATCAGTCCGTACAAACAAAGAGATCTACACCCTCAAACAGATACAGTGATAAACTTTTGTAGATTTATTTTAAGGAAGGTGTTTTGTCTCAGAGTTTTAATGGGTTTGTATGATGCCTTTCCAAAAGCTAAATTCAGCACCTTGTACCAAAATAGTGTCACCCTCAGTTTCAGGTATCAAATCATGACAACAACAAGAAATATGTTATGAAGAATGATATCTTAAGCACAATATGTAATCCTTTTTTGGGGTTTTACTTTACCTTTTATGGGCATAACAGTCTCTCTTGACCTGCACACAAACCTCCCATTTAACCTGAACAGCTCTACAATGACTGAATAGAAAAGTCAGTTCCTGCCCTCAGGGCCAGCTCTCCAAAATACCCTACCACAGACTTTTTTTTTTACTGGAAAACTGCGGCCTGACCTGCGTCAACATGCTATTGTCAAAGTAAGAAACACCTTGTATCCTGGCAACCGCTAAAGAGACAGGACGTTCAAGTTGTGTCATTACGAGACCATGTGACGGGAGAATGTTAGTAAACAAGAGCAGCAGAGAGGAAGGAGAGAGAGGAGAAACCGTGTGAGGGAGAGAGAGGGGAGAGAGAGGAGACTGTGTGAGGGAGAGAGAGGGGAGCGAGAGAGAGGAGAGACTGTGTGAGGGAGAGAGAGGAGACTGTGTGAGGGAGAGAGAGAGAGGAGAGACTGTGTGAGGGAGAGAGAGAGAGAGGAGAGACTGTGTGAGAGAGAGAAAGTAGACTGTGTGAGAGAGAGGAGAGACTGTGTGAGGGAGAGAGAGGAGAGACTGTGTGAGGGAGAGAGAGAGGAGAGATTGTGTGAGGGAGAGAGGAGAGACTGTGTGAGGGAGAGAGAGAGTAGACTGTGTGAGGGAGAGAGAGTAGACTGTGTGAGAGAGAGAGAGAGAGAGGAGAGACTGTGTGAGGGAGAGAGAGGAGGGACTGTGTGAGAGAGAGAGAGTAGACTGTGTGAGAGAGAGAGAGTAGACTGTGTGAGGGAGAGAGAAGAGAGAGTGTGTGAGGGAGAGAGAGTAGACTGTGTGAGGGAGAGAAGAGAGTGTGTGAGGGAGAGAGAGAGGAGAGACTGTGTGAGAGAGAGAGAGTAGACTGTGTGAGGGAGAGAGAGAGAGGAGAGAGTGTGTGAGAGAGAGAGAGTAGACTGTGTGAGGGAGAGAGAAGAGAGAGTGTGTGAGGGAGAGAGAGAGTAGACTGTGTGAGGGAGAGAGAAGAGAGAGTGTGTGAGGGAGAGAGAGGAGAGACTGTGTGAGGGAGAGAGAGTAGACTGTGTGAGGGAGAGAGAGAGAGGAGAGAGTGTGTGAGAGAGAGAGAGTAGACTGTGTGAGGGAGAGAGAGGATAAGTAGTGTTAGCGAGAGAGAAAGTAGAGAGGAGAGACTGTGAGGCTTCATTAAAGAAAGAAATTAAAGATTAAGTAATAATAATCTCTGCTATTCGTCAGCCTTGGACCCTGGCTATCCCTTCAGATAGTTGCTTCCAGCTTCACCAAAGACAAACAGTTAATCAACCATACAATACACAGAGAAAAAGAGAGTGAGTAATGTGTTTGCTCTTTTGAAATAGGTCTCAATCACACATAGACACAATTTGTTCCTAGACATGACCAAACCCAGACATGAATAAGGAGAGGGAATAAGCCTGAGGTAAATCAAAACAGAAAAGATTTACTTGCAGCCTTGTCATGAGGGTTTACTTCCCCAGATAAATCAGCTCTTTAAAAAGAAGGTCCCAGGTGCTCTCTTGTGTCATTAAATGAAAATATTTCACCGACCATACACACAACTGAACATTTTTTGTCTGGAGCAAAGTGATGGAAAAAACACATTAAGCATCTTTAGAGAAATGGTAGTCTGAATCAGAAGCTCTCTACTTTGGTAATGATGTGATTATTGCCTTTTTAATGTTTCCAATCAAGTATTTACATAGCCCATTGCCTTTGTTACATTAGAGGGCACGGCTCAGGAAACAGGCTGGTTCAAACCTTACAGTCTATGGTTCAAACTATCCGATCTGTGTCGCTTGAACTAAGAGGCTGAGGATCAGGACAAGTCACTTCAGAGGTCACACAGGATACGAGTCTACAACAAAATACAGTCTGCAGCATGCAATACAAAGACGCCAAGGACAAATTGTAATGATGTACTCATCCCATTCCACAACAACAACATCTGGAATCACAAGATCACAGAGTCAACAGCAGGTTAAATACATGTTATGAACCGTGCACATTTTATAAGCCTTTATTTGAGCTGACGATAAAGAAGGCAACAGTGGGAGTCAGGCACTTCACGACAAGATTTGAGATGTTAACCAATCATTTTTAAGATCAATGACATGCAGCTGCATGATGGATGGGTGAAGGGAACTCAAGAGGGTAAATGCTTATCAAATATATATACGGCTAATAAAGTATGTGTTAAAGGGTTGCCACTTTTATCCAGATGGGAACATGCATTCAGATGTGGGGATGGTTTTCATATTGGAACTGTAATGACCCGTTTCCTGTCAATGAGCTCAGCAGACTGAGAAGTAGTGATTTAGTAAAGAGACACCAGAAAATTAAGCATCATCTTGACCTTGTTCGTGCTTAAAAAATGAAAAAAGTCAGCAAAACCAAAGTTTGTAGAGGAGTTTATCAAAGAAGCTTTTAGATATGAAAGTGTAAATGTGAAATAACAGAGAGGGCATTCCTGCACAGTACATGTTAAATTCTGGGAGGATCAGACCATACTCAACAATATCTAATAAATATCTTAATAAATGTTTGTGATTGACATTACATAAGTAGGCTAGTAAACGTGTCAAATTATACATTTGCATTGGCCGTGTCACAAAAGCTAAATGTCACTCTGTGAAACATCCCTTAGGGAGAAAATAGATACTCATATGCATATTACACTCTTTTTTCCTATGCTGTGCCCTTCAAACATCTTCCCTTCGTGTGTCAGATTGCGTCGCTGCAGGCTGCATATTCCCCCCTGGCGAGCCAAACCAAACATCCAGCCATTTCCGCACGGTTTCATTTGAGTTTATCTGCCTGAGAGCAGACATTTCCACCACAACACCAAGCTGTGAGTAAACCAGGGTCATGTGTTGTTGCATTTTGTTTTAACCAACCTACAAGAGCAGATGGAGAGGATTTATGGCATGGACAAAAGTGACAGCATTCAAGTCTATTGTTGAATCTCAGTTACTTTCCTGTAATTGTTTGTTTTTTCACGATGTACTTAGATTTGACTAAACAGGCAGCGACATATATAGAAGCACAAAAACTGTGCAAAATGAAGTCATGTTAACTTAAATACACCAACATTTATGAAACAAGCAATGACATATTTATACAGCACAACCCATTAAAGTAACAAAGAAAGTACATCAATCAAAGCCTGCCCATCACTCAGCATCATCCGTCAAACACAATGCCTCCACAGTAAACACCATTAAGGAAACCGAGAAGCCGGTCACCCTTAGCCCTTCTGGAGCTTCCTAAGACCTCCTCTGTCACTTTACTGACACAGAGTTGACCTCAGGTAACCTCAGATGACCTCTCACTTAGACCACTGATGGATGTTGTAACAGATATTTCCTTCATTGTCTTAGCAGGTCAGAACATTTAGTGCGGACCTCTTCAGGGAGCTTCAGCTTATCAAACAGCTCAGTTTGGTGAGTGTAACAGTTTATTGGGCCCAAAATCTAGTCTTAAATGAAAATAAATAAATTAAAGAATTCAATGTGGTTTTTAACTCCAGGAAAAAAAAGCCCAACTACTTGTGGTCATGCTGAAAATCAAATGTCAAAATGAGACCGTCTCCCCTGAGTTATGATTCAAAATTTAGCACTCAGATTCAGGTTCATGTTCATGTTCAGGTGACTTTATTTGTAACCGTAGATAAATTTGATTGCCGGGAGAGTCACTTAATACAACACACACAATACATAAAACACACAAAGTACAAATGTCCCTCAATACAAGGCCTTCATGATATTACAACATACCACATCAAGCAGCAAAGAGGAAACACATGATACACAGCACATCCAAAAACATAGTTGTGTTATAGGTGGAAGATATGTTTTGTTGTATGTAAAGTCACACCCAATCATTTACTTTGCTAATAGATGGTCAACAGAACTGCTCGTCTGGAAGCTGTATCAGGATCTGCTCCCAAACGGAGTGGATTGTTCCGCAGCCCACGGCACACCCTTTCACAAGGTGTCACGATAATCAGACCAACACATTTCCCATAACTCTTCCGACAAACAGACTAATTAAAGGGAACAGGTAACTAGGTCGGCTTTTATATTAGACAGCTAATAATTATACCAGTGGTACAAGCATGCACAACCATGACTTTTAGTAGCAATATTCACAAGTTATTACACCGTCAGAAGTTGGTAATAGGATCAGATGCGTGCTAGAGTCTATGATATCTTCACCATCAGGGTGATCACAACACATGGTATGGAGGACATTTCTTAAAGGACTCAAAAGGTCCAAGCCTCTGAGACACATTGTCATATTAAAGATAAACACAAGCATTAAAGTCTTAGCCTTCTTTGGTTGAAAGTTTCAAACCTGTGTCACCTCTGATGACAGGTACGGAGTGTCTTCTTTGGTCAGTGTGAAAAAGGTTTATCCAAGCTGCAGTGATGTGTAAATACACCCCTCCATATTCAAAATGCATGAAGCATTCCTACAATTTTACAGACAACAGAGTGTTCAACAACCCAGTGTTTCCATTTAAAGAAATAGAATGCTTTGTTGTGTAACGCGTGTGCTCTTTTGGGTCTACAAAGACCCATCAGTGATGTCACTGTGTCCTGGAGTACACCTGCACATCTCTGCAGCTACAGTGGGTGAGGTGTTGAACTGCTGGATGAATGCTTAAACAAGATTTTCAAGTGTAGTGGTGGACCATCACAAAAGAAGTCAAAGGATCAGAGTTTGAGGACAGGGGACTGACCTCTGCAGATGAGTCCGTCCTGGATGATGGTCTGTTTGCAGACGCCGCAGTGCTTCGCCTTCTTGAAAGTCTTCACCCGGAACGTGTGGGAATGAAGAGCCTCCAACTCCTCCGGCTGCACAGAAACAACAAAAGAGATGAAATGTTATTATTTAAAATGTGGTCAACTGACAGGACTACAATGAGCCCAGGTGGTGTGAGTCATTTTGGACTTATTCATTCATTTTTTATCTGGATTCTTCTGCAATAGAGAGAACAATCAGACTGTTAAAGGGCTATGCTGACTTTAAAAATAAATGTTTAAAAACCCCCGAGAATAGTAAATCAATTCCTTGCGGAGGTTTGAGGGGCTTTCTTTGGCTGAACAAAAACTAGAAAAGGGAACACATTCTCATGTCTGTTTTTTTCATTCTGTCTTTCACCCCTCTTTCCTCCCTCCCAACTTTTGTCCTGTTGTCTCATTTCTCTTCTTGCAGGTGTGTTATGCAACTGTGGAGAAACTCTGGCACTGCTCCCCCCCCCCCCCCCCCCCCCCCCCCCCCCCCCTCCCCCCTCCCCCCCCCCCCCCCTCGTGTCTGTCTGCAGCCCGCTGTGTTTCCTTCTCCTGTATACCATCTTACACCCCCCGCCGTCTCTTTTCCTGTCTACTTTGTAAACTTGCCATTCAGCAGTGTTGGAGGGCACACACAAAAGTCAAGCTTGGACCGTTTCCTGCGGTGTCTTTTGGTAGAACCCTGCATCGTATTTCCATTTGCCCCCTAATGACCGACCACAGGGAAACGTGACATCATTTCTGTGCTCTGTTTGTTCAGCTGGTTCATGTTTTTACTTGGAGAGACAGCCATATGAGAATAGTGGTCCAATGAATCCAGACAAGCTCATCAAATGTTTAGTTATTATGTCATTAAAGGACTTAGCAACAACAGTTTTTATTTTGCATCAGAAACAGTGGAAATGCATTTCATCTAACCATCAATAAACCAGTTGGTATGGTTGGTGTTAAAAGATAAAGATTAGAAATGGAAATGGTCGCTTTGGGTTCGACTTTGACAGTTCAAGAATATACAGTACAATCATTACATATTAACATTGAACAGACTTCAGTGCCTATAAGAAATATGTTTTACACTGGGATGAAAGAGGCAGGAAGTGCCAGTTAAGCGTGGCGTCCTTTCATGAGGCTTCCATTAAGCGTGTGTGCTCGCTGGACAGGGCTGAGAGTGGCCATGTGGTTGGCATATTGTGGGACTTTGCACAGGAATTTTCATCTGGGGGGGACCATATAATCTCAAAGCATGGTGAAGAATATATAGCAGCTTCCTTTCTGAAATAATTCCCAGACTACTAACCACAGTAACCTTATAACCACTAATAATATCCTCTTTGTTTTGTCTTCCCGTCAGTCTTAGGAGGCAACGTGTTGGAAAAAGGGCTAAGGGCGTGCAATCCCAGCACAAATTCAACACTTAAATGATAAACCAGACTAAGTACATGTCAGACTCTCATCACTGCTCAATAGACGGACTGTCCTCTCTCCTGTTATTAGCAGAGGGAACTGACTTAGCAGAAAGAGAGGAAAGCCCCTCGTCTGTTTCCCATGATGCCTTACTTACAGGTAGGGCGGGACGCTGTTAACAGCCTTTGTTCTGAGATGTTCTTACAGGTCCAGATGTAAAAGAAGCAGTGTCATTATTACATTTTACTCTGCATATCATTACAGTGTATTTCTATAGCTATAAAAGAAGACTAGTCATGGGGGATATTACCAAGCCTGAGGAACAGATGTATAGTGTGTTCTCTTGAGAAGTGGAAGGAGAAGGTATTGTTAGCATGTGGTTGGAAAAAAAA
Organism: Labrus mixtus; assembly: GCF_963584025.1. Classification (NCBI taxonomy): domain Eukaryota; kingdom Metazoa; phylum Chordata; class Actinopteri; order Labriformes; family Labridae; genus Labrus; species Labrus mixtus. The sequence goes on from NC_083624.1 coordinate 16,310,642, forward strand.
TATTTTAAACAGAAAGCCTAAATTACAGGTGAGTCATGGACATGCAAAGGCACTGCTACTCTAAACCAGTGGTTCTCAACGTGTCTACCCCCAGGACCCTCCCACCGAATCCTTAATGAGAAATCCCAAATTTCTGATATTTGTCAACCAATCAGGTTTATTTAACCAAAAGATATGTTTAATAAATCTTTAAAACAAACCTTTTCTTTGAAAAACATTGACAGTGTTGTTTTTATAATGTAAACTGATCCTCAAAATTGATTGTTCCCTACAACTCAGGAGTTCATTGTAATGTTCACAAACTCAAACAGACTTACACTAACCGTGGTGTTTATCAAGCTCTCTGTGACGGTTCAGTGTTTGCATTTCAGAGCCACATGGCAACAGCGGGACAGCCGACCCTTCATTCCATCTCCTGGCTACGCCTTTCCACAACGTAACATGATTAGCTTAATCTCATTAGGCCGAGATAATGACCATGGCTGTGCAGGACGCGCTACGTTGGCAAGGGGGCTTTTTTTATGAAGGGGGGCTGGAGTGCCTGGCATCCACGCACAGTGTTTACCAAGGCGCCGCCTTGCCAGAGCTCCGGCTGGCATCTGTTGGGTTGGAAATCGGGATATGGAGTCGAGGGGATTGGGCAGGGGTGATAAGTCGGCTTAAGGGAACTCTGGTGTTATATGGTGTTTGGAGATGATCGTGTGTCAGTCCAGCAATCTGTATTTGTGTTTTTTAACAAGAGAAACTTCAAATATTCCGTTAATCTGACACCAGGCTTTTTGGAAACTGATACCTCTGAAAAAAAGACAGCACACAAGCTGTGTTTTGACCAGAAAACAATCCTCTCGCTTCACTTTCTGACTGTTCGGGATTCAGCTGTCAACATGAAAGGAGTCACAACTGTCAGCAGAAAGAATATAACTCGGCCGCAGGCAGGTGTTCAGGGAACTCCCTCAATAATCACTTCTGTCAGAGTGTCTATTCTCTAACCACATCACCCAAAACAGTCATTAAGTCCTCAGAAATGGAAGCGTGGGTCTGCAATGATGTCATCCGTTGTGGATGTATTCACCCCATATATTTAGGAATGGACGTGAACAAACGGCATGCTTCTGTTGTATTATTGTTTGCCTCGTGATTCCAAGTTGGTTGTGTAAATAACATTTTAAAAAGGACTACAAGTCAAGAGGAAAACGTGCCTTGGCTGTCTTTTTGTGTCACATGTGGCAGCGTGAACAAAAAAAAAGACAGGTGACTGAAATTTCAGAAATAGGATTACTGGATTGTATGTTTCTCTGTACTGTCTAATGATTGATGCATGAAAAACATTTTCCAAATTCCTCAGCAAATTACCTCTGCAGCTTGGGGTGTAGCACTTTTTAATCTGTTGCCATGGCAACGGCAATGTTTTTCCACTGAAGGTCCATTTTACAGTCTTCCAAAACCTCCCTGTACCTATGTATGGTACCTACCAACTTAATCACTTTAGATTTAAAAACAAAAATGCTACAGTGTAGTAATCTAATTAAAGTAAGTTCAGATGTTCTTATTGTCTATTTAAAGGCAAAAAAAACATGCTGTCACATCCAGGTCTGCCCTCCAATGAAAGGTAAACATATTACTCATTTTTCATCTCTTGTGCACAAAATCCTTAAAACTGAGATTAAACTCCCAGCACATTCTGTGGTTCATTTCATTTTGTCATATTTTCTGCAAATGGGGGGAAACCAATCACATCAACCAGCCTCACACTCAACAACCACAGCAGATTCCCAGAGATTCAACTTTTTATCTCACCTCTGGTTTCGTCTCTCCCTCTCATGCACCAGGTGCCAAACATTTTGCTCTGTTTTCAACAGTTTAAAAAGTATGACAAAAGGCATCACTTTAAAAGCTATATGGCGCCAGCAATGTAAATTATACCGGGCTAAAATTTAACTAAAGCTTTAACCCTCTGCCTCTTGCACTCACAGTCACACACACACACACACACCTATACACTACTGTGTTAAACAGGCAGAATGTCTCAATCTAGGAGTCTATTCAGCCGCCTCTTTGACCGTTCTTGAGCCTTCTCACACTCTCACAGCTTCGAGTCATTCACACACCAGGCTTATCCTGCAGGACGGATACTGGAAAGGAGGTATTCCACTTGTCTTGTTTACACACATTCGTCACTCTCTTATTTCCAGGTTTAGAGTGGGCGCAACAAGGTTTGAGGGGTGTAATGTGCATGTGGATACTCAAAGTGAAATTCCTTCTACTTAAAGAGTTTAATTCCCAATATAACTGGAGTGGTTTAAAAATCCAACACATCCTTCTTTTCAAAAGCCGAACAAAGGACAGATCTCCCCAGCAGCCTGTCTGTTTGCGTCCTTTTGGCCTCACTAGAAATCCAGACTCCACTCATTTAACCTCAACATGCTACGTAAACACGGTGCACAGCAATATAGCGGGATGCTCCCTTTTGTGAGTTCTTAATTGTTTCCCATCATTAGCAATGCACCCGGCTCTCGGACTCTGTTTGTTGTTTGGGGGGTTGGTTTGGGTATATGGGAGACGTTGGGGGAGATATGGGTGACAGGGAGATGTATGGGGGTGGGGAACACACAATTAAAGAGTTAAATGCAGCCCCATCAGTACGTTCCAAGACATCGCCTACGTTGATTATTTTCTGTTTCTAGGTGCTGCAGGACCATGCAAATGGACCCAGTCCTTCTTATTCGCATCACACGCCAGGCTCTCAAATGGGCCACAAAGGAAGGAAATGGTTTCAGACAGGCAACTGGGACCCCCGAAAGCCAGGGTCAGGGTGTACACATACCCCCCTCAGCTCAGGCACTGCAGCTCCTGGGAACAGACCCCCGTTCCCTTAGAGACCCCGCATAATCTCCTGCCTCACACTCATTAGCACACACGGGCAAAACAGGAACTCTGCTGCTTAAAAATGTGCAAACACACACACACCATGGATGAACACACGCATACATCAACACACACACTCACACACAAACAAATGCCAATCAAACAATCTTTTACATAATCCGGACACTTAAGACTTTTTCATGTGTGAAAAGGCTTTAAAGATTATCCAAGTACTATCTAGTATACCCTGCACCAATCGTTATATTTTCAAATAAATCCTTAAAAAAGGTGTGTAATGATCTGCACACAGTGGTGTGTGTTTGGGTTGAGCCACTTGCTGCAGTTTCTCCCAATTACCAGGGACATTTTTGCCCTGTCATTTTTAATTTCACTGGAATTTAAGGAACTCTCAGGGGAGGTAAATAATTATGCTACCTAAGCTGAAGCCCTGACCTCTACACTTTTTTTCTTTACAGTGATGTTTTCGACAAACAGTCCAGATACCTCCAGCAATACTTCTCACAACCTAAAGCTATATTGGTTGATTTGTACAATCCATGCAGAACACGCTCTAAACACAGCACAGAAATATTAACACTTAGTTCATGCAGAGAATCTCTCAGCAAACTTCCTGCACTCACAGAGAGTCATTAGCCTTGCTGTGCAGTCAAGCCTCTGGCCACTTGATGAATCAAAGCCCAACGTTAATTCTTCTTTTACTGTTTTTGTCTTCACCAGATTCTTCCTGAGGGGAACAGTTGGCTAATGGAAATGTAACTACATGAGGAATCTTTGTCGAAACACATTTCATTTGATCCATTGCATATTAAAGAAACAACTCTTTAGATCTCAGTTCTGTTCCCTGTGGTATCCCCTTTGGCCCAAAAAAGTAATTATTGGTGTGTTGTTGATCAAAATTATATCATTACACTTGCATTCTCACTTTTTACTGTTTCTTCATCAGCTGCACTTGTTTCTGAAGCATAATTGTCATCATATTTTTCTGATTGTTGGCAGAGATCTGAGTTATCAATACACTGATTCTGCTCACTTTCTCAGTGATGAAAGCTTGGGATGTAGACTAAACACAAGATGCCAGGGCTTCATCAGTTGAGGCTTAATCAGCATTGTGTCAACTTCTTTGCTAAAAGATGGGTGTCATGAGCGGTGCCGGTACCCTAGTGGTTGGTGCGCACACCACATGGACAGAGACTGTAGTTCTCTAAGCAGGTGGCTCAGGTTGAAATTGGCCCCGTGGCTCCTTTCCCACATGTCATTCCCCACTCTCTCCCTCTCCCTCATTTATGAAACTATCCACAAGATGTGTCATAACAAATATTATTTACTGAAAATGTCATAGTATTAACTTGTTTTTACCTGCACCTGCAAAATTGACCGTCCACTGTTGACAGCATTGAGCAGTGTGCTTAGAGGAAGGTGCAGCTCTTTCCAGAACATATATCTAATAATCCATGGCTAATATGTAATGTGCAGGTCAGGGAATTTGGTGCCAAAGGGAATTCAATGACATATCAAGGGGAACATGAGGCTTCTAGGTTTTATTTTAAGGTGCACAGGAAGAATTGAGTTGGTGCCAATGTTAAGTCAGACAGGAGAACAGCCAGACGAGCAGAAAGGAAAAGAAAGATGAACTACTGGCACAAACACAGAAGACAGCATCATATCCCACTGAGAAATATAGACATGAATCTTGAAAGTCACAAGCTGCAAGTCTCTGTTTTTTGGTTGTATGGTCAGAAAAGAACACATTAGGAATTTAGTGATTATCACTGATGTACTATTTTTTTAAGTCTTGTATCTGTCAAATGCTATAGGCTTAGACTACCGGGGGAACTGGCACCTTGAGCTCCTCTCTCTCTCTCTCTCTCTCTCTCTGCATATACAGTACATCATATTACTGCATGTATCTATCTATAAATCTCAGTCACTAACCACCTACTTTCCTGGGAGCTCTTGAGCTCCCCTAGGCTCCTCAAGATCATCGGTTGACGGCTTGCCAGAACAACCCCCACCCCACCACTACCCCCTCCCCACCGGATCGTGGGTTGGCGGCCTGCCAGAACAACCCCCCACACCCCCTCCCCTCCCCACCGGATTGCTGATGGACGGTCTACCTCCCCCCACCCCCTTGCTCTCTATCCCTCTTCCTGCATCTTATCCCATCTCTCCCCCTATCCCTTTCCAAGCCCGGCGCAGTCTAGGCCTGTGAAGACTGTTTCGTCATGAGCCGGGGATCCGGCCGAAGATTTCTGCCTTTTAATAAGGCAGTTTTTTCTTACCACTGTAACTTTTGCTGCTTTGCTAAAGTGCTCATGATGGATAGGCCGGATCTTTGTAACATAGCAATAAGTAAGGTCCTTTACCTGCTTTTTGTAACATAACAATGAGTAAGGTCTTTTTACCTGCTCTTTTGTAATGTTAACAGACAATGAGTAAGGTATTTTACCTGCTTCTTGTAAAGTGTCTCGAGATAACACTTGTTATGAGTTGACGCTATACAAATAAAAGTTGATTGATTGATTGATTGATTGAAATGTGGAGTACAAATTGATATTGATTGATATGTTTTAGAACCAACTGTTAACATCTTCAGCGTGTGTTCGGTGATTCTGTAGTAATGGAGATAAATCGTTCCAGACTGCGCTCTGTGACAGACATTCCATCTGAATAAGGTAACCACGAGGCTGTTTTTCTCCTTCACTTCAGAACTCAAAATTATTACCTCAGCTGCTTTAGAGTGTGACTCATGCGGAGAATTACGTAGACACACACACAAACTGATTTGACCTTCGATACACTGGCATTCACTTTCAGCACTTCATGCATTACCTCATATGCACATGTAACCATGTTTGCACATGGTCTGTAGACATGCATACATAACAGTGATATAAATCTCTGTTTGGAAACAGTATCCCTGACCAGAGGGCAGGATGGAAAATGTCATCTATAAAGGGAGGCCATTGATTTAATTCGTCACCTGTATGGCCACTTTTCATCCAATAAAGAGACTTCACATTGGACAAAAGTGGTGAAGCAAGCAACCAAGAATTTTGTCCTTCAGGCTTCTTTAGTTATTTATTAAAGTCAGGTAACACTGTGGAGCTTTTATTCTGAGTGCACATTTTGTTTGTCTTGTGCATGTGCATGGTGCAGGTGCACTTGGGTAGAACAATACACAGTGTGCCAATGATTTACAATATCATGATGATCTACAAGTGGCAGTATGCCAAAGAGCACACGACGCACCAGCAAAGAAGGAACTGAGGAGAGAAAAGATGATGCTGGAGATGCCGCTTATGGACTCGTACAATTAAACCTTGTTGTTTGCTTGCTTGTAAGCAAACAGCCAATTGGTACATGTCTACCCCACTCTCTCCTCCAGTATTTCCCTTTTCTCTTCAGCTGTCCAATCAAAAAAAAGGCAAAATGCAAGAAAATAACCCTTAAAGAAAGAATGCAATAATTAGAAGTGAACATCAGTGAGATTTTTCTTAATCTAACTGATTTGGAAACACCATATTTTTGTAAAATGTTACTTGTGGAACAGATTTGAATACGTAAACTGGGTCAGACAGGGACCCCAAGACAGACAGACAACAACACAATAAGATGAGTAAATATAGAGACAGACACTGACACCAGGCAAGTCTGGCCTCCCTTTCTGTGTCACAGTGATTTCCTACAGTCTGAGAGAAGTCATTGTATAGCATACACACATACACACAAGACGGCACTACATCATCGCCCCCACCAATGAGAGGCCATTGTTCATCCTGCTGGAGCCAGAAGACTGAATGAGACCCCTCCAGTCGACTGGGTTAATCAGCCAACGAGCACGCCGCCGTCTCTCATATGGGACACCATATGCATGGATGGACATTTCAACAAGACGCACTGGGGTGACCGTTACATGTCTCCATCTGGGACTGTGTGTGCATGTGACTCAGCAAGTGTGTCAAGTAAAGCAAGCAAAGACTAAATCTGAGCGTTCATGATTTTTGCAAACAAACAAACCTTCCAGGATCCTCTCACACACACACACAGCCCTCCCCCCTCCCACTTTGCATGTTCGCTTTTCACAAGGCAGTTATTCTTCTTCTTCCCAAGCTAAACAGGACCAAGCAAGAGCCAACTGACCTTTAGACCTATATCCACTTCTCTTCTTCCCCTCTGCCTGACCTTTCCCCCCCACACACTGCCGTCGTCTAATCAAGACTTTCCCCGACTTCCTGCTGTGAATCCAACTCATCCTCCACATCTCCTGTTCATCCACTTTTTCCCACAAACACACACTCCCACCAATACCTTACTTCTCTCTAAGGTTTGTGATCGTGTTATTATAAAGAAGCCGAATAGTTTCTCTGCGAGTTTGCTTTGGAGCTGCATGACAAGAATGAGGAGGTTGTCACTTTTCACTTGAAATCGTTGTTGTGATCAGTTTGCATTTGTAGCTCTTTGTTTGATGATGCATCATATACTGTAGTAAAAGGAGGGTTGTTGTTTTTTTTCAAAACACTTTACTTACACAAACACACACACACACACACACAGCCCCTGGAGACGCAAAGAAAAGGGGATTTAGAACTGCTTAGAATTCTGAAAAGTTACTGCTGCTGTGCAATTAGCATTTAAGAGAATTAAAACTTTATGTATTGATGTGATTTTAATAAATAAAATGGTTTAAGTGAAATCATCACAATGTTACATAATGCAGACGTTCACCAGATTAAATATAAACACAAAACAAGAGACAGTAGATCAACAGAAAATCTCCTGCTGACAGGCGAGATTATTGACAAGATACTAATAATGAGAAAGTGAACCCACAAGGACAAGTGTAGACAAAGAACATGGGGTGGGTGGGGGGGGGGTGGGTAAATGTAAAATTTCACTTAAGATTCAGGCTGCGATGTTTTGCAATATTCTGCAGGTCTCCAAAAGATGGATGAGATATTGTTTGCTCAGCTTTCACATTAATAGTACACAGGGGTCTTTCGACATAGGACATAAACCATGACAATCAGAAAAGAGAACAAATTGTAATGCAGACACTATGCAGTAGCAGGTATGTACTACAGATCCCATAAGGAGACATGGGCAGAAAAAAAAGAAAACTAAGTTTATGGTGCACGCCAGAAATGACCTCATCCTGCACAAGAAACTTTCTTCTGCTCACAGAAAGTTTTACATGAACTCGAGAATATGCACTTGCACTATTTTCTCATGAGCACCAGAAAGTATCTTGTGTGCACGCAATACATTATTTGTCATACATTTATTTTTTAAGAATAAAAAACTGAAATATTGACGAGAATCAGAAAGCGATCTCTCTCTCTCTGTTCTGTTCTCTTCTGTTGTGTGCATCAAAAAAGTAACTTTGAATTTTACAGTTTCGCACTTTACATTCTGCAGACAAAATGGAACTGCAGTAAGTCACTCTGACTCCAGTGGAAATCTACATACTAAGATGTTAGAAGAGAAAGTTTCTCGCCACCCATGAATTAGAGTAAACCTATGAATCATATCCCGAACAAAAAAGACACTGAGCCAACAAGAAACAGCAAGATAAAGTGAGCACTGGCTTTGAAAAACAAGAGAAGCTTTCACCACAGGCTTTGTTCCTTCAGCAAACACAAACGCCTACACCACTGTTTTCTCCTGATCCACATATTTCTGTCCAACCCTTTTCTCTCCATCACATCTGATACTAATTAGATATTATCTCTGCAAGTCTAAACATTGTCTTTATCTGCATCTTTCCCTGTTTTTAATTACTTCAATGTCATGAGCCTATTTTTTTTTTTTTTTTTTTTTCTTCAGCCCAACTCTGCAAATTTTCCCAGATAGCAGCTCTGCATGCATTTATGTAGTGACTTATAGATCAACTCTAGATGACAAATGCAGAACAGATAAAAAGTGATTCAACGTGGAGTAAGCCTGGTTCCAATTAAGGGTTTTTCTCCTTGATGACATGTAACAATGCATCCCAGCAAGTGAAGGAGGAAGCCTCTGGGAATCCCCTAATTGTGAGCACTCTGTTGCAGAACAAGTGCAGCGCGCAACAATTCACAAAAAAGCAGAGAGAAGAAAGGTCTCTCTTTTTTTTTTTAACCTTCCTTCCTCCCTTTTCTTCCGCTCTCAGCTTCCCACTTTACCAAACGGCCTTACAATGAACGGTCACCTGCTTTTCATTTGGGGGGGAAAAATGCACCCCAGGCATTCCTCAGTCTCTCCTTCCTCCCTCATCCCCTGCACCCCCCCACCCCACACCCCACCACCAACCTCTGTTAACTCCACTCTCTACAAGCATTTCATCTCAGTGAGGTGGATCCCAGGGAGGAATACTCAGTCATCCAGAAGTGAAGAGGGAGAAAAATCCCAGGACTGAGGATTTGGTTCTCATTCAGATTTCAGAGAGGCACACGGGCTGATGAAGGACATTCATGGTCTTTTTGTTGAAGGCAATAATGACAATCAGCTCACGAAACAATAAATATAAGGAGTAACTACATGCCCAACATAATTTATCGTACTTCGGGATGTCTCAACTTTAATGCAGATTAAACACTAAATGGTTCAGAATTATTCAGTGTTGTCACGGTTACATGGCTGTGCTGAACTCACAGCACCCAAATAACTTAAGTGGTCTGACAGTGCCTACGTTGGTAAGTTGTTACTCATGAATGCCATTTCTTAATATAATATACACCTGCAGAAACATTTTGTCAAAATAAGTCTTATAAGGGTGTGACATCACGTGAAAGCTATGAATAGAATCTTTGCAACTCAAGTTAAACGGAAAAGTAAGTCAATGAACCTCAATGGTCTATAAACAGATGAAACTGTCTTAAAAGAAATACAGAAATTGGACAGAAATAAACTTATAACATATAGATTCATGATAATAATCGCATGAAAGTGGTCCACTTTAGTCCAGAGTAACTCATCAGGATAACATTTGTATTTGTCCACCTCTGTGGTTTCAGGTGTGTCTGATACTAATGACTGGATATTAGAACACTGCAGAGGTAAAATATGATGGTGGATATGGTAACATCTGCTAAAGATCAGCATGTGAATGTCATCATTGTGAGCTTGTTTTGCATTCTCATGTCAGCAGCGGTTCCAAAACGCTTCTTCTTCCATTCTTGCAAATAAATAAAAGAAACAAAAAAACAGGATTCTCAACTCATCTAACCTCTGGCAGGTTGAAAAGGCAACCTCAACTGAAGGCAACTGCCTGCTCCCTTAAATACAGCTTTTTATTCTCCAGCCAAAGATATCGCTACAAATTCAATTCTACTATCAACCACATCTTTGCACTGTATGCACACATCTGTTCAGAGTTAAGCTGAAGACAAATGAGGAGCCACATGACTGCTATGTGGCTAAACAAAAGATCTGCTAGCTCTGTTAGCTTTGTCTATCATAACGCAGATGTCTAAACACATTCGTTGAAGTTTGCTTTGCACAAAAGCTCTTCATGTTCTGATCCATTCACTCCAGGTGAGATGCACAAAAAACGCCCAACTCTATGCAAGGTAGATAACTTAGGAGCTGTGGTACCAGTTTATGGATAAGTTCTGTCTTAAGTTTAAATTTCACACTTAACCGAACGTTGAAACTAGTTACTTAACTTGTGTCATTGTTTGTTTGCACGATAGAGGCGCAGGGTTCATCTTAACTAGTAGAGTCCAACATGGACTGCAAAAATGGACGTTACGTTTACTCCCTGGCCAATCATTGAAAAGCATTTTTCTTGATGCAGTGTTACCCCTCGTGCCCAATTGTCTCTGAAGAGACTAACAGCTTAAAATAGCTTCTGTTAACTATCCATAATAATCCACAAACAGTGATGGAATAAGCATAATGATAAGGCAGTGACTACAGCCTTCACCCTCTAATAACAGCTGAGTGTAAAATAACAGTGACACCTAGAGAAGGGACATTGTCAAATAAAAACACGGTAAAGATGCTCTTTTGATGTAATCCCTTAAAACTGCAGATTGGAACCCTCTGCTTCCCCTCATCCTCCAATTTATCCCCGTTTTCAAAACAATGCTCCATGACAAATGGTATTTTACAGAGAACTTTACACCTATAGTACCAGGAGTGAGGCTAAGATGAAAGTTCTGCCTACGTGGAACTATCTCAGCTGGTGCAACAGCTTAAAAGTGACACACCGTAAACTCCAATTAAAATGAGAAATGACAATTAAACCAGGCTATGTTTGAACTTATTTGAATTTATGCATAGCAACCTTATGCGTAACTTGTGCATGCAAATGATGGTGTTAATAGAATGACATTCAGTGGCTGAACCTGACTGTAAATGACGTCACGCTGTTACAGAATTAAATTACGTTTAAAGTGGAGCTCTGCTAAATGAAATACTTCTTTATTTGTGTTGCGATCATTTTGAAAGACTTGGTTTTTCCTTCCATTTTTCAAATCTGAAAAAAGACTTTTATGCGCTTTTATTGGGTGACCTCATCAGCTGAATCACCTCAGGGATATCAGATATAAAATATTAAAAAGCTTGCAGAGGTAGATGAAACAAACGGAGCCAAAACAAACTAGATTCAGCTTGTAAAAATTCCAACGTGATCTGCTCTGAACGAGGATGTTTCCAGCAATGCAGACTCTGAATCTTGTAATCTCCAACAGCTACACAACACAAACACGTCTCATAAAGCCACATTCCTCAAAGATAAAAGACTAAGCACTGGAGTCTTACTGAAAAATGTGTGAGTAAATAACATCTTTACATTTTAATCATAGAAAGCTGAATCTAACTGCCAGGTTTAGTTGATATGTTCTGCGTCCTAGAGATGAAGGAGGTAGTTATACGCACATCACGTGCAGTGCAGGACCGTGCAAAAACAGCAGACTGAGGAAGAAAATATGGCCGCACACTATTCATCACAATCACAACGTTTCTACCAGAGGTATTTGGTGTTATATTTGAAAGAAGATCATTATAGATGTGTTTCAACTTGGGACATTTTGAATGTTTTACAACACCTGCCATCACAGAGCCTATCTGCCTATTGGTGTTGAAATATATATATATATATATATATATATATATATATATATAGGTGTGGCCCCCCGTCCTTTGTTCAAAAATGATCACCTGAAGAAGACGTCTGGTCGAAACGTTGTGATTGTGATGAATTAAAAAAGCGAGTGTGCCTGCCTGTCTTCTTCCCAAGTCTACTTCTTAAGGCCCTGAAACACCAAGGAGATCGTCGGCCATCGGTTCTAGTTGGCTGTAGTCTTTGTGGTGTGTTCTAGTGCAACTTTTTGGCCAAGACAAGAGACGCCATTAAGCGACGCCACGCACTGTTCTTTGCAGTCTGCTTGGTGTGTCAGGGCCTTTAGAGATCACATGATCACCTTTCGATAATAACTCTTCATACTTGTTGAATGCCTTCTTCTCTTAAGTTTAGCAGTTTGTTGTTTTGATGTTGTGACTCTGCCAAGCACTGCATATGCTAAATACACTCTTTATTATTGTAGTAACATAATTACAACGTCATTTCCCGGCCTGGAGTCAGATATGTGTTTTGAAATCTTACAACAAATCCATATTAAGCAGCTCACAAGAGCCGCGTTTCATTTATTTTCAGTCAAAATCTTAAAATTGCCCGAGATAAGCGTTTTGTTTTAGGAAAACAGAGCTCTGAACTTTCTCTCACAGCGTTGTGATAAAGCAGCCGATGATAATAAATTCTACATGTGGCAACGAGCCCTAAATAAAAGCAAGAGGGATTGTGTTTGCCAATAGGATTCAGTGAGTTTAACAAGTTTAATCGAAGACAGCCAAAGTTCAGAGGAGCCAAATGCAAAGAAGAAACAGCACGTGGTCGCTATCGCACTGGGTTGGCAGAGACTCAGACACTTGGACAAGATTGATGAAAACCAAACCAGAAACTAAAATGAACTCTGGGAAGGATGAAGAGGACATGTTTGGAGGGATTTTGTTCATATGATTAGATCTAATAGTTTCCTGAAGAGCTCGTCTTCTGTTCTCCCAAACACTGGATTCAAATCATTTCTGGATATTTTCCCAAAAAGACTCAAAGTAAAGAAAATTCAAACAAATCCTACAAATTACTTGAGGAAATTTTCTAACATTGCAAACTAAATCAACTTTTTGGGTATTAGTTACAAGAATAATCAAATCAAAATCCTCAATAGTAATCCCCAAGGAGGTCCAAGCTCTGGCTGAAATAATCCCATATTTGTTTGACATGGACCAAAAAAAATTGGTTAAAAGTGAGATCAGTCAACTTTGTCCTGAAGATCTGAATGTGTGCTACCTTTTACCTTTGGGTATTCAAAAGTGTAAATCCCAACTCCTCTGGATAAAAGCATAGGCTGCGCAGCAGGATGCTGTCAGCGCCACTTCCAATGAGCATTGTTTGGCCTCACACTTGAGTGCATTGGTGTCTGCAGGAGGTCTCAGATCACAGCCGGAGTTAGAGGTTATCATGGCATTAACAAGACAGATTGAGGAAATGGTGCCAAGTCAGAGCTCAGACAGTCTGGACTTAACAGCTGGCACAATAAGAAATAAATACTACAGTGTTACGGGGAAAACTCAAAGCTATGGATCTGAATCACAGCTTTATAATGACTACAATCTCAGATTCTGGCAGCAGGTTTAATAAAGTGACATGTTGTGGTTTGTTGCTGTGTAAAAACACTGTCTAAAATATCTTTTACATCAGTTTGACTTGGCCGCTCTCTTCTGCTCTGGCAATGAAGAAGCACAAAGTTTGAGTCTACATGTACATGTAAGGAATGTTTGAGCTGATTATGACCAAGTTGCATGCATGAGATGTGAAGCATAGCCTTATAAGGCTGCTTGTACAGGCTTGATATCAAAACCTTGAGAGCCAGACGGTGGAATATTGAAGGCAACCAATCGTAATCAATCAATTTGCAAGGTGTGTGTGCTTCCTCCCTGGTTTCATTTGTGATGAAAACAAGGAAAGTTATGTGTAGAATGATTTTGTGTTGACGTCAGGCCTGGTTGTATGAAATGACTCAGGCTGCACCTGAGATTAAAGGGGGTGCAGCTGCAGTGACCGGAAACAGCAATTGAAAATAGCCTAGGTTTATGTCCCTCATGTGATCCACGGTGAACAGACAGGTCACCTGCACCTGTCATGATCATCGGATCATGGATGTTATAAAAAACAACCTGAGTCACTGTTGTCATTTGAAAGCCTCGATTACTTATTGTAAATAAATAAAAAAAATCTTTATTTTTTTGCGTCCAATCAAATGAGGGTGCAATGCCACCTTTTGCACCCCTGGTAGAATCTGTACAACAAAGTAAACACAGATGATGGAATTGTTTTCTCTCACATTATTGTGGAGAAAACGTGAAGGTGATTTGTTTTGCAATGCTCTGGCTCCAGTTCTGAGGGGTCAAGGGCCCCCTCAAGGTGCTTCCTGTCGCCTTGTTAACTAATCTTAACCACAACCAGGTCCAAACACCTCACAGACTCTGAAGCAAAGTCTGAAACCAATCCCCATGGTTGTTTAACATTTTTTTAAAAGTGACCTCTGGCCTTAAGTGTTCCTCCAGGGACTAACAAGCTTTTCCCTTCAGTAAGGTCACCTGTATACATTTATCATCCCCAAGAACTCATTTTACTGCCGCAGTGAACTTGGAGAGGCTGACTAAATGTGCGCAATATATGGCAGAACAGGTAATAAACATGTTCAACTAATCGTACAAGGGCTGATTTTTACCCTTTGGAAAATTGAGATCAAATTGAAAGAAAATACATAAATAATTTGAAACCAACAATTTTCTGCCTCACATTTAAATTTGGTTTTAAACATGTAATTGTCACATACTTACACTAGAAACCAAATAGGACTGTTACATAAAATAAAAAGTACACAAAACATAATATCCATCTGATTTCAATGCACAGGGTGTCTCCTAAATTACAGAAATGTGACGCCTGCCTAAAATATTCAACTCTGGTGAAATCATTCCTTAAGCATCATGAGGTGCTGTTGTAGTTTCTTTGTATTGACCTCCCTGTAAAATATAGTATGGTATCATGTTCCATTGCTGATAGAGTTAAAGTGTGTGAAGGACAACCCATGAGACTAACAAGGGGTTTAAAGGGCAAGAACTTTTACTTTCTGGGGGGCGAAGTTAGTTAAAGCCCTAAAGAAACATGAGGTAATGTTGCTCTAAATTAGCCACAAACGTAGAAAGAAAGATAACACAGAGAAGATAACCATACATGTTAATTATCAAATTGAAGAATATATGTCTCGCTCTTGCTTAATGCCTTTGAGAATAGTGTTGAGTCTAATCAGTATTTGCATTATTTAGCATCACTTGGACATTGAACAAAAGTCACAGGGATGGGGCTCCGATGGCCGAGTGTTTAGTTGACACACCTTATGTACAGATGCCGTGGTCCTCGAAGCGAGCCACAGGTTGGTTAGAATCCAACATATAGCTACTTCCCCGCAAATCATTCTGTCTTTCTCCAATTTCCAACTCTATCCACTTTCCTATCTTTACAATAAAGGCACAAAAAGCCCTAAAATGAATCTTATATACAAAAAGTAAAAGGGATAAACAGAGGGCAAATGAAAGCAGGTATAACAGGGAAAATCTTGTCTAAATTATGCAAAACCCCCTGATCATTGCCAACCAGTGCACTGCAAGACTTTTCTGTAAACCCCCTTCAGTGAAGACATTTTGGAGTATAGTGTAGATAGTGGGGATAAGCTAAATATTCTGGGGTTTGTAAGTCAATATTCTTGGATCATCGTGAAAAATTAGAAAACCAAAACCCAGTCAAATTTTGGAATCCTCCCCCGAGGCAAAGCCAGAAGGCCACGCATGGGAGGTTTAAGGTCAATGTGCCCAGTGAAGCATGTACGAGGCTGGGGGTCTCCTTTGGAACTAAAGGGGTAGGTGGGAGGGGCAACACAAAGCTCAACAAGTCTCATAAATCAACTGAGCAAGGGTTAAACTTCCCTTATTGTCGTTCACAATTTTTCAACCAAGATCCAAAGAGCATCACCAAGATGAAACCATGAGTGTTAATGCAAAATTCCCAAGGAACGCCAAGCAGGAAAACAACTGCATGGCAAATCCATTATGGTGAAAAACATTGGGTCAACGTGAACCCAGATGTTACAACTGAGGAAATGTTGGTGTGTTTTTAAGGGGGCCCCATGTGTGGAACTTTTTCAAACTCAAATCAGAGGTAATCTCAGGAACCTGGATGGGGGGGGAATCAAACCGGCAGCAGACCATGAGAGAGAGAAAAGAAGAGGTGTGAGAGAGGAGCCAAAAATCACAAAAGGAATGAACTTTTGCATTAGTACTGTTTTCAGAAGTTGGGGGTTCAGGTCACTTTGAAGCAACAGGCTTCAAATTTGTCCATTTTCAAGTCAAGACAACTACCGACCAATGACCCAACATTCCTGAGATGACACCATTTCCCAGAGCGATCCTTTTCAGACACAACTCTAAACCTAGATGTACTGAGTGTATGTTAATGGATATCGATCATCCTGAGGAGTTCTTTGAAGCCTGACAAGTCTGAAGGTCTAGCCGAGGGTCAATAACTGCATCAACACAACTGTTAGGCAGTGATCTAAAGCCAACAAAAGCACTGTGTTAGATAAGAGACACCTGGCCATCCTTTTAATTATTGTTTGCTGCAAAAGACCTCAGTTCTAAAAAGAGGATTCGCATCGACATTAAACTTTCTCTCAGCAATGGGCTTGTGGATGACATCCTGGTCTGTTCAGAGAAACCTGATAAAACTCTCCCTAAAACCCTTTTTTTGGCAATCATCAATTATTCACGATGTTTGGTGGACGAGACGCTCTCTCCCGAAGGTCTTCTTTCAAGGCCTCTAGCGCCATCCGTGCTCAATTTGCCCTCTGATCTTGATCACAGCATCATCTGTTCATTTCCTTTGTCCTTCAAGTCATTCCTGTCATTTCCGATATTTCTCTCTTTCTGCTTCTCTTCTAGAAAAAAAAAAAAAACTGCCTTCATCCTGGAAAATCCGGCTCTGACAAGAGGAAAGCCTCTCCCATTTGAGGCCGGCCTGAGGAATAGCTCCTTGTCAAGTTCATGGGGATGGTCTGTTTCCTGCATCTGCACTTACTCTTTCACTCTCAAATGCTCCTTCTCTCTCTACCTATATCTCTGTCTTCCACTTCTCCGTCGTCCGTAACAGTTTTTGCAGCTGTAGTCACTTTTCCAGCTGCCAGAGTAAGTCTGCGTTGTACAATGAAAACCCGATCAGTCTAGAGGACAGTGCTGCAATAGATCATAGAGGAAAAGTACTATTTGAGCATTTCACAAATTCTAAATCTTGACTTGTTTTTTCTTTTGCTTGCAATGAAAAGTACTTTCTCAGAGAACTATACCTTAATCTTCATCTAGTAGAAGAAGGTACAGTATACCAAAATGTTTCTAGCATAGGGTTCATTCTGATTATGATGAAAAGCACTTTCTCCAAAAAAAAGCACCTTAACCACAATCTGCTAATATATGATGTACTGTAACACCTGGAAACTTCTGGAAAATGTTTATATTTCAAGACTCTCATCTCAGAGAAAGATGTCTCAACCCCAATCCTTTAGATTAAAGGGTAGTCTAATACGTTGGTGTTTCTGGCAAAAAGAAATATTTTAAGTATTTTTTAGAGAAGGGTACCTGAACCCCAATGTGTTTAAATAATGTGATGTACTTAAGTACCTAATAAGCTTCCTCAGCGATTATATTGAAACCACTTTCATCTAAAGCTTATAGTTTGGAAAAAAGTATATCTTGGATACTTTGAAGTTTCTGGCAAAGGTTCCTTTTTTTTTTGCAGACATTTTCAGGAAAGGGTACCTTAACCCCCAGTCCTTAGAGTATGAGGGTAAGACATACATCTGCAGACATTTCTGGCAAAGGCCCAGCTTCTCATAAGAATGAAAAGCACTTTCTCAAAGTTGGGTACCTCAAATAAGGTTTATTTAAATACCTAAACGTTTCTGACAAATGTTCATCTTTTGAATACGATAAATATTTATTTCTCAGAAAATGGGTTAACCCTGATTATGGCTGACCAACATTTTTGCAAAGGTTCATCTTTTGTTTGCAGAGACTCACTTTGTTTTTTTTTTACCTATCTATTAAAATGTGGAATTTCTCAAAAAACTGTGAGAGTCTGGCAAAGGTTCATCTTTTGTTTGCAATGAAAAGGACATTTCCAGATAAAGGTAACCTAACCCCAAACTGTTGGAATAAGGTGTACCCTAATTAAGGCTGTTTTAGACCCAAACAAAGATCTGCTATTAACGCAAGGGCTCAGATTGAACCCCACCCCCTTAAGTGAGCCCGCTTTGTCATACAGTGCTCTGATGCAGTCAATCAGTGACCCAGGGCTTAGCTGGGGGGCTTTGAGCTTCTTTTACGACCCCCCCTCTTTTCACCTCGCCTCCCGCTCCTCAAAAGAAAGAATGGTAATTAACTGATGAAGAGCTCTGTAAGATTATCCAGTCTCCTCGCCAAAGAGTCCAGCTCCACCAGTGGTGTGCAGTCATGTCCCAAAGGACCACAGCAGAAAGAGGAAGGATGGATCTCAATGGTCTATTCAACTTCCCTCCTCTTTCATCCTCTATTCAGCCCAAAAAAAAAGAGTGAAGCAGCATGCAATGTTGTATATTTGAGCCAGGAATGTTCTTTCATATCAGCACAAATTAGGAAAAGCACTCAGAGTGTTTAAAGACAAATGTCGAGAGCGTGGTCAAAATGCTTTTAGAGGACACACAAAAACACATGAGCACAGTTCTTCACTGACCACATCACAGCTTCGAGGGCACACAAGTGCACAAACAACCCCTCACTGTGAGCGGGAATGCGCAGCAGATTGAATTATACAAGAGAAAGCAAAAAATAGCTGTGTGTCCCAACCACCTAGAGCGAGACAGAGCAGGACACAGAGGGAGTAAGAGGAAAAGAGACTTCGGGAAAAGAGTGCCGGAGAGCCTTTAATTCAAGTTTTCAGTCTGTGCAGGGAGCTGTGGAGAAAACTTCAAATATGGTTCTCAAGGGACAAAACAAAAGAGAGTTTGTCTTGCTTTCGCACACACACACACACACCACACCTCCTTCATGATATCGCCTGCATTCAAATGTGTCATCGTGCCAAGGCCCCCCACAGCAGAGGTCCCAACCCTCCACCCAACCCCCGACAAGAAGACCACCCAATAGATCCTCAAACCAGCTTGATTTGATCAGGGTCTCCCAATGATGCTGGCCTGAAGCATCCTCTCCAACTAACCAGGGAACATTCTTTGCTATAAAATCATTTCAAAAAAACTTGCAGCTTATTGCATCATTCAGCTTATTTTCTAAACTCTCAACTCAATCATGCACCACCTTACGATATACTTTTTGAGTGAAGTATGCAAACACCTAGATTCTTTATTTCCAGGTTATGCACAGAGGTCTGTTTTTTCCTGAAAATTGCTGAATGCATGCACATTTTCTGCATTGCATATTTGTATTGTAATAAGTCCAGTTGAAAAGATGTCTCACCCAGAACATGCAGGACAGGCAGACCCAGGTGCGAGCAGGTCCTGCCAGAGCAGTTGGCATGCTCAGAGAGACAGACGGCATGGTGACGGGTAGTGCTGCTGCTGCTGCTGCTGCTGCTGCTGCTACAGACCGGTGGGCTTCCTCAAGTCTAATCCAGCCAGGAGAAGAGTTGCCCAATGCTGCAAAGCCATGACTATCCTGGATGTAAACACTTACTCTGCCTCTTCCAAACGGTCTGATTTACTCTCTCCTCCTCTCCTCTAAAAAAGATCCTCTCTGCCTCTCCTCCGCGCTCACTCTGCCTCTCTGCCCCTCTGTCGGCGAAACTTTCACAAAGCATTTTGTAGGGGGGGGGGGGGGGGTCGGGCTGCCCCCAGCACTCCACGGGAGCAAAGGGGGAGGGGGTGCTGTGCTGATTATCCATCTCTTTTGCCCCTCCTCTCACTCTCTCTCATCCTATGTCTCCCTCCCGCTTTACCCCTCTAAGTCCCACCACTTTTTAATGTCATTCATTTGTCGATCTCATCCCCTCCTCCCAGCATCCATCACACTACATCTCCCCCTCTTCCCTTCATCTCCCTCATCCTGTTTTTTTTTTTTTTTTTTTGTGTGTATTTCTGTTTTGAACCCAGAGTTTAATATTTCATACACTCTGTCTCACCCTGTAATCACCCATGCGATAAATGTGCCCTGGCATTTCTCCTAACACATCACACTGAATCCGTTTGGATGTCAGAAGACACCTGCTACTTAGACTGTCAGTCACTGCTTGAAGTAAAGTTTGCAAAAGGTCGGGCTGTGTTCCCATCATTGTTTCGATGTATTGTTCTATTTGATGGTCCAATGCAACAACCTATCGCAGTAATGACCAAAAGCTGCAGGTTTACATATAGAAGGTTCTTAAAGTGAGGATTTAAGTCAGAGCCTCCCAGAGATTCCCAGTCAGATTCTTTTGCACATCAGGCTGAAGCAGTGAGGCGAGGAAGCAGCTGATTATGATGTTCAGATTTTCCTAAAAAATAAAATGTTTAAATGATCAGTTCCATGACTCAAACTCTTTACGGGTTTCAAGTAATAATCAGCACATGAAAAAAATGAGTCCACCAAAATTTGCATGACAACTCATGCACACTGTCTACATTGGAGAGATTTCCATAAGGTTATTCCTGGTAATGATAAACATGAAAATGTTGTCTAGGACTTCTATTTTTGTGTCCGTGGCATCGATTTCATTTTATTTTTACTAGAACCGTAGTGAAGTTTAAATGAAGTTATAGTGACAAGCCTAGCTCTTTCTTTGCAATAAACCTCAAAGAATGAATCACAAATATATAATTATGTTCTTCTAAATGTAATTCAATGTCCTGAAACAGCAGAGCATTGTAGATTTTCAGTCAGGAACCTTCTCATCATAGATTTAATGGAAATAAAGTTGAACTTGGCGCTGATGACTCTGCTATAAAGATGCTCCTTGCAGCCTACCACAGTATTCCAGGGAGCTTATAGTGCAGGTCCACATCGCAATGCATCAGAGAAACTGGATGTCTTTGGAATTGAGGAATAAGTTGTCCTGTATTATGCTCTGGAGGCGCAGTTTTTGCTGAAAAATCAATTTATTGTTGTTGTTTTTTTGTCTTTCCTTTGCATCTTTAACAATAAGAAACATTTTCCCTAGGAGCAACAATGACTGTCCTTTAAACATTTTCAGTCTCCCTCTTGGCCTCCCTCACATTTCCCTCCAAAAGAAAAAAAGAGAAAAGTATTCCAGGAGTGTGCACCTCTGACAGTAGCTGGTGGCCTCACACAAAGCCCCGCCCCCTTTCATCTTTTGACCCTTCAGTGGTGAAAAAGAACACAGAGAGGCCAGGAAGCAAAAGCTGCTTCATTAAGTTCCCACTGCTCATCAATGACCGTGTTAGCCCCATGCGTGACTCTTTATCCTCTTATGTGGGTACTTCTTTTTTCTCACACACACACACTCAATGCAAACCTCGACACAAAGTAAGGGCTACGAGCACCTGTAAACACTTACCACCCATTATTTTCAACCGTGCACCCAAAGATTCCCTTTAAATCACAGACATTTGAAAACTCCTACTAGTTCCTGAAAAACACACACAATATAAACTAACAAACTAACAGTCTGCATATGCATAGAAATCCACCAATAACCACTTATTTCTCCCACTCACACACACACATCTTTCTCACACACTACATAAACACACAAACCCACCCACACACACAGAAACATACAAACACACTCGCCCAGTGGCACAGAGGATTAATCCCCTGGTATTTCCTGCAGGCCACCCCTACACAGACAAAATCAGGAAAGGAGACAAAGTTAGAGAGAGAAAACATTTTAACCTAATCCTTTCCAGCCAACACACACACGCTCACACACACACACACACACACACACACACACACACACACACAATCCAGATGCCTTTTTGTCGGAAGAATGTATGAACTTCGTTAAAAACAATTGTCTGTTTAACCACATTTCTGCAAATCTGCGCCTCTTCATTGCCTCAAATTGACATTTTCTTTACATTAATCAATAAGAAACATGCAGTAGTTAATAGCAGCTGCAAAGGTTGAATTTTTTGTTAAAGTCTTTTGTCGGTCTAACAGTCACACCCCACAGGAAATATTTGTGAATGCAATGACATTGAAAGCAAACAAATCAGAGACTATGGATGTATCTACACTACATATATTGAATATCCATTTTTAAAATCACAAGATAACAGTAGCTTTGAATGTCCCCACTTCACAAATTCAGGTTTAAATGTATCCCAAAAAACTGTTATATCTACTGAAATGTTATAACCAATTGAACAAGTTTTTATGCTTTATTCAACAAATCTCCAGCAACAAATCCTTCTGTTCAGATTTGCTATTTTTGTCTTTTCATGTCTAATGATGTATTTTTTGTATGTTTGGCTGCTCGTTGTTCGTGTGAAACTCTGTTAATTGTCTTGGCAAGGACACTTGAAAAAGAGATTTTGAATCTCAATGAGTTTTCTTTCCTGGTTAAAAAAAAAAGGTTAAATAAAAAGAAAAATTCAGTGGACCTGCTTATAGGCTGCAGTGCAGAAAATGTATTCCAGCCTCCATCCATTCAAGTAAGACAGAGGGTTGCCTTGAAACAAAATGACACACTCCTAACATGTGATTAAACAGGTTATAGAGAAATGATTTGCATCACTTTGTCGGTTTATAGATGAACAGTGAATACAAAGCAGCCTGACATCACTGCTTGTTGCTATTTTGGAGCATAATGACAGAGCACTCAACGGTCGTCCTGCAGAGATTAGTCGTTCTAAAATGAAAACTTAACCTTCACAACATTGGACACTATGTTCTTCTCATGCATGTTGTCAGCTCTCATACTCTGTTAGCACATGCTGTGACTTTCAGTAATGCATTCATGAACGCCAGATAGTCTATTTATAAAATGGGGATTTACTACACAACCAACAGATACAGCGGAAGAGGAAAGACATCAAGTTTGTGTTGATTGTTTAATGATTTTTCTATATCTAACTAGAAAGTGTGTTGATAAATAAAATATGACTAAGATAATAACTATCATGCAGGTTTGGCCAACAACAGATTATCTTTTCATATTAGAACTTTTCAAACTGACAGATATTCAGGCACAATAAAAGTGAAACTGCAAGACAAGACACAATTGTACAGCAACCAAATGCAGCTGCAGCACCCACTAGTGGTCACTGAACAAATTGCATCTACATTCGTATTCAGATTCTTGCTCAGAGCAGAGATAGTAAATACAGGCTGGACTGCAGCGATATGTAGGCAATGAGTGAGAGTAAGTGTGTGTACGCGTGTGGGAGGGGGAGGTAGTGTTGTCGTAAAAAAAGGAGGGTGGGCATATTTCCAAAGCTAATCAGATCACTTGTGGGATTTGTTTTAGTACCTCTTTAACCTTGACCATTTCTGTCTTCTTTTGTAAACCAGAGCCATGAGCAGGGCACAGCGAGGCACTTACACAATTAAAAAGATTAACCGCTGTCAGGTCACTGTCCTTGAACTGAGTGAAGATGGGTGAACAGCAAACAGCGACCGTTACAATGGATTTTAAATGTAAAACAAAAAACACTCAGCTGAGAAAAAAAAAATAAAACAAAGCAAATGAGGGAGTATGTCAGACAGAAAAAGGTAAAACAAAAAGTTGGAGAGAAAGAGATGACAGTGTGTATCAGATAGAGAAGCAGATAGAAGATAAACACAGTTAGATTAGGAGAGAGTGACGGTGTAAACACACGGGGTGTGTTCTGTCATCTTGGCTGACGTCCGAGAAGCTGCTACATGAAGGGGGGGGGGGGGGGGGTTCACTTGTTGACAGACAGAGGAAGAACACACTCAGACACACACACTGACAGGCACACACCCTTTCCCACCCCCATGACTCCCATCTGTTGAAAACAATGCAGACCCCGGCCCTCCCTCTGCACAGCGCTCACATGTGTGTGCACGTTTTTCCTCTGTTCTCTGTGCTGAGAGGAAGGACTGTCCAGCCAGAACCAGAACACACTGACACATGAACACAACAATAACACTGTAACAAGGCGTGAAGCCTTTTCTAGGTTTGTCAGGCTTTTGTCTTTGAAGTTCTGTCATCAGTCAACTTAAAAGTTGTCTTTTTTTTTTTTGGACAAACGTTTTGTTCTTTAGAGAAATCTTTATCTTAAAAACAAGTGGTGCTCAGAGGGGTTCCTGCACTACACTTCCCACGGATACCCTTTTAATCAAACCAATATGTTAGATTTTGCTGAAACAGTATCTGCAGAAAGTTGCAACATCACAAGCTTAACCAAACCCTGAATGATTTTCACAAATATATCATTTGGGCCAATCACGGAAAGTTTTCTGCAAGTTTTAATCAATCACCCTATCCTCCTTGTACGTATCATGTTTGTCACCAAAGTCAGTTCTCTGTAGGAAGAATATTTGTCCCTGGGATATCGTATGAACCCATGAGGGCATGTTTAATGTCTTTCAAGCGCTGCATGCTGCAGACATCAGACTTACTCTTTCTTATCTATGCAAACAACATTGACTGTTATCACAACCTCATCAGTTATCCTAACAAGCTCCTTCATTGCTTTAGTATTAATACATTTGATCGACATCATCAATCTTCAAATGTTTGCACCGCCTTCCCAGCATCCTGATCTGTTACTACCTGAATAATAGGACAATGAAACATAATGCACTCCTGAAAATGTGTAGAAAATATCGATACAGACTGTTTCAGTCTCATTACGTGCACAATAGTCCCACGGGTCACTCACCAGTCACATGATATAAACTTCATCATCCCCACCCGCTCACTCACATTGAATAATTCAGAATACGTCCTGCTTCCGTCACACAACGGCTCATCCCACCTTCATGCGGAAATTCTCTAGGAGTCTGTTTGTGTTCACATGAAACTCACCCCAAAAATGTAGGAACATTTTCAGGAGTTTTGTGTGTGTGTGAAAACATCAATAGAAAGGCAGTTCCTTGGCTTATCCCTCAGTGCATATTGCTAAACACAGCATTGATATGACAAAAACAACGTTATTTATTACTGGTAACCAAGATATAACAGACAAGGAAGAGAAACTCGACATCAGGGGCCACCTGAGGCAAGACATGACGGAAAAAGAACGACACAGAAACGGTAGACGAAGCAACAATGGCCGCTATACAATGCTATAATGAAAATGTGTTCCTTTCTAACGATGCTTTGTGTAGTGTTGTTCAAATATTTAAAAAAGAGCAGAGGAGAACAAAATGGCAAAGAGAAAACATTAATTACTTGCACAGCGATTGAACAGGTCACGTGCATACAGTCTTTGGTCGTGCACCAATCGAAAAAGGAATAAACGACACCACCCCCCCCCCCCCACACACACTCATTCTAGATGACTTCTCCTGATTATATCCTGCTGCGTTCTCACATCAGCTCACGTACTAAGGGGGGGCTGGCAGAAGAAACTCTGGATAAAGTCAGAGTGAAAATTCAGCTGTTTGTGTTCTAACATGCAGCTCACCTGAAAACCTCATGAGTGTGGCGCATGTGTGAACAAGGCTAAAACTGTGAGTACTTCAGAGCCTGGACTCTTTCACTTCTTCACTTTACTTTTACCAGAGCCTTTTCACAATAGTATCTGTACGTCTACTTCAGCGTGCACTTTCCATCTCAGGTGTGAAGTACAATATGAAGCGGATTGATTTCCTTTGAGGCTGTAATATTTTTAAAACAGTCCCTAGCCACTGCCAGTGTGTTAAAGGTACAGCACACACATACTGTGAGTGGTTAATTACACATAAACAACAATGTGACTTTGTTGGTTCTTAAATTGTTGACTGGTGATTCAACTTAAAAGCCTATTATTAAAGTCACAACAGCACTGTCCTGCTCAACTTCTACGGCTAATAATTACGCAGCACACCGCTAACACAGACTGGCCTGGGGGCAAATGCAGGTGAAGTCCTGTTAAATGCCGCGTCATGGCGCACAGAGCAGCCAGCAAGAGGGAGAATCACAACCCCAAGAGAGTTAGACGCATGCTAAAGACCCTCAATGTGTCTGTGCGCCAGACAGCCAGACATTGACTAAATCACTTCCGGTGTGTTTAGAATGTGTGCAGAAGAAACCTGTGTGCATATCAGGGTGTGTTGAGGGTGAATGGGCAACATTGCATTTTCAGGATTAATGGCTCTGTTTGACATCACAGATCTACTACCAGGAAAATCAGCCGAGTCAAACTGGCAATATCCTGGTTTGTGTCAGTGTGTGTGCATCCTAATGTGCTTATCTCTCCAGCCTGTCTCATCCTCTGTGCTCACAGCCGGCCTATCACTGGCTGGGATCATGCACATATTCATTTATTTTCCATTGTCACTGGACAGCAGCAGATGGAAACATTGGGACATTTGGGGACAGAGAAAAAGATCAGTTTCCTGACATTTCATAAAAAGGTTGAAATCCATCAGGTGAATACAGTTGTTGATCAAACTGAATGACACACATGATTATTGAAACTTTGCCCAAATGTATATAATTATGTTTGCAAATACAGTTAAGACTATGTTAAGTTCAAGGATAAGAACATTGCCAACATCTTATGATTTAATCTCTCCATCATCAAACGAGATAAGAGTGGAATCCATGGAGACATATACGTAATTGCACACACAGCGACAAAGGACAGCTGTGACCGTGTTTTTACTGAATGCAACACGATAGCTAAACAGCCGCTTGCGTTAAGAACATGGATTCAGTCACTAGCTCCTCCTGTGAACCGGTGAAAGTTTGAAGTGATCGGGTGGAAGTTAATACCCTGCCAGTGGCATGCTAGCTAATAATGCTAACCCAGCGACGGTTGCGACCTCAGTGGTCATAGCTAAGCAATGTTAACTGTGGACAAAATCAGCATCTGCTCATGCTTAACTCACATGTTTCATGATCTTGATGTAGTTTAAACAGGAGCAGGATGGACAATTACCTACACATTATCCTCGATGTTATACCGTTATTGGTGACCCTGCTCGACTCACAGTCTTTGCAAAATCATGTGAGTGAAGTGTCTTCATGTGTGAGCAGTTCTCTGACCCTCTTTCATGAATGTCTGGGCAAATTGTCTTCATTAAGTGGCTGATAAGATTTGCTGGACTGTAGTGGTTGACTGACTAACTAACTAAAACAACAAGTGACCGACCCAACAACCTTTCCTTCTCTAAAACCACCTTGCTAGCTTGGTAGTACATTTTTTGTGTCAAAGTAGAATCAATGCAGCTCTGTTTCAAGCTAAATGGAGCATTTCTTGAAGTCAATTATAGAGAGGAAAATCTTCCACACCCACTGAGGCCCAGTTCAAAACACACAGAAAATTGGATAACACTTAATGTAACCCCTCTTTTGTTGAATATTTATCAAATTTGACCTGTACCTTGTTTTTCCTTTGTTTCCCAAACGGGAAGATGCAGAAGAAGAAAAATTTAGCCCAACTGAAGACTGTGGCAAGACACCAGCCCAGTCCGCCCATCCTCTCCCGAAAACCTCCTCACGTCCTCTACTGTAAACCAGCTGCAGGCTCCTCGCCTCCCTTCCCTCTCTTGCCTCTCCTTCAAAACCAGTGTCCGGCTGTATAATGTCCTAATAGTTAGTCCTGCAGAAAATCCTGGAACGGTTGTCGATATGATCCGAGACAATGTTTATTTTCCTTCAGTTTAAGTGAATAGAAGTTTCCTTAAAGTGAGGTTGCGCTAATCCCTAAATGCATCCTTCACAAGCATCCTTACAGCATCCCTCCATCCTACTTCTGGTCCCCTGGTTCTCTGGATGCTGCAGGTTCCTCCATTCAAAGCAGGAGGAGGTAAAAGACTTGCAGAGAGGGGAAGGCAGGCGTGGGCGGAGGTGGGGCCGGTTGGGCAGAGCCGTCTGGTAAAGAAGGAGGCACTTAAAGTGATGGGAAAAGGAGGGGGGGTCTGAAATTGAATGACGAAAGTGGGGGGGATGGCTTGGAAGGAGTCGTGGAGCAGTGATGGGAATAATGAATATACTACGTTATAGGTGGAGTGCAAACCCTGCAATTAAAATAAAGCCATAAATACATATTACAATGCAGGCACTCTCCAGCTGATGATAAGATAACCCACTCATGCCACTCGATAAGAAAGGCCACAGAGAAAGATGGGGACTTAAGGTGGCCGTGTTTGTGTATTCAGCAGTGTGACACGACTGTATATTTTTTGCTGTCAGAGGACCCTAAAGAAGATTGACAGTCTCACACCAATCATGAATAAAAGCCTCTGAGGCCTTTATGCATTCTGAATAATTACACTGAGGATGACAGTGTTAGGCCAGCCAATGAGATGCATATTAAGCCTGCACAATTAATCAGGTTTTTATCGTTAAGCGCGATATGAGCCTTTGTAATAAATACATCGTGAAGGTCTGATTTAATCGCAATGAATGAATGATAATGCTTTTGATGTCGTCAAGCAAAGCTTTCTCACTCAGCATGTACACTTTGTGTGGAGGCCCGAGTAATAAGCCATTCTTTCAAATCATTTTTGATTCAGTCGCATGAATCTAAAGCTAACTATCATCTTCCCTCGGATTCATTGGTGCACACTTTCGTGAAGGAAAGAAAAAGTTTTCTGGGCTTATTTTGGATCCAGGGGGGATATGTTCTAAACACAGGTATTGCGTACAGCATATGGACACAGAAACTGTGCTTTATAGCAAACATACACTCTTTTATACAACGCAAAATTGTTATTCGCCAAAGAATGCATAATGATTAGAAGTTTCTGTTTACTAGAAAATGATGAAAAGTGGCCATACGTCTGTACAACACCTCACGGTTATGGCAGGGGGAAAGCACACAGTGACTCTTTGACTTAATCTTCCTTTTTCCATCTGCACAGCTGTCCCAAGAGTCAGCCTCTAGTTGGACACTTTAATGCTAACCTCACTTTTGAGGAACATCACCCCTCATTTAAATGTTTGCACTGACTGTTATTTGATCATTTTGCACTATCTTCTTTTTTAAACATTGCTGTGCATATATAAACAACTTCAGAAGGTCAACACTTTTTTTTATATTCAGGTCCAATTACAGATTTTCTTTGTTTATAGGTTCTTGTTTAAATTTCACATATATTTTTATCCCTGCACGGGTTATCTACATTTCTTGTATAAGTCTATTTTTAATTGCACAGTGTAAGTTTGATTCATCTAGGGGTATTCTTTAAATCTTTTTGTTTTTTCGGGTTAATATATATGTATGGGAGGGGGGCGTCGGTTTTGTGGTTAATTTGTAACAAATATTTCATGTCATGTACGTCTTTGTAACCTGCTAATGGATGCTTTGAATTTCCCTCGGGATCAATAAAGTATCTATCTATCTATCTATCTAAACAACTCTTTCTATGTCTTCATAATGTATTTATCATGTTGTCATGAACCAGTTTTTCATTCAAAGATAGAACATTTAGCTTTGTGTTCTGGCAGATGTCACATTATCTGAATCTCCCCGAATAACAAAAAATAATGGTCTGGTTCCAGATCATGTAGCCAATCAGGAAGCTCCCTTCTTTGTTTCCTTACATGGGAAATGTGAAAAGGAAGCCTCTGACTTTTTGTTAAAAACTCTGCAAGACAGGTCTATGCCGCCCTGTTTGGGTGTTTTCTCACCTGCTTCCTGTTGTTTTTATAGTCAGACTTTTACAGATCCACATCCAAAATGCAAACAGGTGAAGCTGGTGCCTCCATCTTTCAAACACTGTGGACATGCTCAGCACTAACAGACTGGTGGAACAATGTCTAACAGGTTATTTATGTACTACAAAATAACTTCCAAATCTCAGCCAAACTTGTTCTGGGCTCAACCATAGACCACAGTCGGTGTATTATTTTGGCATTCACAGCAGCTATAGGTATATAACTGAGACACTGGAGAAGAAAACACCTACCTCTTAATGAAGAATGGGCTACATCTATGGCTCGACTAGCTGCCTTTGAGAGAGTGACGTATTCTCTATTGGACAAACTTCATCAGTACATGCAGCCCTTTTATTAGTTTGTTTGTGGGTCTCAATTATTCCCAATTCCTTTGTTATTGCGAAATGAGCATTCACAATAACCACATCGCGTAATTCTGAATGTATCACAACAAAAAAGAAAAACGCTTTCTCTCTCAGCATGTGTACATTTTATTTGTGGGATGGAGGCCTGGCTGTAATGTCCACGCTTAAACACCACTTTAATACAGTCACATGAAGATATCAGCTACCCTCAGATTATCCCACTTCATCCCAAAGTTAAACAACGTTACCCAACATCTTGTATCTTCCCATATCATGCAGGCCTGATGGTTGTTAACAACAATAAACAGATCATCTATGTGTAGTTCACAAACACTTTGTCAAAGGTGAAGATATAGATACACCTGCTATCCCATTACCTCAACGCTTCACCACTCTGCTTCATCACTGTCAAAGGTGATTACACAATACTGGCAAAGGCACAGACCCGTTCTGGAGAAGAAGCGGGGACAATATCATGCGCACTTCCTGCCTCTCTCTGCAGCACGAACAATGGGCCGGTTTCAAGTCAGAATCTGGCAACGTCAGGTCTGTTGTTCGTTCTTGGAAACCAGACAAGAGGTGAGGGAGTGAGGGTCATTGTTCCTCGGAGAATAAAAAGGGGAAGCGGCGGTCATGGGTTTTATTGGGGGGCTGACTGAGATGTTTTGGTCACAGCTGGTGCGATCTGTTCGTCAATTTAATTTGATATTACCCATCAATGGCAATGCACCGTTTTTCTAAAAATACCAATAAAGACACAGATGTGTTTTATCTACCCCACTCTTTTCTGTACTAAGAAATATGTTGTCTTTTTTTCCAAGAACATCACTTTTTTTTCCATCCCATAATAACAGTCGTAATAAACTGATATCCAGGAAGTGTATCCAGGCTGTTAGCGGTCACAGCTGCAAAAGCAAAACCAATTTAAGCTAAAGTTAACTCATAGCTAATAATAACATTTGCATTGGAGACCCATTTGTTAAAGTAACACACTTCATGTTACTCTCCAACAAAGTGGCTTTGATTAATGCAGCAATTATCTGCTGCCACTCCTTCTATTGATCCAAGGCGTCCATTTCTTTTTTTTTTTTAGCTCATAAGCAACCTGGCAGACGGCCACAAGATGAGAGTGAAAGCTCATTTCATCTCAGAGCAGAGGAAATAAATGTTGCTCTATCTAAAGTCTGCAGATGGTGGAGACATTTTTGGAAAATGGGCAATCATGGGAAGTTTGGATTGTGACTAAATGGAGCTCACAATAAGTATCCTGTTTTTAGAAAAAGGTCTAATCCAAGCTGTTAAACCAAAGCCTCCATAGACATAAAGGAGGCACAAAGAACGACAAAGCTCCATGGGCGATGAATCAAATCTCAGTGACTGTATGCATGTGATACTGTAAACCCAACCTATCACAATTCTGTCTGGTGAGAAATGATAAAAAATCTATTTAAAGGAAGCCTCACACATCCATAGGCTGCATTTCATTTTACTACATGTTCCAGTGATAATTCATTCCAAGTTGTTTTCTCAAGATCTCAACTCATTCCTGTTGTTTTCACAGGATAAAGAGTGAATTTAAGTTAACTTGTTATCCTGGGAAAACGGAGTCATGTAAAATGTATGGATGCGTGTCCTCTTAGGGCATTGTCAGTATTTGGAGCCATGTAAAGGTTAAAATTTGGAAAACTCCAGAATAATTGTATTTTCTTTATTTGCGGATGAATCAGATCCAACAGTGTGGAATTCATTCAATAATTAAAACTGGGGCAGACTGATATGGTGTGTTTATCCCTCAAATGCAGTTTTCAAAAATTTGTGGAAAAGATATATAACAAAGACAGGATGGTCACTCAACTGGAAAGTAACTGTGCATGTACGTGAATCACAGCTTGACCCTCTGGAGAGTGATGATGATTGTTGTGATCCATATAGCGCCCTCTGCTGCTGTCAGAGAACTGCAAATGTAATACAATGAAACTCAAATGAAATGCTTTTTGACTGCTGAATAAATCTAGTGATATCGGCTCATATCTGTGATAAAATTAGCCGATACCGATAGTCACTTGATACTCTATTATCGGCCGATATTATCGGCTGGCCGATCAATCAGTCGGGTACTAAATAAATCTTGGTTTGCTCCATAAGCTATGTGAAAAAAAAGGGAATTATTGAACAATTGATCAAAATGAGAAAGCAGAACTCGAGAAACTTGTAAATGAAAATATGTCTTATAAGCCTCAAGACACTCATTACCCTATTTACACTGACAATATGTCTTAATTAGCCTTTTAACACTAACTAATTCACAAACAACTATTCATTTGATCCTGGAGCCTGTGGAGTTTCAAATGATCCTGGTAATGAATATGTGAAAGCAATAAATCAGAGGTGGAAGTTAAGTTAACGTGAGATTCCTTGACAGCTTTATCCTTTGTGTTGGGGTAAATGATGAATTCCTAAAGGGCAGGGGCGAGCTATTTCACCTTTAATTATCATCTACAGAGGCGCCCACCAAACACTGAGTACACACAGTGACCATTTCACATTTGGAGCGGCAATTATCAACTGGTCTCG
Organism: Labrus mixtus; assembly: GCF_963584025.1. Classification (NCBI taxonomy): domain Eukaryota; kingdom Metazoa; phylum Chordata; class Actinopteri; order Labriformes; family Labridae; genus Labrus; species Labrus mixtus. The sequence continues at coordinate 16,343,327 of NC_083624.1, forward strand.
AACACCAAAGGCCTCCGAGCAATCATCAGCTGCCTCATAAAAGAGCAGACGGGGCAGAAAGGAACAGGATGGAGGCCAAGGTGATGAAAAGGTGGAGCGCTGGCCCTGACTTTCTTCACTTAGTAAAAAAACAGCAGGAACCCCCATAAAGAATACTAGTCGATTAAGGCTTTGTATCTATTATTTCAAAGCATATGAACACTTTAAATAGAGTTTTCTTCATGTCCCCCCCCCCTCCCATGACAAGTGAAAAGGAAATTAATAAAACAGACAGGTCAAATAAAGGTTAAGTCTAAGCCTTCTGTTCCTCTCTTCATACAGGCGACCAGCTGAGGCTGACCATTGCATAAGAGCCAGTGACAGACGGGGGCACACACCCCCAGTGAGAGAGGACAGCCCCCCTTATAAAACAGTCAAAGTGAAAGTTACTGCGCTCTGCTCGGTCATTAAGTAATTAACCGTCTGGACACCTCACAGTGACACTTGAGCATCACAGGATAGAAGAGAGACATGAGGGGTCAGGGACAAAGCAAAGTCGGTCTGAGGTCAAAACTGAGACGCTGAACTTCAAGGCAACTCGTCAATTAGTGCTTTGTTCATACTGCACATCTAGCGATATGATAAATGTAATCATTAAATTAGAACTTCATGTATAATCATTTATTAAGATATATTGCGATGCTGTGAGCAAATCTTTCAATCTGATTTTAGAGAAACTGACAACATTTTTAGAGCACATCAACAAATTAAGAAAAGTTTTTTTTTACTGCAGTCAGAGGTGTTGGAATCTGCTTTTTATCTTTAACAGCACCTGTAACATCCAGCTCAGAAGAACTACTTTTCATGCCGTCTGCACACAAAGGAATAAACATTTGCCTGCATCTGCATATATGCATTAAAAATGATTCATTTAAAACCTAAAATAATCAACTCAGTATCACAAAACATAAGTCATTAATGTATAAATACTCCTCATGCTTATATCATAAAAAATACCAATTATATAATTTAAGGCACTAAAAACAGAATTAATGAAAGTAGGCCTAAACAGAATGACATTTTCATGAAGTATAACTCATCTAAAAACGAGAAACTGTGAAATGCAAGTTTTTTGTCCATAGCAGCACATACTCCAGGTTTCGTACATTACTTTTGGTATACAACAACATACAGGTCCTGCTATGGTTATATCTATTTTTCAATTCTCAGAATGCATTTCACTTTAATTGTCCACTGTATATGAATTAAATTCACAGCTGCCCCAGACCTACTCAATAAGTCATGTTTGGAAAGTATTTCTTTTTCACAGGGGGGCAACACCTCGTCTACACGACTAAAGTTTTTAAAGAGTTGAGAAACCTGACTAGAAAGCTTCATACAAGAAAACCTCAAGAGAGAAAAGCCAGGCATAAATCTCAAACAAATGAGTTTTAAAATCTCTGGAAGATGTCAATGAATGTGCCATCAAACCTGGTTCATCTCCTCGCTCATTTTTAGAAATATACAACGGTGGGTTCTCTAATCTGTTTGGATCAGAACTGACTGTTCAAAGTCAGCGTTTAGAAGTAAGAACAGATTTAGAGTGAATTTTCACCTGAAGAACTTAAATCAGAGGAAGCTTTTAACCTTTTTTCAGTGCTCGGGTTTTGCCTGACCTTGAGATGGGAGTGAATCTCTGAATGACATGTTGCAACAGCACTCACCAGCCAGAGGGACATCGCAGACTTTTCTTTGAAGACACCTGGGCAGTAATTCCCTTTCACAGATCCTCAGCTTTCTCCAACACTGAGCGAGCTTTTCTGGGATTAACACCACTGTGTTATTGTCCCTCAGAGTTGGATGCACTGACCAAAATGAGTCCAGCGGTCTGGCCCTTATCCTGACATACTTCCTGAGCTGCATTGTTAGCAAGAGGAGAGGAAACACACACACACACACACACACACACACACACACACACACACACACACACACACACACACACACACACACACACACACACACACACACACACACACACACACACACACACACACACACACACACACACACACACACACACACACACACACACACACACACACACACACACACACACACACACACACACACACACACACACACACTATGGAAAGCTAAAGTCAGGGGATGTTACATGGAAAGTAAGAATACCAGGGGCTGATGTTTGCTCTCTGACATTTTGTCTCTCTTGTTGAACTAAAGTCATTGTTAAAGTCAAAAGAGAGTGGACTTGCTTTTCAAATCCTCAAATTCAGACTTCTGTATTAGCAGAAAAGACACTTCTCCAGGTGCTTTACAGGATCCGATAGTCGTGGGTAAAGTGGGAAAGTGTGTATCAGGACTGCAAGTTAACGACTGAAAACAAACGCTTCTGAGATGCAAGAAAAAACAACATTTACTCTTAAAAAGATTGATGCATTATGGGTTTTTTTACACCTTGCATTTAAGTTAAATAAAAATAAAATACAGTGAAATCTGGCTCAGTGCCATGCTCAGAACTGTGTTTTTATCCACTAAAAGAAACAGAGAACAAAGTCACTGAATCGGTAGAGTGGAGGCGCTGGCAGCTGAGGTGAAGAGGTCGTTCTTTGCATCAGGTCTGCTAACAAAGTAACTCCCAGCAGAATGGCCTCTCTTTTGTTTTTCTAACAAACCCCTAATGGTAAGCAGCTCAGACCTGACAAATTTATTGCCACTGGCCCATGTCCGAGGAGGGGACTTCGGAAAAACATGGATAAGCACCTGACATTTAAATTCCATTAACCCCTCCACACCACTTTTACAAGGTTTGGAAAAAATAAAAGATATTTACTTTGTGCAAGATAAATCACAGAGGCAGCCTACTGGGAGAAGGGTTTATAAGCAGACCAGATAGGCATCATTCAATCCCACCACACACGTTCATCAGCAACTACATTGTAATTCTGTAAATATATCCTGAGTCAGAAAACTGTTGAATCTGTAGTAACAGTTCTGAGCAACAATAAAGTTCTACAATATCCTTATGGTTAGGGCGCGCGTCCCATGTATTGAGGCTGTCGTCTCAAGCGGGCGGCCCGGGTTCGCATCCCGCCTGTGGCCTCCCTCCCGCATGTCACCCCCCACTCTCTCTCCCCTTCCGACTCTATCCACTGTCCTATCTCTCTCCATAAAGGCCCAAAAACAAATCTTTAAAAAATAATAATAATAAATAAAAAGTTCTACAATATCCTGAACATGAAAACATGAGGACATCTGGTAAATAAACACAAGGTTCTTAAGCCCCTTAGTGGCAGCATTGCCACCTTGAACAGAACAAGGCTCTGTACATTAGAGCTCCAGGTATTGACAATGATCTACTCTACTTCATAAACATTATGTAAAACCGCAACCCAAAGAGCAATATGTATTTACATAGATACTTCATTATCAATAGCACCAATTACAACACCAATTTGTGAGTGAATTTGAAGTTATGTTCAGGATAAGATGATTCAGTTTTAGTGACACTCGAAAGACAGTAGAGGCTGGATTTACTGGATTTTGCATTTGCAGTCGTTTTCTGAATCATGTGTTTTCTACTTTGTATAGTTTATGTATTTGCAGCGTGTTTTCCTCATTTCATTTGTTTTGGTCTTTTGTTGTGTTAATCATTTGGGGCTTCTGCAGGTCATTTTGCACTTTTCAGCCACAACAAAAAGTCACACCAAAAAACCAGAGGAGAATCTAGATGTAAACTAGCTTAGCTTGTCTAGTACCCCCTTTCAACATCTGTATCTGCAGATCAAGTGACGGAAAAACACTAATTGAAATGTTAAACAGTTAAATTCAGACTGTTTTCCTAACAAGGGCTGTTTGATCTGATGAGGGGAAACATCCGCAGAAGATTAGGCTGCCATTTCAAAGTGTGAATTAAGTTAGCGATGAACACTTGAAGGTAATTTCCAGGATCAGTTTGTAAGGCCATTCAGACTATTACTCTTGCATTTTCTAGCGTAAAATGCAACGCAAGAACCAGCAAAAGTGCTGAGATTCAGCAGACAGAGGGCTTACAGGTGTGGGCGTTAAACAAATAGACTTTTATACCATCTTTAATTTCCATTTCATAATTAGAAATAGTGTTTAGTATGAACTGAACAACTGTGTGATGAAATAACCACAAACAGAAAACTCCTAACAGGTAGGCTGAGTATGTGTTCCCATCATACTAACTGTGTCTATATTGTAAACACTGTGAAGCCCTGCGCTCAAACCATATAGGGCTCATTCTTTCTAAAGTCCTCTAATGCCCCCTCAGCTAGATCAAAGTGTGCTCTGTGTGCTCAGGTTTTAACACGGGGGGGGGTTTACTTTCTGGCCGATTGTTATCGTTCCTCAAAGTGCTAAGCCATGAGTGAGGCCTCCGTGAACGCTGCTGCCAAAGGAGTGTCTGAAATGCCTGTGTGTGTGTGTGTGTGTGTGTGTGTGTGTGTGTGTGTGTGTGTGTGAGCAGTCGTCCCTGCCATGTGCGGTGGGGATGAGGCAAACACACGACTCTAAATTTGAAGCGCATGTTGTATGAGCTCACACTTGTCATTTCTGATTAAAACACATGAGCACTACATTACAGCATGCTTTTGTGCAGTTAGCGTACTGTAACAACAAATCACTGCACCGACTGCCCCCTGATGGTCGCTTTGAAAAAAGACAATCTAAACAGAAATGCCACATAAATTTAAGAAAGACAAAACCGTAGCATATGTGTTTCTTTTGATAATGGAAATTGCATTTAATCTATATTCAGGTGCAGGTTTGGAAATTATCACCCATCACCAAGTCAAATCAGAGTTTTTTTGCAGAAAAGGGTGAATTTGCTCAACCTACCTGTCATGGTGTTGGGTAAATAAAACTAATGTCTCTAATACTCTCCTCAGATTTTTGAATCCACTAGTCCAGTCACAGTTGCAGGTAGGCAAAAAAGTTCATTTCCAACCCTATTTCGGTGCCCATGAAAGTGCTCTGGATTCACATATTAAAGCCATCAACCAGGAAGTAAACAAGACACTGGTGCCTAAGATAGACTCTCAAATAACTTCGGCTCACTAACATCCCTTACACATTTATTTAGTTCCAAACAGGGGTGGATCAATCATCTCTCAGAGGATTTCCAGGAAACATAAGCAGCATTTCTAGCACATTAGAGCATCCTTTTGGGAAAGCCTGAAGCTGAAGTGCATACATTCCACATGTGCAAGACATGATGTGGTATGTGAGATCATTCTGGCAAGTTATTGAGGATGAGAGACAAAGTTATAATCCTTTTATGGTTTAAGGTTTATATGGCAACAATTTTTAGACATTGACTAATAAAAATAGACGAGTTTGGTTAAACATAAGTAAAGAATATGTCAGAGATGCATAAGTGGTTGCAAGCTGAGCTCATCAACTTTATTCTCTTTTTTGTAATCGACCCGGTGAGTCATGTTGAGGTTTGAACAACAAGTCAAGTTTAGATCCTAGAAATCTTTGTACAGAAGAGGGTCATGCTGGGTTTATAGGCTAACAGGGTCTTTACAAGTACAGTAAAACAGACTGTTGTGTGTGTATGTGTGTGTGTGTGTGTGTGTGTGTGTGTGTGTGTGTGTGTGTGTGTGTGTGTGTGTGCTTGTGTCTGTGTGTGTGTGTGTGTGTGTGTGTGTGTGGTGAGGACACCCCTCCTGTCAGCTCCAGAACAGACACACCCTCAAACCACGGAGCTGAATATCTTCACAGGACCAACTGTAACCCATGGTAACCCCAAGCCTGCCCACTAGCCGGGCATTATGCAAATGTAAATCACGGCTGAGTGGCCACAAGACTGTGTGTGTGTGTGTGTGTGTGTGTGTGTGTGTGTGTGTGTGTGTGTGTGTGTGTGTCCACGACACGGTGTTCACATTTCACCCAAACTTTATTGGTGCCAGTGGCCTTTTGTCTGCTTTAATTGAATTAAGTTCTCAGAAACGGACCTTGTTGCAGGATAGCGGTGGGACATCACGCCGCCGTCACCTCGCCATGGAGTTCTTTTACTGCTGTTTACACTGAGATCATTCAGCGCTTTAGAAGAAAAGAAGCTTCTCTTTTTAGCTCATTTTATAACTTGACAACATTTCCTTTTTAAGAGCTACATGACAAATTTGTCAGGCTCACAAAAGAGCAGCAAATTAACACCGACCATTGAAGAGTCAGAGCTGTCAGTATTTGTTTGAGCATCCTGGGGCAAAGATACTTACTACGTTTAAATAAGGTTTATTATTTCAAAGTTAAAATACTGTGTTATTTACCTTTAAAGAGGGTACATGGGCTTTTTTTCAGCTTGTGCAATTTTTAAAATCTTTTGAAAACATATATCGAAAAAATACACCCACTCAAGTACACTCTTAAATTCTTAAATAACATAACACTTTTTTACAGAATGAATTGCTAAATTAATTCTTATGCAGGTACACATTGTAGACAGTTAGAGAGAGATAATGGTAATGTCCCCACCTGCTGGTTAAAACCATACTGAACCATAGGTACTCATGAGAAAACCGTCCTCAGATAAAATAGAGAAATCTGCTTTTGTTTTGGCTGCAAGCTGCTGTTTGAAAGAAGGAATGCACTCATTGTTTATTGGTTGTCATCCTTTTTCTTTCATGTCTGCCATGTCCTCAGTGTTAAAAAAAAAGAAGCAGAGATCCACCCAGACAGCGAGCAAACACAGTCACGTGGTTTCCCTCTGCAGATAAAAGAGCTGCGGACATTCAGATGTTTTTACCCAGACTCTGAAATAATGTGGAGCAAACAAGTGTCTGTCATCTTGATGGGTGTGATTTTTGCAGAGTTACAGACATGAACAGACATGAATTAAACAACAATCCGTGGGGCTTTGAGTACGGCTGGTCTCATTTGCATGCTTTGCCAAACAGCCGTTGTTGGTATAAAACTACCCTGCTCTTTGTAAAGCCTACACAAAGGCTCACACATTTTCCACCTTCATTTCTGTCTTCAATTCACTCTTAAATATTTCCATGTGGATGCCCAGTGTAGGAAAAAGTTATAGCAAGTTTAATTACAAAATTCTCCATCAAGGGCCAAGAATATTTTTTCTTTTTGTATGAAAACGTAACTTTTCTAAACTGGGACAGAAAAATCTGGTCTACAATAATTCACTGACTCATGGCATTACCTGCTGTCAGGGGCGGACTGGGATAATAATTCAGGCCGGGAGTTTGACTCTATCCCATGGCCACCCTGTCACACTGTTATTAGCCACGCTACTTAGCTAGCCATGCAGGGTATGTGTAGACTAACCTGATCCCTTACTGGATAACATGTCACTTATTTTCAAGCATTTCACTACATCTTTGGCAAGGGCCTTTCTCTTTCTTATTATCTCCCTCTCTGCTCCACCTTTCCTTTCTACCTGTCCATTTCATCTGGTAACAAATGTTGCAAATGTGAGTTGAGGAGCAGCAGGTAGACGGTTGCCAAGTGCGTCGCACTTGCGTACACCCTGGTATCTCGCCGAGCACAATTTACCAACCACCTGAGTCCCACTAGCATATGATGATGCGTGCATTGAAAGAGGTCTATTCACAAATTCTTCATGATCACATTGACTGCTCACAGCAGGCCAAATACTGTACATGTAGACCCTCAGGTCACCGGGAAATGCCCCGGTGCTCCCGGCGTACAATCCGCATCTAGCTGCCGCCCTGTCTATAACAATGAGTCCTAAATGTCCGTTTTTTTCTTACCACTGTAACTTTTGCTGCTTTGCTAAAGTGCTCATGATGGATAGGCCGGATCTTTGTAACATAACAATAAGTAAGGTATTTTACCTGCTTTTTGTAAAGTGTCTCGAGATAACACTTGTTATGAGTTGACACTATACAAATAAAAATTGATTGATTGATTGATTGATTGGTTGATTGAATTGATTGATATGGAAAAATTGACAATAAAGATGGCTTCAACTTAGTATATGACAGAGTGACTTTTAAGCATTAATGTGCGACATGAAATTGATTTTTACTAAAACATTACCAAACTAACTTATTGCCTGTTATCAACAAATCCAAGCTTTTCTACTGCGAGGTAGATTCATATCTGCACGTGTGATATAGTGTTAATACGGTCTCCAGTGAATACCAAGTCCAACATTTGAATGCAGACGGCAGGTGTTCAAAGGATTGACCTCAACAGAGCTCAGCTGAAATATAAGACACAAGACAATGGCACATAATGACAGGAATGTTCTGCTCTGAGGGTGATAAGTTACAGTGTAGCCGAGGAGGGAGCAGCTTCCTGATAATGTGTCCATTGAAACAGCTTGTTCTGTTTTATTTGGTGCAGTTTAACCTACAACTGTACACTGTTATATCAGTGACCGTTATCTCTGACAACAACAGGAGGACAGATAACCTTTAGCATTGACACAGTTTATGTGCTCAACGCTTTGATCCTGGAAATAAATATTCCTTTACACATGTAAAATCTAATCAATCCAAATAAAGAGATGTATTGTTTAATGTGTAGAAACAACTGAAGTGACACATTTTATGACCTATAAGTTGAGTGCAATATAAGACTATCACCCCCTTTTTACTGCTTTGGACTTTACAACAGTCACATATATTTTCTGTGACTCACTCTTGCTCTCCTCTCTTGTCAGGATGTATATGACGGGCACACACAGGGAAATATTATCCTTCAACCTGAGCGCACACACCGCACACAGCCTGCTAACACGATACAATGATGTGGAGGTATTCAGGCTATTTTCAGAGTCGTGCCATGAAAGGCTGCCAAGCAGACAGGCACGCAGAAGGCAAAAGAAGTCGCAGATTAAGTTCTCAGGACTTCTGTGACTAATGTAATGTAAAATGAAGTGGGCTTAAAAGGGTAAAACCCCCCAATTTAGGTAATCCAATATGCTATTCTTGTCGTCTGGGAAAGTCCTGCAGAAGCTAACAGCTACGTCTGTGTCAGGATGAAAAGCTTTTTTTATTCTCCATACCGGCTGCTGTGGTTATTTAATCCTAATTATCTCTGGTGAGTGTTCATAATGAGGATGAGTCACAGTTTTCTATAATATGTTTCATGCACAATTAAAACATTTAGAAGACGCTACATCACAAAAACATGTGAGTTAAAAATGAACAGCCAATACGAGCTCACTGTTTATATATTTGTTGAGTTACATCAGCAGATAATTAACAAGAAATTAAATCGTTTGTACAACAAGTAGCCGTGATGCACTGGATAGGGCCAATTATTTTTCCGAATTATTTTGAGGCTTTTTATCCCTTTATTTAGAGACAGGACAGTGGATGGAGTCAGACATCAGGGAGGACAGTGGGGAATGACATGCGGGAAGTAGCCACAGGTCCAGTTCAAAACCTTTGTCGCCCGTTTGGAGGACTATAGCCTCCTGACATGGGGCACATGCACAAACCACTCGGCTACCGGCACCCCTATTGGTCAAACTTTTATGTGAGAAACTACCTCAAGGGATCCCAATCAAGATAATGTGTTGAAAAAAGCACAAGGATAAATATTATCAGCACTTATAACCCAGAAACGGTCGAGTTATTCATGTTTTTTTTATCACCTGTATGGAATAAAAATATGAATCCTCCAATGATAAAATAATCTTAAATCATAATCAAAATATTACAGTTGATATACATTTTTAAATGATGGAAACACACATCCATATGAATTAAAAACAAGTCATCTGGGGCTGTGATCCTTCGTTAAAAGAGTTTTAAAGCCAGAGATGTAAGAGCTCGTAGACAGCTTTGAACAGTCTCATTGTACTTCATTAGGGCACAGAATTTGAATTTCTCTTTTGTATCTTGTCAGTCAGGAATTATTTACAGCATGAAAAACATAACGAGTCCAAAAAAAAAAAAAAACAGAGCAGCATGTTCTGAAAACGGTGCCGAAGACATTTGCCAGCCAAAACGGGCAACATTACAAACCTTTTCCACCGTTTGAAACAGTATCACCAGTTAGAACACAGCGAAGGAAAGACTAAAGCAGACCCTCAACAAGCAGCGGGCCAGTAAGTGTTTCTGCCCAGCAGCAAACTGTCAAATCAGCGTTTTCCAGTACTGTGCACTGTGCACTGTGCACCGTGCGTATGATTGTGAACTGTTCCTCTGTTCAAATATAGTTTGTCATGTTCTGACTGAGGATTTAAATCTTGTGGTTCTTCATCACATTTATCCTAAAACCTTTAAACCCAGCTCCGTTTGTAAAACAGCCTACCCAAACAATTCACAGCAGTACATACGGACAAATATGGACAGAGATATCACAGTTGTTCCCATCAAAGTATAAAAAGATAAATCTAAATCTGTCGGCAGATTCCTATCATCTCATGTTGTGTATCATTTTATCCATCTATACATGTAAGGTAAAAAAAAAAATAGTATCAGTATATTTTCAGCCGAAGTGTGAACACAGCCCCATAAATAGATTCGCCTGTGTGTAAGATATAAATGTTTGGCACGTCGGTGATGCTTGTGTAGGATTTCAGGCGCGTGCAACACATGTGTAGCCTGCGCTCGCAGAGTGTGATTTAATTAAAGATTCCTTCGTCTGGTGCATAGGAGGGGACACACCCGCTCTCATTAACAGGGATCAGGACGAGAACGTGAAACATGTGCCGGGGTTGTTGTTTTTTTTTTACAGAGGGCTATTGAGTTTCTGCTCCACTTCTGCGAATAATAATGGCATGACAAACTTTCACTGCAGAACAATCAACTGTGTGTCCCCAGAGTGTCGACTGTAAGGCTGTCGTCTTATACATGAGCAGAAAAGAGTTATGTCCCTCCAACAAAACATTGACTATGATCAATACACAAACTCGCAATAGCTTTAAGAATGTATTTTAGAGACCAATACATCATGGTAACATAATGACAGTTTCTACAAAGCTATTAGATTACATTTTCATTTAAAGCTCCTGTGAGGAACTTTTGGTTTGTGTTGCTCTGTGGACAAAATGTTAAGTCTTTTTTTTGCTGATCTTGTCCTGAAAATGTAGTGCTTTATTTTATTTTATTTTTTTTTGAAGAAAGATCTCATCCTGCTATCTTTTAATGATAACATATCACTAACTAATTTTTTTTTGCCTTTAATTTCCTCACTTGAAACCTACCCAGTGCTGCCCATTCTGGCATTAAAAAACGAATATAAAGAAATAATGAATCATCTTCCTGATCGTCTGTTTTGCCTTTGTAGCTCAAAAAGAAGCATCAGTATTATTTCAGTCAGTCATCATCACTGGTTACAAACTGTTCACAGAAGCTGTAAGTTTCAGTAAAGTTGACTTCTTTTAGACTAAATCAAAGCTTGATCTGAAGGCATGTGGACTTAGATCTTGAAGACGTTTCACCTCTCCTCTGAAAGGCTTCTTCGATTTACCATGACGTGGGTGACTGAGAACCTACAAAGGCATCGTGCTTCTGGACTTGGATTGTGTGTGGTTACACTCAGGTGTACGTTATAAAAAAAGCTAAACTAAATCTGAAAACCAATCACAGGAAGCACACCATCACATCAAAACAGCTGTTTAAGACAAGGATTAGCTTCATCTTTGAGCAGTTGTCTTTTTATGGCTGCAGAAGTTAAGTTTAGCAAACTTATTTCCATAAATCCTGAATGAATGACAAATTCAAATAAAACAAACAGATTGCCCAAAACTGAATCTGACTCAGGGAACTCAAACATGAGTCTGATTGTCTCATGTGCTGATGTTTGGGCAGTGGATTATTTAAAATGCGATCGGCTTTTTGTCATATTTTCATTACGGTAATTAGATCCTCAACGTTAATATCGCAGCATTCTGACTGTTTTCTAAACCACATTTGAATAAACTTTAGTTACCTATTTGCCGATGTTGTTAGACTACATGTTTATTAGGATCTTTATGGTTACATTTCATAATGCCCAATAGGTCTCCCCTCCCAGTCCAGTGAGAAACCACATTCCAGTGCAAATACCTATGAAATTCCTCCTGTGTGGAATGTCTAAGTGTGCAAACCTATCCTTTTAAAAAGCAGTGAGGGCGAACTAGCAACAATGATCTGCCTCAGCTTGTTACAAGCACTGGTGCAAAATAGAAAGAGAGAGGAGAGAAAAACGGGGTCTTTCTTCCTGTGTGTATTCAGAGTAAATGCAGCATGTCAAAGGGGGGATTTATCACATCCCCCAAGAAAAACAGTCTCCCGATGATGAAAACATGATTGGGCAACCTGGGTAGCCCGGCCTAACTTCTGCTCCACTGTCACAGTAATTACCCTTGGAGCCCTGTGGCATCCGACCTTGCTGAAAAAGACCCCAGGAAAGGAGAGGAGCCACAAATATCAACAAAAGACACATTTTGCGAAAAGGGATGCGACCTGGGAGAGCCGAGCGCCCTGTCCATCACTCGGAAGTGTTGTGAATGGCTACAAAGGCCCCCAGAGTGAGACTTTGTGGGATTTGGACGTTGCCAAGAGCAAATGCCACATCGCTGTGCCAAGTATTAGGGAGAAGACAAGAAAATCCCCCCCCCCCCCCCACACGTAGAGAAATATCAACAAAACTGCAGCATAAAGGCCACATTCACGGCTTTACAAAGCAACAGAGGCTGCATGGTATAGGACTAAACGGAGTGTATTATGTTGCTCTGATGCCACGAGGTCTGAGGAAGAGGTGGAAGTTAGGCCTCCGCTTTACATTCCAAGAAAAGGGGCACAAAACCGTGACTCCGGAGGGAAATACAGTTGCCCTGTGCCTTAATCTATCACTCTGACTGTCATTCTACCCTCTGTGCATTGCCAAGAGAATTAAAGACACTTTAAGAAGCTGAATGAACGCCCTTTGTGTCCCATTATCTTCCTGTTGCACGCTCTTTGTGCTCGACGTTACGCATCACTGAATCAGTAATGTGTTGAAAGACTGTTTGGAAAAGAAATATCCGCTCATCGGATTCACACATCTTTTAAACATTCAAAGGAAAGGTGTTGACTTCCAAGTCAGATGAAAAGCTTGATCCACGCTGTAGAGCTGGGCAATTAATCGAGTTTCGATTTCAATTACAGTTTTGGCTTCCCACGATCATGAAAAAAAATATGGTTCAAAGACGAATGCTGCATGACTTGTTGCGCTCGTTTTGTCCATAGATTTCATTGTGTCACCGCCTCAAAGACATGTTTTTATTATCGTATATTCTTATTTCTATATATTTAGATTTTTTTCACATATTTGTTTTCATGTATTGCTTGTTTTTCAGTCTTCAAGTCTTCAGAGCGTTAAAGCGCTCAGTGTGTTTAAGTTCGATAAAACAAATTCATGTGATCCAGATGTTGTAAAATCAATGAGTAAGATTTCATGTTTAATGATCCAGATCTCAATATCAATAAAAATAATCATGATTATGGGGTGCTGGTGGCGCAGTGGTTAGTGCGCGCGCCTCATGTGAACAGGTTATGGTCCACCAAACGGTCAGCCCAGGTTCAAATCCCACCCGTGGCTCCTTTCCCGCATGTCATTCCCTACTCTCTCTCTCTCCCTGATTTCCAACTCTATCCACTGTCCTATCTCTCCATTAAAAAGGCACAAAAAGCCCAAAAATAAAATAATAATCGTGATTATGATTTTTGCCATAATCGAGCAGCCCTACCATGCTAGCTGCAGACTTAAGACGGAGAGTTTCTTCTTAAGTTTGAAGATTTTACAGAAAAACTAACTCTTGTGCAGCGTTCAGGTGGCCTAGCAGGAACCTGAAATTAACAATTGTCTCTGTTTCTGTATTTAAGTAAAATAATTATTTATTTCACATCAAATCAGTAAGCCAAGGGAGAGTGTGTAAGGCTTGTCTGGATGGTCACAACTAAAAGCTTAGGGTCACTGACTGCTCCTAAGTTGGGAGCGAGAAAAGACATCCTATTTGCTGGTCAGAGCTGGTTTTACCTGCTGGGAGCATCAGAGGTTTAAAACATCAAGACAGACAGATTGAGCAGCTATACAGGCCAAGTAATCAAAAAACAACGACTCAACTAATCGACAGTGTCTTTGATATTTTTTCTCTTACTAAGTGAATCCTGCATACTTTGCCCTTAAGGTTTAAACAATGCTGCATATTCTTCCCAGACTGCCAGACACCAAGTGAAGGTGTGTTTTTAGATGCTTCCTGTTCTGGGGGGAAAAAATGCAAAGTGTCCACAGGAGGTTAAATTCCTGTGTGCATGTGCATTAAAAGGTAAAATGACAGGGGTTAACCTTGCTGAGACATCACCACCCTCTCCCGGGTCATGCACACACTGGGCAGCTCTCCACAGAGGAACACACAGAGAGGGTCTTGTTCTGCGGCCCATGTGCGGGTCAGAGCCGGCAGGTAGGAGTGAAACGATAGGCCTCCCCAGAGACGCAGCACAGAGGACGCACTGTTTCCCCTCAGCTAAAGCATCCACTGGAATGCAATATGGGGCGGCAGGTAACTTTCAGTTCACCGCATACCTTTATCGAAAATCTTCAAATCCCAGGAAAGCCCCCCGCCCGCCGTCTGACACTTTGGTGGGAATTCAGAAACAGGGGAGCTAGAGAGCGGGACCTGACAGGTATCAAACTGGAATGAGGATTAGTTTCTTAAGGAAATACAGCCAGCAGTGCTCCTCCTGTTTAGAGTTTGGTTTTCTCGTTACTTGGAACCCATTAAAGGTTGGCAAACAGTAACTTAATATTGCTTAAAATAAGCTGCTACAGGATCTGTAGAATTAAAAATAACTGAACTGCTGTACAGCTTCAATACAACAAAGGACTTTTCAATAAAGGACTTTGTTTTTCAACAATAGATGTCTCTATACTTTAAACATGTTTCATTTTAAATTGGGTATTTTTATATAAGGGTCTACTGGGATCAACTGGCTTTGGAAGCCAGCCTCTAGTGGCCATTTGAAGAAGTACAGCTTTTGACACTTTGGTTGTGTTTTTATTTCCCGGACCAATATGTTGCCACTTGCTCATCATTTGATAACACTATCAGATTTTCTGAGCTAATGTGCCGGGAGAGGTTGTGCAAAATTATTATTATTATTTTTTTTCCAATATTGGCTGGTTAGCACAAGCTTTTAGGATTCGATCATACAAAGGGAGGAACCCAAAACATTCAGCTGAGCGTGTCTTTGAACTGATGTCAGATTTATACTCAGTGGGAAAAGCTGCTGGCGAACACTTCCCGACTAAGAAATGCCATTTGTTTTTATATAAAGCACAAATAATTGTTTTAATTCAATCGTAATTTTTCATAATGAGTCATAAATTCTACTATAAAGCAGAAAGCTACATACCAATGGGTTTTTTTTCAATAGTATTTTCAATGTGCCCTTAGTAGAATTGACACCAGAGTGTCATACATCATCTTCATTTAATGGGATTCCTGCAAATACATCTTTACAGTCAGGGACAGAAGGCCTGTCTGTTCTGATTCTTCCCGGTTTCTGCCGTTATATAACCACACTGAGATTCAAAACATACAGCGCACATTCTTCCTTAAGTCTATTCAAGACCCCTCATCTGGTTCAAAGTCTTGGTTGTGTACTTTGTTTTTACATGAGGGTTGTTCTTTCTGGACGATTCTTATCGCTCTTCAAAGTTTTGCACCTCGGGCCTCCCTGAGCACTCCTGACAGGAGAGAGCAAACTCTCTTCTCTACACACACACACACACACACACACACACACACACACACACACACACACACACACACACACACACACACACACACACACACACACACACACACACACACACACACACACACACACACACACACACACACACACACACACACACACACACACACACACACACACACGGAGCAATTACCACAGGAAGCCGTTTGTGTGCACCTGAGAACATCGCCGACACAAACATCAGCATGAAAGAAAGAGCAAATGGTGTGCAAAAAAAAAAAGGCAACGGCTGAACCGAGCCTTTGGCAGGGTTTAAAGGCTTCTTAGTAAAAGAGATTCAACAGAGGAATTCTACACACAACAGCGCCTTCAAGATAAATCAGTACTATAGTTTTGGAGAACAGTGATGACCAGCTCCACCTTCTAAATCACAAGTCAAAGCTGCTTGTTTAAACTCAGCATGGCTGACGCTTGGCCTCTCCACTCGAGTGACTATTTTCAACACTTTAGCACCACTTCATTACTTCGACCACGGCTCTGCTGGCAGAGTCAGGGCATTCATTTCCCACAGTTCTTCTCTGCCCTGCACGGCTCGCTGCTGTCAGCTGTTTATCTGTGCCACCAGACAGCTCAGCGTGTCCAGGAAATGTCATCGGCGACGTCTAAAAGTGTCTCTTTGGTGCTACTTCCCTGCTGCACAATGTGCAGTATGTGTGTGAGCTGCGGTGGGAAATAATATGTGTATGTTTTTAAAGCTTTTAAACGGTTTTTCATCCACATAACTTATAAAGGTGTCATTGAGACAACCAACCTCAGGTACCCGGGAGTTCTTTTGGCACTTGAAATGCTCTAGAATAGCTTTTATAAGAAAACTAGAAATTACGGTTGGATGAAAGATTATAAGCATTTATAAGCAGGAAAATAAACAGCCAAATATGATGTTTCAGCTGTAGCTTCAGATGTTTTTTAACGATTGCTGTGTCAGAATTGCCTTTAAATAAGCCTTAAACACTAGATTTGGTTTAAGCAAGTAGGCGTTTATAATTGAATTAATAACTTTAAGGTTATAGATATCATGATCAGTCTGTTTCCATTACTCTGATATTCCTGCTACTCTAACAAATAGCTAAATTATCATTGCAGCGTTAAGTTCATTAGCTGGAGTTGTTGTTCTGTTTGTTTGTCTCGTTCCATTTCTTTCTTTCCACTCTCCCTCTATCCCCCCCTCTCCAAACCAAACAAGCCCTGCACATCTCCGAGCCATTTTCAAGTAATTAAATGCCAAATTTTTGTATAAATTTGGCTGGAAATGTGAATAAAAACATCAATATCTGTCTGTCTCATCACACAGGAGTCGTATCATTTACAGCTAAGAACAAGCCTGTAAAAACTCTCGTTCTTTATCCCACTTTGTCTTCCTATGTGGACGAAGCAGATGACTGTTCAACATGAGTCTGGTTCTGCCCAAGGTTTCTGTCTCCCTGTAAGAAGGACGTTTTTCCTGTAGCTGTTACTTTGCTAAATGTTGCCAAGCACTGCTCTCATGGTGGATTATTGTTTGTGAATAGTATAAAGAAAAGAGTACAGTCTACACCTGCTCTTTAAGAAAGAGTACCGAGATTCCATCTTTTATGAATTGGCGCTGTTCAAATCAAAATTGGATGGATTAAATGATTGATTGGCTTTTAAACAACTTCCTCCAGGAGGGGTTTTGATCATGTTATGAGGCTGCATGAATAAAGAAATCACCTCTTAACCCGGGTTTAAACATTATCGTTTTTTGGGTTAATCTTACACTGTCAGGTCAGTGCAGGTCAAAAGTCAATGACCACATTTCCCAGGGCAAAAATAGAGCCCCATGCTACCAAGCAATTATATATTTAACAACTTTAACAAATCCAACAAACCACCAGAGACACACAAGCGGAGAGTAAGAGGAAGTTACAGTTAATTATTTCCTTTACAGTACACAAGTAGGACCACCACTGATGATCCATGTGCCTTTTTTATGGAGAGCAAGCATGACTGAACTTGGACTTCTCACAGATGCCCTAGGCTGTCATTATGGTGAATGGTTTACCTCATTCACTCACATAGTAGCAGTGATTGAATGCCTCATGTCAAAGCAGGTATTAGACACACAATATACCTGGATTTATGGTTGTGTACCTGCTGTCTCTTTCCTAATGTAACAGCCACAGGCTTTATTCTGCTCTTAAATGTAAACTGAAATGATGTTTGCTGCTGTTCACAGGTTGTATGTGACTTACAGGACTTTTCCTTGACTGTTGTTAAGGAACCAAATGTCTTCATTGCTTATCTTAATTAAACCCGACATAAAGATATTCAATGGACTATACAGTAAATATGCAAATGAAGAAGTGGAACCTGCAGTGAAAACAAGAGCCACACTCTGTCGCCACTTGCCCCGTGTTTTGACGCCCACCTTGCATGCATTTCTGCTTCTCTTACCTTGCCTTTCACGCTCTCTTTCTTCTTCTCCTCATGGTGGTGAACGGGCATTTGCAGAAAGTCGTCTTCACAGCAGATGAAGCTCACCGTGCATCCCATCCGAGCAAAGCCAGAGAGCGCGCGCGTCCAAACCCCATTCAAAAGTTCACCGCTCGGTAACCTCCTTTCACGCCTCTCATGCAGAGACCTCTTCTTCTGACTTTATCCCGCTGGGAAAGATCTGCGTAGACAGTCTGACATCACCGAGCATTAAAAAGTAAATGTTTTGAATACGTTTCTGGGTAATTCCTCACACTTGTTGTCAGTCACCACGCGCTGAATGAGTGAGGTGACTTCCCACTGCAGACAGATTGAGGAGGACAAACAGGTAGTCTCTCTCTCTCTCTCTCTCTCTCTCTCTCTCTCTCTCTCTCTCATTCTCTCTCTTTCTCTCCTTCTCTCTCTCTCTCTACGTTTGTGTTTGCATTTAGCCCTGTGATTGGTGGTTCAGG
Organism: Labrus mixtus; assembly: GCF_963584025.1. Taxonomy (NCBI): domain Eukaryota; kingdom Metazoa; phylum Chordata; class Actinopteri; order Labriformes; family Labridae; genus Labrus; species Labrus mixtus. The sequence continues at coordinate 16,361,979 of NC_083624.1, forward strand.
CTGTCACTCAAGCCTGCAAGGCATTGATTGTTTAATAGACTTCACATGTGCAAACATCGGAAAGCCCAAACTGAAAAACGCTGTCAACATGTAGAATGTCAATGATTTCCTTAATGGTAAAGATCGTAATTGTAATATATCTGACGTGCCCATTTGGCTTACACGTCCATATGACTTGGCTCAGACATGCAACAGGTCCCAGCTGATTCACCAAACTACTGGACTGAGATCTAATCTTGACTACAGGAATCTCTCCAGACTGAGCAGCTGTATGTTTTTTAAATGCACATATGCTGCCCCCTGCTGGAGGATTTTCAAGGATACTGACTGTATACAAATAATAAATACTATTCTTTAGTTGATGAAACTAAAAAAAATTAAATTGAACACAGTTTTTACTTCTTCTAAAGTTGTCAAACTTGTCCAAAAGAGTCCTTTTATTAACCACCAGCTGGTTTCCTAAGGAGAGAGAGAGAGAGAGAGAGAGAGAGAGAGAGAGAGAGTGGGGAATTACATGTGGAAAAGGAGCTACAGGTCAGACTTGAACCAGGGTCTCCACTTACAGGACTATAGAACATGGGGCTGGACATAAACCCAGGGCCATCTGCACCTCTGTTTCATCATTTTTAATGTAAGATTTTATTATTGTTACCAGGAAAATGTTCAGTGAGCAGAGTGGATAGTTACATGGAATATGGACCTATGCTCACAGGAGGGTATTATCCAGTGTCTTCAGCGTGGTGAAACTGATTATTTTGTAAAACCCAGCAGAAAAGAGGGACCGGTCTAAGTAAGCGGAGTGAAGAAGGATCAATTTCGAATAAACAACAATCCCCACAATCCATCTGTTACTAAGGAAGACTAGCCTCTCCCATTTAACTCTCCATTCATGTTTGTTTACACCGAGCAAAAGGAAGGATTGAAATGTCGATCATAACAATAAATAAGTAAAGCAGTGTAAGTTGAGGCAGTAAATAAAAAGTCACAAGGCTTTATTGTGATTTATTAAGATATGTAATATTGTTCAACATGTTTTGATTTAACCTATAATGAATAGTAACGAGGCTGGAGTAAATTCATACATAGTATCAATGTACACAATGACAATACAAAATGCTTCTTGCATGCAGTTCAGACTTTGACTTTGTATGTATTGAGTAAGTAAAGTAAAGGAGGAAACAGGAAAGTAAGACAATAAAACATTATTTACTTTTCTTTTACAGGTATGAGAAGGAGGGTACTAACCCACTTTGTTGAACCACAAACATTTTATGAAGCTTCCAGGAGATCCATCATGTTACTCTGTTTTCTTTTTCCTTATTTCATTAAAAACATGGCGTCATTCATGCATCTGTCAGGGTTTGTCTGCGTGAACGATCCCCACCTGTTATAAAATCTTTTGTACTGCATAACAGAAGTGCACAATGGTTCTTCAGCCTCACTAAAATATAAAACATATATTTGAGAGCTAGTTTCTTTGTATGAGGCCTCACATACTGTATAAAAAAATATATGATTAAAAATATGTTTTGGATACACTTGGTTTGTTTAAGGTTTTTTGCTGATTGACTGTCTCTCTGTATTCAATGCATAGTATATTTTTTTGTGTGTATAACAAGATTTACATTCCCATGCAGCATTTGCATTCCAACAGATCGGAATAAATAAAATCAAGCTTCATTTCCGCCTCCTCTGTCCACAAAGTGCAGGCTCAGTGGTTGGTCTGGGATCAGGACGGTGCGGCAGAGGCATTTTAACTCTCCCATTGTGGGGTCTGGATGGATTTGAAACGTCCTGATTATCTGGAGAGAAAAGACATTTCAAAAGAGTTATTCTAGTCGGTTTATAACTGAGGTTACTGCAGCCATATAAAAACACACAGAGCCTCATCAGCCTTTATAACACAGGTATAGTGCGTTAGGAAGTTCTTGTACGTTAATTATGATCATAATAGGCTTTTGCTTACTTCGTCCTTAAAAAGGGCCAACTAAGCAAATTTTTTAGCATTAAAATCACATCATCATTAAGCAGTAATTAGGAGGTATTGAGGTCAAAATATTATCTAATTGCTTATTAACTATAAACTATGGTCATGTAGAATAGGGCCAGTATGCTACTAGTTAGCATGTTAATAAGCACAGAGAGAGCAACTTGGGGTCTTGCCCAAGGACACATCGAAACGTGGCTGCAGGAGCTGGGGATCGAACCCCTGACCTGCCAGTTGAGAGATGACCGACTCTACCACTGATCCAGAGCCTCCTCAATAGATACCTTCTTTTTCCTTCTGCGAAAAATTATTCTAATTAAAGGTTTTAAAGCGTGTTACAATAATGTGTATTTTTAACATTTTTCTTTGTTGTCTTTACAAACGTTGGTTTTCACAGCTATAAAGCATGTAATGCTTAGCAGGGCAAAACAAGAGTGAGTGCTGTCAGATGGTGCCCCCTTAGGGAGGTTCCCTACTGTCGTTGCAGAATTTGCAGATTTAGGGCCACTGCTTTGGTTTAGGTTTGTGAGCCCTCAAGGGGCCGCCTACTGTACTGCACAGAGTTTTCCCTCTTGTCACTTACCCGAAACAGAACCAAGTACATCTCGAGCTCAGCGATCCGGCGGCCGACACAGCCTCTCACTCCAAAGCCAAACGGGATGGAGCCGAAAGGGTTTGGCCTCTCTCGGCCGTCACGGAGCCACCTCTCTGGTTTGAATGTGTACGGCTCCGGGAATGCGTCAGTGTCATGGCTGATGGCATAGTGACACAGCGTGAAAGCGGTCTGAAAAAGACAACAGTCCAGAGATAAAAAAAAAAAACTGAAACCCTGATGTTCTGTATTTGGTCTTTTTTTAAGTCCTTTAATTCAAAGTTGTATTTTCTCTGACTTTGGGGATATATGAACTGTATATTTAGCAGCAGTTGTAGTTATTCAAGCTATAATGAACAGAATAAACATCAATAATTTAGTAAAAAGCCTGTACCACTACAGATTGAGGAGCTTTCCAACAACAATACAATAAACTTAGATTATAAAGGCATAAGAAAAATACAGAAAAAGAGTTTACAATTAGACTCACATTTTTTGGAAATTGATATCCACCAATAGAAACACTCTTATCCTTAATGATCCTTGAATTCAGGGATACCACAGGGTACATCCTGTAAAACAAAAATGACTAATACCATGTAATTTTCTTTAGGCTGGTTGAATCTGAAAAAATGTCAAAACTCTGTGATGCAGAAAAAAATAAGAGCCTGAAATCTTGACCACAACTCCAGAATCACGATTGTACACCACAGTGGAAGCTGAACAGCAGCCTTACCTCAGTGCTTCTTTGATGACAGATTTTAAATACGGCATCTTGGTGACCTCCTCGGCAGTGGGGTGCTGATCTGTGGGTACCAGTGTGCATACTTCTTCATGAAGTCTGTCCTGGATATCTTGGTGCTTGGACAGCAGGTGCAGCGTCCATGTGAGGGTGTTGGAGGTCTTCAAGACAAAGAAATGTCATTAAACAGACAGAGCGGCTCTGAATTTGAGTATCAGCTCTGATCTGGAGGTAATCATTTATAAGAAAGGTAGAGATTAGTGAGAGATTGCATTCACCGTGTCCACTCCAGCAAGCAGAAGCTCTGCGATGCTGCCGTACACGTCGTTAGTGCTCATCTTGGTGTTTGAGAAGAGGTATGTTAAATATTCACCCTCCACTTCCTGTTTTTTGTCCACACGCTGCTGAATGACCTCCAGCTTCTTGTCGATCAACTCTTTAGCTAAAATATGAGCAGAAATAGAGAATTTTAGCGAAGTATTTAAAACAGAAATTATCCTCTGATAAATAAAATACATCTTGTGAGTTTTTGGGTACAATAAAAGGTTAATAGTTTTAATTATTGGGTTAATACGCTTTTTCAGTTTAGTGTGTAAAATGTACAACAGTCTCATGTGAGAAGCTACACCAAACAACATATTTGATACAGGGAAACAGAGAAGGCAAAAGCTTACATATACAACTCAAGAAATAAACATGATTATTCATTCATTTGTCTTATACCTATAGAAACCAAAGTGTCAAAAAAATGGCTTATGTAGAGGCAATCTAACCATCTAATTGCTGTAGCGTCACATTATCTGTACCAAGTGATGTCCTTTTTATCTCATAAAACTCTGAACATGAAATCCAAAAAGTGTAATATTTTAAAGTAGAGATGATGATTTCTAATAACGGTAGTTCTCCTTGTAATTAATTACATTGTTGTTTTTTACATTTACAACTACCTCAACAACAGATACAAGAATTGAACTTTATAAACAAACATGTGATTTCTGATTTTATTTCAGTCAGTTGCTCATAAATGTGAAGCAGTGGAAAAATGGGAGCTGGACTTTTCAAAATAGATGAAACAGAACCAATTACGGTTGTAGCAGATCCATAACAAAAACAGTCAAATGGCCAACCTGTCCAACAGCTAAGACATAATATTTATTCTTGAAACATAATAGATCAATGGAAAAACAGAAAATACATAATGATTAGTTAATTAACAAAATATGCATTTTGAAGAAATGTATCAACTTAAGCATCCTACTGAAACCACAGCAGACACTGTGTGCTTGATGCTGGTTTGAAGCTCGCCTGGACAGCCTGTTGACTTCCACAAACAAAAATGCTAATGGTGATTGTGGTCCAATACTTTTAGAAATCTCAGCTGAAGGATTTAAAGCTCCAACTGTAACATGAGCCACTTAGTTTTTGCCGCCATTGTTTTGGTGAAATTTCTCACAACACCATAGGTAACTGAAATATGCAACAGTGTAAGCTCTGAATATATTCAGCACATAAGCATAGATCAGGCCAAAGCAGCCAGCCACTAAGCTGTGTTTACACAACAACTCACCAAAGTTGAAGATGCCGTCCCAGCCTGCTATGTAGCGCCCCCAGAAGGGCAGGAAAGTGCGGCTCCATTTGGGCGACACAGCCACAGCCATGCTGTACGAGAACATCTGGGCTATGGCGTTGATGAAGTCTTGAGTGCCTGCAGGGATTTTCTTCTCGAGGCATCCAAGCCTCCTCTCAAACAGTATGGAGGCAATACCTGATCGGGAAAGGTGACGATTCAAGATAAGGAGAATAAATGACGAAGAATCTTTTCGAAAAAGGGCTGCAATGCCCTGGTTGTAGTTGAACTTCAATAAGACAGCATCAAAAATGTATAGCAACACAAGGCAAATAACTTGAATTTATTTTACAATAAGTAAACATTCACAATGCACTGGACTCAGCACTCAGCTGTTCTCCATCGAGCAACAACTTAACTTTTCTCTGTTTTCTTATTTACCCTCTAGTGAGAAGCGATACAGCTCATTGGCCACATCAGGCACCAGATCTCCTGTGGGGCTGCTCTGACGCAGGTAGTTCATTCTCTTGATGAAGTCTGTAACAACCTCGCTGATAACACCACCGTACTGTGCAGAGTCCTTTGGATGCAGCATGCGCTTGTTCAGCATCGCCCTCAGGTTGTACCACCTCTCCCCTTCCCTGAGTGGGACACAAAAAAAGTGGGGAAAGTTAAAGCAGACTTCGTTCATGTTCAGGTATCTTTACTGCACCTGTAGGTAGATTTGATTTGCAGCCAAGCCGAGAGAGTGACATCTGTTGCTACATTTTGCAGAGATTTGGGTTTTGAGGAGCAGCAGCTCTTTAGGGATCTTAATGGGAAGGGGTCATTGGGAGTAGCGAACCAGAGCATCATTTAACTAGAACAGAAGTCATTTAGAACTGCATATCTTTAAATCCATCAGGGGGAAAGTTGTCGCTCTGGCCTATAAAAAAAAGATTTTATTGCTGCTAAATAACAACACAGACGTTGTCAGCCAGATCTAAACTGACAACTGAATTTGGCCTGATGAGGACATTTAAGATACTACAGTTATCAGACTTCAACCTTTCAAGGGCAAGACATGATAGGAAGAGCTTCAGCCCAAAATACAGAGAGCAAATGAAGTGTCCAATCCTATAGAAAGGACACGATGGCTCGTTGATATGCCATATAAAAGGATGCTGATCACTCTGTCTCTCTGTGCAACTCTGGGTCACTCTCAGGTTCATCTCATCTAACATGCAGAAAGTAAAATATGCAAAGTGTCCAGTGAGTCCAACAAGGTAAAGCTGTGGAGGAGGCCGACAGAAGTGGGGAAAGAATGTTGCAAAACAGGTCAGAAACACGCCTTACAAGTGTTTACGAGAAGGTCACCGACAATCCAGCCCTCTCACATGAAAGCACTTTAGACAGGAAAGCCCTTATGTAAGTATTACAAACTCCAACGTGTGGTATTTCTATCCCATGTTTAGACATGGGGATGAAACAGCTGGGAGATGAGGATTGTTGTGAACGTTAAACCATCTGTGGAGGTCTTACGTTGTGAAAGGTCCGTAACCGAGTCCTCTCATGTCGCGGTACTCGGTCCACAGAGACATGTCCCCTCGGCAAGGGAACTTCTCGTCGTTCCTTAGGATTTCTTCCAGCAGCTGAGGAGTGTTCACAGACACTGACTTCATTCCGTTTCTGAAGATGTCTCCGTATCGCTGCTTGTCATGGATCTGACAGGAAAAAGAGGAGTTAAGTTACAAGTGAATACAACAACAACTTGATCTTCTGCTCGATAGCTGGCTGTAATTTGTTTAAGTCAAATAAAAAATAATAAATTTAATAAAACGCATTTGCTGTTGAGTAACAAGTCTCATGGAAAGCAGATGATTAGATATCTCAAAGTGAGCGGGTATAAGGGGTGTTCACCCAGCAGAAAGTGGGAAAACAAGCCTCTCCTCTGGGGGAGTAAGATGTTGTTTTCTGGAGGTAACTATGGGAACAAAGGTAATACAACCAGCCTGACTTTTTCTATTATGCATTGCAAACCCTTATATCACAGCTTCAGAAGGTCAACTCTGCAACCAATGCAAAGTTAAATCAGGGATTTCTGAAATGCATCGCAAAGAAAGCATGCAGCATTTTTAGATGCAGATTAGATCAGCTGATATTGTTGTCTCCGTCTGACCTCAGAGCGTACCTGTAACTCGTGCAGATGGTTGTAAAATCCCTGAAACACCATCCTGTAGAGCAGCTCCGTGACACTGACGTGTGGAAGGTCCTCTACTGTCCGAGGCTTGTCCTGAAAGTTAGAGAGGGACCTCGGTCCAGACGAGGTGCTTCCCCTGCAGCAGACCCGGGGCCTGCAGATAGGATTTGACAACAACCAGCTGCCATTCCTCCACATCACACTCCGGGACAGACGTGCAGCCATGAGGAGAGCTGAGCAGCAACTGCACAAGGATCATGTTATACCCAGGAGAATAAGCCGAGCAGGAAGTGGCCACGTCACGCAGCGAAAGTTAACCCTCTCAACACACTTTTCAGGGACAAAACCAGAGGCGCAAAGGCCACAAAGAAACATTCCAACCATGCCAAGAAATCTCCTTTCCATTGCAGTGGCTAAGATTTATGTAATACATAACTTTACAGCCGGTCATTTCTAAGCTTTAAAATACTTACACACTAAGCTTCAGGTCTTTGGACTCTGAGAAATCTTCAGAGCAGCTTTCATCAGCAATGCATCTGTTTAGCAAAGCATCTAGGTGTTTTTTAACTAGTGTCCTATTTCTGTTCCCCTTGTATTTTTTTATGAGGATTGTTATTGTTGATTTGATGCATTTACTACAACACCATGAAGAACTTTGAAAGGTGCTGTGTAGATAAACTTTGTCTACTAGGATGTTGAGCAATGGTGTTATTTCATGTACAGAAATGTACTTCATCATGTTAAAATTAATATTTCCTGATGTAAAAAGAGACTATAAAGAACACAGAAAATGTACTTCCACGATGATAAATACATCAGCTCATATGTCTGATCATTTGAGGATGAGCCCAAGATAGACAATCAGCTACAACCCTTACAGTCTATGGTTTTTTCATTCCCATTGTTCAGTTACACTGTTCAGATGCATAATATTCATTGGCTATAGCTGGTTAAAGAGGTTTCTGTATACTCTTGTCACTTTTTTTTTCATACTTTCAGCCAACTTAAAATTGTAATTTTAGTTATATTAAACAAACTAAACTTTCAGTGTAAGGTTACTACAAAAAGTAATTTTCATTAAACCATAATATTAGGTTAGAAATGAGCAGTATTTTACTTTTGGGTTATGCAAATTATTGAATTGGAAAAACTGAAAACTGTAAGTTGGCTTGCCTTAATTTTAAGTTGAATTAATGCAAAATGTTGATTTGAGAAAAATTTAATTATTAAGTACATTTGACTTAATCAATTGTGTTAATTGAACTTATTGACTTAATTTCAAAGAACTTAATTCATTTAGGTGTTACCAATTGAAACAATTCAATTAAGTTGGTCCAACTATTTTCTTTTTTCAGTGTAGTTTGAACATCATGGCTCACACTGAGCAGAGAATCCTTTCAGTGTGTAAACCGACAGTTCAGCAGTTTATTTCACAGCAAAAGGAGCAGCTCAATAATTTACCTAGTAGTATCACATCTTAATATACTGTTCTTCTCACACCAAACTGTCTTTGCGGGTTTTTGTCCCAGTGTTTAAAATAGTAATAACAACCGGATAAAGCTACTTAATGCACACGATTCTCACTAAATCTACAATCAGTTTTCTGCATCAGAAAACATGCAGAGCTTAAATTGTTGTCTGTGCATGTTTAGAGCTGCAAACCAGTTTTTCTAGTACCCTTATAAATTGCAGACAGTGCCATAAGCTCAGGTATGTATTAACAAAGAACCATGGTTTGATGAGATGAGTATTTAATCATAGTACTTTTCAAAATAACTTTTCAGGATGAATAAATCTCTCTTAAACGTACAACTTCCCATCGAGCAGCTCTAATGAGACAGACTCAGGGAACATCATGATAATCATCCAAGATGGAGAATATATTCCTTTTATGTAGTCCAATGCACTGAACAGTAATGCATTCATTTGTTATCAATCGTATATATTTCAAACAGAGTGCACAACAGTCGACGATAGTAGCACTACTAAGAAAAAACATGTTTCTCTTTTTTTTCAGTCATCAGTCTCTACCTCCTTCCAGTCCCGTCATACTTTTAGTTGGGAAACATTGTCTATAGAGCCTTTAGGGTCCATTTTGTGCAGCAGAAAGTGTCCTTGCACCTGAGCAGCGCTAATCTCAGTGTGTGTAGCCAACGCTTGTTCCGCAAAACGCTCCGCCTCGGAGGCAGCCACGTCAGGGTAGAACCGCCTGAACATCTGTTCAAGCTGACGGTGAGTGCAGTGTCCAATATACTGCTTCAGGTCAACACGGCCGGGTCGGATCAGAGCTGCATCTAACCTGTGTGCAGGAAATATATGCATGACTGATAATGATACAGAAAATACAATACATGAAAGTGAATTACTTTTTCCCCCTCTAGGTGGTAGAAAAACAGGCTGATAACAGATTATTAACATAATATCTTCTTATAATGTTTTTTAGCAGTCACACTCCACAACTGTAGCTGCTTTCCAAATCCTTTGGAGGAACAGCAATGCAAGTTCTCACTTGTGTCCAATATAAGGACCTAGTTTACACTTTAAATTCAAATTAGAAAGGCGCATAGAGCAGTTGCAAGAAGAAAATATAAAATGAAATAAGGAGCAGCAAAGACAGTGCAGACGGGTATTTCCTAAAACATGTTCATTTCCTTCCAGGTTCCTCAAAAACATTTAGGAGAATCAGAAACCTTAATAGAATAATACATTTGGCATCAGCTTATCATTTATCATTAACAGAAAATGAACACAATTAGAAGAAGTGATCTTTTAGCAGCTCGGGAGATTTACCAAATGTTGACTGGCTGCTGGACTTTTTGTAGATGTTTTGACTAACTGTATTTTCTTTTCACACATTACTTAAAAAAAAATCAGCATATACTTAAATCTCACTGAAAGTTACCTTATTTTCCTTTCTCATTTCATTGTATTTTTGCTTCAATTGCTTGTTTTTAATTTCTTCTTCTTCCGTACATGTTTCAATAGAATTACATTAAAAAAAACGTTTTCTTCCAACGGTACCTTTCAATGAAGTTGGTGGTCATAAAAACGATCCTGGCCTCAGATGAAGCCACTCCATCCAGAGAATTCAGCAGGCCGCTAAAGGTGAGTCTCCCCATTCCCTGGAAGGCCAGAGGGTCTAGAAGGGAAAGAAAACCACAAGACACAAATAAAGAGTTTGTCCGAACAACCCCGGCTCTACCAGCCGTCTCAAAAGTTACATCTATCCATTCTTCATCCAAACACGAGGTTTATCCTCTTTTTTTACATTGGTTTCCATCAACTGAATTGCCTACCCACCAGCCGCTTGGTACTCACTCTCTGTTGGAAGCAGATCTCTGCTGACAAAGGCAGCATCTACGTCCTCCAGCAGAATGATGCTCTGCTGCGGAGCCACGCTCAGCAGGTGATTCAGGCGGTCGTCTGAAAGGCTTCGATCGCTCAGACTCATCAGACAGATGCTGTAACCCAGCTCACCTGCCAGAGCCGTGCTGAAATATAAAGAGTCACAAAGATGAAGAGTAAATTGTGCACGAGTACTTGGCGTATAATCTGCCATTAAGCTTCTACCTAGGAAAGTATTCCAAAAGCGTACTCACATAAAGCTGCTTTTTCCACACCCAGGGGGGCCGTACAGCAGATATCCTCTTCTGTAGGGAATACCTGAGGGAGGAAATACTTCATTAACATAACCATACAGATGACCAGGCCATTTAACGTAGGAAATGTATTCATTATTAATCATTTCTGTTGTTTTTAGCAAGAGCGACTTTCTATCCTCAATTTTTTTTGCTGTCCTGATCTCTCTTTTTTGTTTCAGTTTCTTGAACACACCTCTTTTTGTCTGCTTGTATTGCAGTTTTGAGCAGGAGGTGCCTTGATGATGCATTCATGTGCATCATAGGACTCCGAATGTTTTGGGGCAGCTGTCTTTTTCAGCTCTCAAATTTAAAAATCAGTCAGTGAATGCATCATCAAGAAAGACCCTTTTAACAAGCCAAAACCTTATTACACTTCCATACAACATGAATACACTGAGCGTCCAACAGGGTCATTCTACCTCTGTCTGTGTACCACTTGGGGTTTCCAATGAACTCCTTCACGTCATCTACGATCTTTTCCCCAACGCCTTCCTCCAGCACCACAGAGCTGAGGGGTCTGCGTCGCCGAGGAAACCCAAAAGGCCTCCACTCAGCACCCATGGCCGTGTACATCACTGTCCGTCCCTCTTCCTGCTTCAGGGCCAATTCTCTGGCTGCAAAACACGATTGGCAAATCTGCTTAACGACCTCTTTAAAAAAAAAAGGTGAAGACAACACAACAGTGTACCGCAGCTCTCAAACAGAATATCAGGCCTTTCACCTTCTTGTAATATATTGAAGAAAATCTGTCTGTCTCTGCCTAATGCGGTGAAGGTCACAGACTCCCACGGGGTCCCAGTGTGCAGATCCACCATCTGCTTCTCTCTGGTTCTCTCCACCCTGATCCACTTCCTCCCATACCTGCGGACCACAATGGTCAATTAGACGGTCGTTGATTATTACCATTAGTAACTTTGAAGGGTATTGGTGAAGTGCTGAAATAGACTCACCAGATGATGTGGTTCCCAGGGCTCGGGTGGAAGTCAAACTGCGTGTGAACCCGTCCGCTCTCGTGAGCCAGGTAGGACGTCTCCACGCTCAGGTGCTGCGTGTGTCTGGCGTGCTTGGTGATCCAGCTCAGCAGCCAGTGATAGCTCTTATCTCGGCTGGGGACCTCCAGAGTGATCATGTAGTTCCTGCGGAAGAAGACCATCCCCACCTGGGCTCCTTTCCTGGCCACTGCCAACGCTGTGCCAACACCAACCAGTCCAAAGCCAGCCCCGAAGTATGGGTTGTCCTTCAGGCCGTCCAGAAAGTCTGACAGGGGCATGTTGCTGGTGCACAGCCTCCAGTCAAATCAGACTTGTTCTTTTGTAGGAGCACAGAGCTGCAGGAAAGGTGCAAATGTCAGATTGCTGGGACATGCACTAGTTATGCCAGCATCCAAAGAGAGACGCTTTCTGACTCATACCTCACATGTAGTGATACTTTCTTCTGATGAATGCTGTCATGATGTCAAACCAGGAAATAACATCCCACGGATTTGCCGTATTTATCTGCAACTCGTGTCGCTTTGTGTTGGAGACTATCCACGTCCCCACACAGATAACCTACAGAAAACAGTCCTCACGCGTGCACGATGTGTGAATCTGCTCCATCTGTTTCAGTAGTGGAAGCGACCTCTGCTACACTTCCTGTGTTTGACAACTATGCTCCCGACTTGTCGCCTGCTCTCAGACATTCGTTCCTCCTTCCTTGAATATTATTTCATCGCAAGCTAAGGTAGAATATAAAACCCGTACATGGATAAAAAAAAAAATGAATGTAGGATGATAATGTAGTTTGTGCATTTTGCTGTAAACTGCACGGACCGAAAAAGGTAAACGAATAACCAGAAGGAACTGAAGACTTGATGAGATACTACGGAAATGAAAATGTGCTAGCCTAGCATCAGTACAGCCAACGTTAGCGATGACAATACTCATTTTTGTTGTCATAAATAGTCAAACCTCAGCTGCAATTAGTGTGAATGAAGACAGCTCGTTCCGTAGAAGAAAAAACAACAACATGCACAAGTGCACAGGGTTGAGCTCATAGTTATTGATGTCGTGTTTTTCAGATACAATAAACGGAGGAAACTCAGGCAGTAGGTTGAAAATGTGCTCCTGCACTTTTGCAGCTTTAAAAACTAGTGCCCTCCTGCAAGCACTAAAATTGTAATTCTCAAAACGTCAATTGTCTTTTTACACCTCCATTATAAACTTTACATACTGCCTCTAAAAACTCACAACACCTAACTCATTTGTGGATACTTACTGATAGTCATTGTCTAAAGAAAATCATTTGAACTTGATTCATGTACAAAAAAAATAGTCAGTCTTGCCCTTTACACAGTGTCACATTATAACTACATGGTGTGTTTTCTGTATTTCCAGAGACAATGGAGCGTCATCAATGTACAAAATGTGGACAGAGTTTCTCGGACAGCGCCTTATTTGCTTCTCACCTCTGTCCAGAAAGGTTGACCCCTCCATCGTGTGAAAAACAGTTGAGTAACTACACGTGCTCTCAGTGCACTCGGGCTTTTTCCAAGCCTGGTGTCCTAAAACGCCACTTCAAAATCACCCACAGTGGACATGACCCTAAAGGCCCATTCACCTGCAGCGAGGACGGCTGTCTTTTCAGCAGCGTGGACCGACAGGAATATCAAAACCACTCGATGTCCACACATGGTCTCACTCTTGTTCCTTGTACTGTAAAGTCCTGCAAAGTGTCCTTCGTCACACAGGAGGAGATGGAGAGACACTTGCGGGGCCACATGCCCTTTGGCTGCTTTCAGTGTGAGTTTGTCTGCCAAAATGAAAAAGACATGAGTCAGCACCTCTTGGAGCACAACCGTCTGCAAACTGTCGCTCAAGGTAAACAGACACTTTGATACCCGAATGCAGAAGTCTTGTCTGTCTTTCCATTAAACCTGCATACTCTATTTAAAATGGTTCGATTTTGTCGGCCACAGCTGTGGTATCATTTCACATTCATGTTTTTGCACATCTGTTCATAGGAGTTGAAACTGCAGGCACAGCTGTATGCAGGAACGGACGCCAGCGGCCTGAAGTCTCCAGCAGATCAAAAAGAAAACTGATATCCAACTCAACTCCATCATCACCAGAGGAGGAGAATGATGAACGACATGAGAGGCAAAGGCATAACAAAAAAAGAGTGAGAACAGAAAGAGACAAACCTTCAGTAGTGGACACTGCACCACTGCCATCCAAAGGTACGTGTAGATTTTAGTGAGCAGGCGTTAAGTTCATATAAGATAGAAGCAGTGCAAGAGACTCAAAAGAAGTCATCAGTGCAAAATTAAAAAGAGGTTGTTTAATGTTTTTACTCTACGGGACAATAAGACCATAGACATGGATATGTGCACTGTGTAGAGGTGCTGGTGTCATATTGAAAACGTTCCCTAAATTGGTGCAGGAAAGTGTTAAGCCAACCTTTTTTTCTACATACCATGCAAAAGTGTCACATTAACATTTTACTTCACTGATATTGAGGGATTTCAAAACACAAAATTAGGTACAAATCAATGTCTTCCTCCAACAAACTATACAGCTTACACATGGTTGAAGCATGGTCAACCAATCCAGACGTTTCCACCCATTCTAAATCTGTACATTTTCACTAGTAAGCCAAAGACAGTCTGAAGCTTGTGGGCCGTTACGGCTCAAAATAATTTTGTGAAAAAGTGTTTGACAGAATATAGCAAAACAGTGACACAAATGTACAAAGTTGTCTTTCTTCTTGAAGTATGCTCAATCTCTTACAAAAGTAATCACACCTTTATTGAAATCTCTGTCATGTTCAAAATGTATTTATTTATTACGTTCTGTACCATCAGAGTACCTTGCAGAGGGATCAGAGCGCGTCTATCGCACACACACCTGCCCCAAGTGTCGTCGCTGCTTCAAGATGCGCTCCCACCTGCAGGAGCACCTGCATTTACATTTCCCTGACCCCAGCCTCCAGTGTCCCACCTGCCAACGTTACTTCACCAGCAAAAGCAAGCTACGCGTTCATCGACTCCGCGAGGCCGGTGAAAAGCTTCACCGGTGTCACCTGTGTGAGTATTCGGCCGTGGAGAAGAACGCAATACGCCGCCACCTCTCGAGTGTGCATGCCGCAGAAAGTCGGGACGGTCAGAGTTATCCTTGTCCCACCTGTGGTCAGAGCTTTCTCCAGAGCAGGTCGCTCAAGGCTCACATGAAGATGCACAACATCCTGTCAGACAGCGAGCTGGCAAACTGCTTCAGAAATGGCTGTTCTTTCCAGAGCTCGTCACTCAAAGAGCTTCTGAAACACTCTGTGGATGTGCACGGAGTCAGAGCTGTAGAGTGTCGCCATCACGCCTGTGCGGCCGTCTTTGAAAGTGAGACAGACATGCAGGCTCATTATCGGACACACCTGGCCTACCACTGCTCACACTGTGATTTCTCCTGCTCCAATAAAGCCCTCTTCCTCCAGCACCAGCGGCAGGGTCACCCAGGGAGCGACAAGCTTTGCTGCGACTTCTGCTCCTTCGTCACCTTTAACCCCGTGGAGTTTGAGCAGCACGTCGGACACCTGCACGCCAACGAGAAGATTCACCGCTGCTCTCAGTGCAGCTTTGTGACGTCCCACAAACGTGGCCTGAAGAGACACATGTTGATGCACAGTGGTGAGGAACACACTTTTAATGCTCGGATTGGCTTTCCCCCCCCCCTCACAGTATATCTTGTATCTCCTGATCTACTCTCTCCCTTGGTTTGCAGGTGAGAAGCCCCATAAGTGCAGCCTGTGTGACTTCAGGTGCAGAGATGAGTCCTACCTCTCCAAACATATGCTCACTCACTCAGACAGCAAGAACTTTATGTGCGCTGACTGTGGATACGTCACTAAATGGAAACACTATCTGACTGTCCATATGAGGAAACACGCTGGAGACCTCAGGTAGCTCGTTCAGAAGTTTCTCATTCAACCTTTGAAAGTTTTTATTGGGACAGTACTACAGAATTATCCTAATTATGGTTTTATTTAAGCTATTATATGTACTGAATGCTGTAATTAAAACGTGCCGGATGCCCCTTCACATCCATCGGTACTTTCACATATTTAGCCTAATCAGAAGATTCTCACATACATCTTATCTTCACTTCAGCTGCTACACACGTTTCACCTTTAATGGTTTTTTTTTTTTTTTTACCAGTTCCTTTTCTTAAAATATTTTGGAGGATTAGTGAAATGTTTTAGAATAGCTCAAGTAGTCAAGCAGTCCCCAAACAGGCTGCAACACAATCCCTGCAGACAAATATGCTGACCAAAGTGTGTCCACTAAAAAGTTCTTGTTTGGGCCTCTGACGGACTTAAAAGTGTTAATTTTAAGTTTCTTGCAAAAGTAATTATAGGATATTTTCTTCTAGAGAAATTGACCCTTTATTCAAGATCCCTTTTATCAACCCTGAAGAAGCTTTTACCTTGCATACTTTCACCTTGCAGATCCCAGGTGTTACTATTCTACCACTGTCTTGATCGTCTGGTTATTTGCTTTTTTTAGTCTTTGTGACTGAAGTTAAAGAATAAAGTTGTCATTTAGTTTGGATACAACAGAATCTTTTTTATATACAATAACAGAAAAACTAACCAATGAGGGCGTGGGTAGACAAGAAACTCTGCAAGATGAAATTACTGTTATTGTCACTGGTTTGAAAAGGAGAACTTAACTTTAACTTGAGCCCTATATCTGTGTGGATCTTGTTGATACCATTTACATACAGTACTATAAATAAAAATCAGGAAATGGACTTATCTCGCTGCATAATTCTCCTTACCTTAACGTACCCACCTTTATCACAGCAGATCTACTCTTTGGTGTCTTAGGAGTGATAGCCCAAACATTAGGTAGTCACTTAGACTGTATGAAACACCAGCTGTAGTAAAGTGTGCAGATGTTTACTCTGCCCTCTCTCTTTTTATGGCTCTACTTTCTGTCTCTTCTCCCAGGTATCACTGTGATCAGTGCTCCTACCGCTGTCACCGCATGGACCAGCTCAACAGCCACAAACTACGACATCAGGCCAAATCCCTCATGTGTGAGATTTGCGCGTACGCCTGCAAGCGAAAGTATGAGCTCCGTAATCACATGTTGGTCAAACACTCTGGAGAGGAGAAGCAGCCGTCCGTCTATAAGTGCAAATACTGCGCGTACACCACCTGCTACAGACAAGCCCTGCAAAACCACGAGAACTGCAAACACACCAAGCTCAAGGAGTTTCGCTGTGCGCTCTGCTTTTATTCCTCTTTCAGCAGCATCAGCCTCTTTCTGCACAAGAGGAAAACTCACGGGTACGTACCAGGAGACAAAGCGTGGCTCGAGAACTACGCAGCCAAGGAGAAGGAGAGGAACTCTACTGAGTTCTTGCAGGACTTTTACAAGAAGCCTTCAGCAGCTCAACAGCAGCCCGAACAGTCAACTTCTGAAGGACCTCTGACATCTCAAAGGGAACAGCCTGATCTTTATCGCTCAGCAGATCAGAGTGCCAAGAAAGATACCACGGATGGCTCAAATACTGTGGATGTTTTTGATGTTGGTTCTCAAGAGGTTGCTCATGAAGGGGTTTCCGATGTTCCCACATCTGTCAACAGTTCAGAAGAGTACTGCACTCTTGTTTTAACAACACTATCAACCACTGACTATCAACATGAGGAAGAAAACTGTGCAAAGCAAACTCTAAGCTCAAACAATTTGAACCCTACCGGGGCTGACCAGTCACAAGAGAGAGCAGAACTCTCTGCATCTTCATCAGAAGCAGACGATGTAGAAATGGCTGACGCAGAATGTGAACAAAGTGACACAGATAACCATGAGCCTCTAGATGGTACACATCAACTATTTGGACCTGGAGAGCATGTCACTCAAATACACGAGTTGGAGAATGATGACAAAACGACCAGTTCCTCTTTTCCGACTGAGAAAAGTCAGCCTCTAGAATCTGAGATCCGTCTGAAAGAGATGAAGAAGCATGACCAGGACCAAGCAGAAGCCATGCTCCTGGAAGGACGAGTGCAGATGGTTGTGGTGCCGGCTAAAGACATTTATCACTGTGATAAGTGCTCTTATGTAACCAGTAAGGAGAGCACTTTGAAGAACCACCGCCAGGCTATGTGTCACGGTAGGACAAAGGGACATAAGTGCCAGTCCTGCGGTGCACAGTTCAAACAGAGGAGAGGTCTTGATAGCCACCTTGCAAAGAAGTGCCCCGCTGTCCAGCGGAAAACCAGGACATTTGTCGGCGTTTTGAATACATGTTTGACTACAGATAACGACTCAAGTGTAGGTCAGGGAGGATCCAAAGTGGATCAGGGAACAAGTCCCATTCAGACAGAAAGAATTAGCACAGAATCAGATGATCAGGTCTCTCATCAGCCAGAAGAGGGCGTGTACACAGCTACACCGGGTGTTAAAGTCCATCATTCTTCACGTGAGTCAGGACTCCAGAAGAGCAAAATACAGAGAAAGAAGGTTTCAGAACTTGCACAAAAGAAAGTGAAAACAAAGTGTTCAAGAGAAAGCAGTGAAAAGACTGCTCCACTGCATCCCCTTCACTCTAAAAAAGATGGAAAATTCAGATGCAAGCTGTGCAATTTCTCGTCAGTTAAGCTTGCAACACTTGAGAGGCACATCTCAACATGCAGAAAGAGCTTAAGGAAAAGTGAGAATCAGGAATCTTCGGCTTTAGATGATGATGAGGACGGCAACAAGGCTGTGCGAGGAAAAGAGGACGTTGTCAAAAAGAACAGTGAAGGAGATGGGACAGTTCCTGAGAAACATCGAACCTTCTCCTGTCCAAGCTGTGACTTCAAGTGCAGACAGAAAAGAGGGTTAGAAAGTCATAAAAAGAGAGGCTGCTTAAAACTCGATGGAGTCAAATGCACCAGCCGCTCATTTAATGCCAAATCTAAACATTCTTTGAGCTGTCAAATCCTGAGCGTCCATAACAAAAAGAAGTCTGCCGTAGCTGCGTCTAAACGTTTGCAGTGCCAGCAGTGTGCCTTCGCCTGTAAACAGGAGCGATGCATGGCACAGCATGTTGCTCTGAAGCACAAAGGTGCACGACCTCACCTGTGTCGATATTGTCCTTTTAGCACCACCAGGCGCTATCGCTTGGAAGAGCATGAGTCTCTTCACACAGGAATCGGCCGTCACAGCTGTGGCGTTTGCGATAAAACATTTGGAACTGTGACCAAACTGCGTCAGCACACGATGCGTATCCACGACAAAGAGCCCACACACTTCTGCTCCCTGTGTGACTTCAGTGGCTACACGCTGGACGATGTGAGGCGGCACAAGCTCAGATGCCACACGGGGGAGTTACGCCACTCCTGCGGTCATTGTGACGCACAGTTTAGCTCTGAAGTTGCACTGAGAAACCACTGTAAGCGTGTGCACAAGCTCCAGGTCTCTTTTTCATGTAAGCAGTGTGACTTCACGTGTAGCAGCCAGACCTTGCTGAAGAGCCACCAAGAAAACAAGCACCCTCAGGTGAAGTGCAGCACCTGCCAGGAAGCGTTTGAGACAAAAGAAAGCCTGGAGATCCATCAGAGAATCCACCTGGCACATCATTGTCAGCTGTGTCCCTTCGCTGCCAAAACAAAGCAGCTGTTAGCCCGACACCTTCTCAACGAACACGAGGAGGGGTCCCCGGAGGACAAGCCTCTCAGGTGCAGCGCCTGTCAGTTTGCTTGTCGGCACCAGCTGGTGTTAGAGCAGCACCTGCGCTCACACGGGGGGAAACGTCTGTACAAATGCACAGACTGCAAGTATTCAACCAGGAACAAACAGAAGATCACGTGGCACATTCGCATCCACACTGGGGAGAAGCCTTACAGCTGTGAGCAGTGCAGTTACACCTGCACCGATCCGTCCAGGTTAAAGGTACGGTGCACTCAGTTTATTGATTGTTATATGGTCATGCTTTTTCAGTTACCAAAGATCACTTATCAAAAAGTTCAGTTTTTATTTGTAAAATCCTTTTTTTCAAAGTAGTTAAAATGTGTATGACCTTCCTCAAAAAACAGAAAAGGTTTTTTTTTTCAACATGTGAAAATATTTCTTTAACTGACAGAGTGTAAACATGTTGGTTGTTTTTAGACACAATCCAAAAAGTCTCTTTTAGTAAATTGTTTCATCACCACTTTCCTGCTTGCCACTTCAGTAGTACACTGAAGATAAGAATTATTCTGAGTAATTGTTACAGGAAAACGAACCAACTATGTCACTTTAGTAGTTTGTTGCCTGGGCGGCTGTGGTTCAGTGGTCGAGTCGGCCATCTCTCAACCGGAAGGTCGAGGGTTTTGATCCCCAGCTCCTGCAGCCACATGTTGATGTGTCCTTGGGCAAGACACTTAGCGGTAGCCCCAAGTTGCTCCCACTGCTTCGTTAGTAGTGTATGAATGGGTAGAGTTAATACTGACGGACACTTTACATAACAGCCTCTGCCATCATTGTGTGAATAGGTAGATGTGACCTACAGTGTAAAAGCACGTTGAGTAGTCAGAAACTCAAGTCCATTTACCTTTTCATTTTGAAGTTCATTACCATTCAAACTTAATTAATACGTAAATCCTTGCACTCATTTTTCTTTCGTTTCTTCCTGTTTTCTAACCATTTCTGCTGCAGCTTCACATGAGGGTTCACCAAGAGGAGAAGAAGTATCTCTGTCCGGAGTGCGGCTACAAATGCAAGTGGGCAACTCAGCTGAAATACCACATGGCCAAACACACAGGTACAAGCCTAACATTAAGACTTTCCCCACTCTCTCTCTCTCTCTCTCTCTCTCTCTCTCTCTCTCTCTCCCTGGTTTCTATACACTGTCCTGTCTATAACATTAAAAAAAATCTTTAAAAAATTTGGTGAAAAAGCCTGGGCCTAAAAAAAAACATACGTCATGTTATGTACTTGATTTTTACTTACAAATTTGTGCTAATCATATCCACATATTTATTAATAAATGTATTCATGTTAACCTATTCCTGTAGCTTGGGCGAATAACACACGTGTTTATCCTCTGCAGGAGACAAGCCGTATGCCTGTGATGAGTGTGAGTACCGCACAAACCGAGCAGACGCTCTCCGTGCCCATCGAGACACGCAGCACTGCAGCCTGCGCCCCTTTGTCTGCGAGAAATGTGGTAAAGCCTTCAAGACTAGTTTTGTACTGAAGACCCACCAGCGTCAGCACAGCGACGACCGGCCCTACACGTGTGGATTGTGCAGCAAGGCCTTCAGGTGGCCGGCCGGTCTCAGGCATCACTTCCTCTCACACACCAAGCAGCAGCCGTTCTGCTGCCGCCACTGCTCCTACAGAGCCAAACAGAAGTTTCAGGTGGTCAAACATTTAAAGAGGCATCATCCAGAGGTGTCAGCAGAGCAGGGCGTGGTGAGGGACTCTGAGGCAGGGAGTCTGACCCTGAAGGAGGCAATGCAGGAGAGGCTGGAGGAGAGAGAGGCAGAAGATGTGGAGGAGGAGGAGGAGGAAGGGACTGCTGAGGAGGGACAGGACGAGGAACATGGAGTAGTTGAAGAGCATGTGCAAAGAGAGGAAGACTTTAAGAAGTAACCCTGGAGAGTGGGCACAGTAGAGAAAATAAAGATGAAATAAAGGGAAATAAAGATGTGTTGGAGTAGGGAAGGAGAGGAGTTTGAAAGATTGAAACTTAACAGAGACATACAGTTTGTGCAGGCCATGAACCAGTTGTTGTCTGACCTTAAGATTTGGCCAAGTCATAAGATCCTGTTCCGATATTCTCACACAAACACACCTTACACCACCTGTTCAGATGATGTTCTTTATTTAGTACACATCCTGTGGTTGTAAGTCCATCATCAAATCCAACAGCAACTTTTCCCTCGCCATCGATGGCTCTACAGTGCTCCCTTACCCCCCCCCCCCCCCCCCCCCCATCCCTAACCTTGGTGTCGTCTTTGATCAAACCCTCTCCTTCGACCAACACATTAAACACATCACAAAAACAGGTATTTTCCATTGCCCAAAAGTCGCCCGCCTCCGCCCATCCCTCTCCATTTCAGCTGCTGAGACCCTCACCAACGCGTTCATCACTTCCAGACTAAACAGTCTCACCTACAGTTCATCATCCAAAATTGAGACTTCAATACATCCTGAACTCTGCTGCTCGCCTTCTCACTCACCGCAACTGGTGACCACATCACCCCCGTCCTTCATAACCTCCACTGGCTCCCCATCCCCCAGCGTATCCACTTCAAACTTCTTATTATCACCTACAAAGCCCTCCATAACCTGGCTCCCCCCTTACGTGTCTGAGCTCCTTCACCGACACAATCCCACCCGCTCTCTCAGGTCTGCAGATGCAAACCCACCCTCTGGAACTCACTCCCAATAAACATCAGAGACCCCCCCCCCCTACTCACTTCCTTCAAGAAATCCCTAAAAACTCAACTCAGCCAAGTGTTTCTTCTGCCATCTGAATCTGCCTTCTCACCATAAACAATAGGACATATTGCAAGAAAATACCTCTGTCCCTATCAAATAAATAAATTTGAACATTAAGTGCTTTGATACGTTGGTCAAACTGCTTTTGAATAAAACATCAAAAAGAATGAATGAGTCAAAAAGGTTTGTCAGTGAGTGAAGTGTACGCCATGGTGTAGATTCATTCATAAAATAATAATAACTTTATTTATAGAGCACCTTTCAAGAACAGAGAGTCACAAAACAAAACATGCAGAACTTTAAAAGTAATTTCAAGAACCTTGAATTAGAGTAATATGTGACCTTTTGCAGGACCTGGTTTATAGTCTGGCTGCAGCATTTTGTTCTACTTTGTAAACAGTTAAGGGATGTTTTGTTGAGAGCGGTGAAAAGTGAGTTGCTGTAATCCAAGCAGGATGAAATGAAGGCGTTTATGATCATCTCCATCTGAGCTGTGGGGAACAATGGGTCCTCTACGTTTGGGAATATTTCTCAGCTGATAAAAACAAGAACGACCAAGCAAGAGCAAAAAGTATTGTATTAATTTACAGGCCTATGTTTACACAGATTTACAGAATACACAACATAACTGTTTGTCATTTGTACAGCAGGCACTTCATTGTAGATTAAACAACGTGATGCAAAACTATTTTAGTATTTTATAACTAAATGACCACGCTACACTGTAGACAGTGCTGCCACCTACTGTTGGAGATGGGAATTCAGATCAGTATGTTTATAATAATACTGGTATTTGGCGATTGTTTTACACTCCATTAGTAAAACGGTGAACCATACACTCAGAGTTACTTAATGTTATTTTAGGATATAGCCTACAGGTCATTTAAAAGGCAGTAAGGTTTATTTTGGCATTCAAGACATGCAGCAACCCCTCTCTCATGTTCCTTCATTTCATCACAATTTGACAGAATTAAGAATTGCAAATATCTTACATTAGAAGAGAAATAATTAGGGGCAGTTAATATTCAACACGGATTCTACATATTTAGAAGTGGACTCTATTGATCGTCCCTGTGTCCTTCAGGTCCCGTATTCATAAATATTATGATGAGAATCCTCTCAGTGAGCTTCTAACTTAGTTTGAATAGCAAGGACTCCTAGTTTAGGAGTGATTTAGGAACAGCGACACAAACGTTTAGGAGGTGTTGTCGGCCTTGTTGCTAGGTATGACAAAACCTTTCAGTAGCTTTCATTGTTTGATCCAAAAAATGATTAGAAAAAGTGCTCTCTTGGGGGATTAATGGCCATGGAAGACAGTTCAATTGATTGGGCCCAATCATAGAATCTACAAACCAGGCAACATTATGAAATGAACATCTCTGTTGATTAAACTGTTAGCCGTGCTTTAGCCTACAAAATATTTTTGAAACACTTGAGCAGCAGCCTCTTCACATGATGATCGTTACATCAGCAGGTAAAGGGTCTTTAACTAGTGATTGGATGCACCTGTGGAGGTAACCACACGTAGAGGGACTCAACATGCATGTCTCACTTTGCACTGAATAAAGTCATAGATGGATTTATGTGTCTGCATGAATCATTTCTGTCTGTTCGGCCCGACTATGATCCAACAATAATGTTCATTATTCAGTGTTTGAAGAACATTTCTTCACTTTCTTTTCATAGGAAGCTTTGTGAATACGGCCCCCAGGTTTCTTTCTTACTTCTTGGTAAATTTGGTGAGGGATCAAATTCAGCAATTATGACTTCTCTTCAGAAACCCATCTAGGCTAAAGCATCAGATTTTTCTTCTTCTTCACGTGAGCTCTGAGATGCTGATGTTGATGAAGACAGAGGCGGGAGGTATAGCTGTTCCGTCTCTGGAGAGCAGATTTATGTGGCGATATCCTGGTGAAGGAAAGACAATCAAAGAGTCTGTGCTCTGCATTTCACACAACATATGATTTATTAGATATATTGCTGAGGAGTAACTTTGGAGGTTTCAAGGAACTACTTTGTGTTTCCCTTGTTTAATATTTCAGGAGCTCACCTGCTTGGATGCATGTAAACGGTAGAGTGAACTGTCCAATGAAGTCGTTCCTGGATGCCTTGTCATGGTCCTCCACCTCGAAGCGGACCAGGGCCAGCTCAGGAGAGCGGATGACAAAATTTAGAGTTTCATTCCACACTGGGTTAAAGCCTGCAGATAGGGGGCAGTAGAGAACAGAAGAGGGTAAGGATCAGACCTCATCAATACAACCTACAGAGCACGCAAACAGGAAAACAATAACTAAAATCAATATTTGTCATTCATTATATTAAAAATGTTGTATATGTTTTAACTTGGTCTGCAAGGTGGTGCAGCGCTGTTGCTTCACATTGAGGAAGTTCCTGGTTCGAATCCCCTCCAGACAGGGACTATCCTTGTGGAGTGTGCATCTCACGGTGCATGTGTGGGTTCTCTCCGAGTACTCCAGCTTCCTCGCACAGTCCAAAGACATGCTCGGGTTAAGTGGTGACTCTAAACATTTGCCCCATAGGTGTGAATGTGAGTGTGGCTGATTGTCTGTCTCTATATTCCTAGCTTTATTTATTGATTAATTTTATATAGTTTTCTTTGTTTGCAGATGAATGAGGTGTGGTTCCTTTTTTGTTTTGTGTCATTATTTAAAACTTATAAAGCATTTGTCTCTCATGAACTGGCACTCAAATCATCTGAATGAAATGAAATAAAAGAATCAGTAGAAGAGAAACTCTCACCGTTGTTGTTAATGTGACTGGTCTCCTCTCTGGCCTGGTCCTGTGACACTCCATAGATCTCCACTCTGACCAGAGGGTCTACTATAGAGCCCTCCTTCTGGTTCACCTTTGGCAGCTGCTGCGCACTGATCACCTGAGATGCATATAAACGTATTTGCACATTAGACACAGAAACTATATTGCAATGCAATGAATGTCTGACATTGCAAATTCATTTGTTGACTCTTATTTATGCCCTTCCACATCTTAATAGAAATAGATTAAGATTGAAAACATAAGAAACATTCATGTGATTTTGAACCTGTATGGATAAGCGCAGTGGTTTGCCTTGCCGCTCCTCTGGTTTCTCTGGACTGAACAGAGTGTTTGCGTCTCTCATGAAGAGAGGTTTGAGGACAAAGCCGCAGCAGCCATTCTGCCGGAACAGGCCATCATTCAGATCCATTTCCAGACCGGCCTTCTGAAAGTTCAGAGCCACTTTGGGAAACAAGAAAAGAAGGGAGGTAATGCAATTAACTGCCAGCTGCATCACGTGATTTCCCAGACTCGGAGTCATCTATCTGTCGAGCTGTCAGAGTTCAAGTGAGTCCAGCAGAAGAGTCTTTAATCCTGAACAGACAGCATCCGTCTGATGCTTTATGACAGGAAACATCTGTGCCGTCACTCTCCTCCAGCTGCAGGGGAATGTTCTGTGTCTGACCCTGAACTCTAACATCACTGTCTCTGCAGGAGGAGGTGGGCTGGCACAAAGAATAATTCTTGATATTGCATCTCACTAGATTTGGCATTTGAGTAGAAAAGTCGAGTACAGTAAGTTACAGTATATAGACATTGTTTCTGGTTTTATTTTGACTTTGTATTTATATGATTGTTCTACTTTACATTTGAATCTGTGCTTGTGTTAGTGTGTTAGTATATCTAAATATATGGCAATCTGTACTGCATTGAGAAACATGTTTCTTGAGTTGTTGCATTACTTTCCATCTCTAACATGAGCTTATATATCAAAGAAAAAACAGCATACATACAGATAAACTGTTGAGTTCACTACACTAGTACATCATTTGCTATGTTTTGCCGCCCCTTAGCATCCCTGCTCTCTGCATCTACTGTATCTGTGGAAAATACGACACTCCTGCATTCAAACAGAAAGTTTGATTTAACCAGCAGGGGGCGACATTCCCCTCACCTATCTGACAGCCAGCGTTCCACATATCCTGAGGGTTGTAGTTAGAGGAGTCCGTCCTGAGGCCACTGGGGTAGATTCTGCTCAGCTGCCTCGTGTTGTGCTGAACAAAATGTGTTCCTGGAGGGGAGGTTTGAAGAGAATAAAGGCGATGCATGTCTTACACAAAAAACCCAAAGAAATCTTTATGACTCATGGAGTCCTCTCATGTTCACGGTACCTGCGTCCTTGGCAAGCTTCTTGGCCTTGGATTCAGAGAATGAGGACATCTCGTAGCATTTGGCGTGTAAACGGGAATGTTCAAAGCCGTGGAAGTGCACACTCTTACAGTAAACCACCAAGTCTGACAGCTCCCTGGACAATTTGGACTTTGACTTCTGTAAAAGGCAGGCATGACATTTAAAGAGTTAGCCATCAAATCATTTTCCCCACATTTTTGAACGTAAATAAAATTAAAATGAGGAGTGGTCATGTCTCCTCTGTAGATTTAAAAACAGTCATAAGTTTGCTACTGAGGTAAAATAACAGCAAATTAGTGTTGGGAGGAGAGAGTGGGGGATGACATGAAGCAAAGGGCCGAGGCAGGATTTGAACCCACGGCCGCTGGGATGAGGAATATACCCCGCTTGTCACATAAACACTACAGGCGGCTGTGGCTCAGTGGTAGAGTCGGTCGTCTCTCAACAGAAAGGTCAGGGTTTTGAACCCTAGCTCCTGCAGCAAAATGCCCGATGTGTCCTCAGGCGAGACACTTAACCCTAAGTTGCTCCCACTGCTTCATTGGTGGCGTAATTCATTTGATTAGTTAATACTGATGGACACTTTACACAACAGCCTCTATACCATCAGTGTGTGAATGTGTAGGTGTGACCTTTAAGTCCACGTTCAATTTATCATTCAAGCTATCCATCGCCGCATATTTTCCAAATTTTAAGACGGTTTTGACAGTGTCACCAGTGCAAAATGAAAATCTTCAGAGTGTAATATTGCTCCAAAGGAGCTTGTGGGTAGGATGATTAGAATTCCTTCTCTCTGCCTCATGCGCTCTAATTAAATTGTTGCAGCTATAAATGTTCCCTCAGCAGAGACATGCTGTTGCTGCACTGAGCAGTTCATTTCAAAAAAAGTTAAAGCTACAGAGAGGCACATTGGTTGCTGTTTTCTTTCTTGCTTCACTATCTGTCTTCTTTGTCTCATATCTGCTTTCTTCTAATTTTCCCTGTTTCCTGTTTTCTTCTATCTCTCTTCTCTTACTCCAGTCTCGCCTCAGTGTCTCTTCAGTATCAGTCCAGTTTCCTGCCTCTCTCTGCTGTCGAGCTCCATTCTCTCCTTTTGTGATTTTACGATGTCTTCCACTGTAAGCAAAACCTGCTCACTTCAAGAAGCATGGTCAAAATAAATTCTTTTTGGATGTAATTACGAGACATCGTGGGAAATATCTATAAGTTCACCTTTGCATTGTGGTTCACAGGTGGATCATCTGAAGAAAGCGTCTCTGCATCACTGTTGGCCGTCTCTTCATCGTCGCTAACTTCGTCTGTCAGGGTGTCATCCAGAGAGCCTCCTGGACCGCCGATCTTCTTGGCTTTCAGCAATATTTTCCCCTTCAGCTCCTGTAATAAACACCAAAGAAAGATATTTGTCGACCTACTGTAAGAGATAAGACTGCTCTTTGTCTGCAGTATCTCTGAGTTAGTTTCTACATAAAGAAGCCAATAAATGTTTGATGAAGCGCAAAATGTTTGTTGGAAGGCAGCCTTGTGACAAATGGACAGCTTTTGAATGCTCATTAAGAATACAAACATCTTCCTGCACTCTACTGCCTCCTAACTGAAAGCAGCAATCTGCCACTATTTAATAGGCAAGCTCCTATTTGGAATACCTCATAGCATTTATCTGCCATTAGTTCAAGTTAGCATTGATTATCCTGAGTGCTCTAATGGAGAAAAAAGAAGTTTGGAACTTAGACTGCTGCTGAGACTGAGACTAGGCTGAGTGGAAGATGCTAACGAGGCTAACATATGTACTATTAAACCTGAAAATGTCTCTGAATTGTTAATGATAACTAAATCACCTCCAAGACTCAGTACGGTCTAAAAGACATCAGTCCCAATATTTATTTTGAGTATTAGGGCCACAAAGAGGACTGTTTGCCACAGTCTGGTATGTATTAAAGGGTTAAAGTAAGAAAAAGAAGCAAGAAATACTTCACGTAAATCAACTAAATGTCTATAGTTTCTAAAAGAAATGTATTCTGGGAAATAGGCCAACTAAGCCATAATTTAAGACTCATGATCTAGTTAACAATCAGCAATTAAATGTCCATAAATAACAGAGCTAATGTCAATAAATTGCATCGCAAAAATGCAACAATAAATACCACAGTAATGCCAAACTCACTGGCTGCAGTTTCGTTTTATTGTGGACACCAGCTTATTATTATTTAAACTCCCAATCTTTCTAATAGTTTTAACAGTCTAATAGTCCCTTTGTCGCATTACCGGTCATGAGACCAAGACCGATTTCAAGTACTACAACACTAGTGCCTGGATTATTGTGTATTGTCTGTAGAATCACAATCAGGTTTTATTGCCTAGTGTGATTACCGTACAAGGAACTGGACCTAACTTAAATAGAGTACGCTGAACAATATTATAAGCAATATCAAACATGTGCAATGCAGGAACTGTATACTCGTGCAGGTATGTGCATGAT
This sequence comes from Labrus mixtus, assembly GCF_963584025.1. Classification (NCBI taxonomy): domain Eukaryota; kingdom Metazoa; phylum Chordata; class Actinopteri; order Labriformes; family Labridae; genus Labrus; species Labrus mixtus. The sequence continues at coordinate 16,390,794 of NC_083624.1, forward strand.
TAAGGTTAGTAAACAGGAAACTCTCAAGTCCAGTGTGTTTGTTAACTTAACACATCAAATCTGATTTTGCCTTATTGTTGTGATGTTAGTTGACCCTGCGACACACACACAGATGTATACACACAGACTACACACTCTATCACACACAGAAAGAAAACACACACACGCACGCACGCACACACACACACACACACACACACACAAACATATTTTCTACTTCTCCTTCTGCATCTGTTTTGTATTATCTATTCAAGCCGTGTCTTCATTCATAAGTGATAAACTCTCCGCAGAGTCAAACAGAAAGTTGCAGGAGGAGTGACGTTACTGCTTTGCTCTCAAGACAATGTCTCAATTACAAATTATTCCAATTATAAAGAGAAAAATGTTGTATATATACATTAAATACACGTGAATAAAATTCATTTTAAAGAGTTAATCATTTTGTGTCTTTTATATTGAATTTAACGAGCATTTTAAATCTTAAAGTGGATGTGTAGTTGACCTGTGGGTCACTCCATGAAGTGCATGTTTGATTCGTAAAACAAACAGATTCTAACCTGTGGAGAGGGGAGCTGTTGAGGGACCTGCCCATCCAGCAGGGTGGTCAGCAGTGTGTCACCCAAGATCTGTGTGAGGTGTTTGGCCATGACTGTCTGCTGCTCCACACCGCAGTGATTCTCCAGGGACAGGATGACAGGGAACTGTGACACCTATCATCCCAGACAGAGACACAATCTTTTTTTTAAAAAAATAAACAGGTGGATGTAAAAGTGTCCAGAAAACTCAGTGGTGAAAGTTAGTACGCTGTATTTCAGTTGCATCGTACAGAGTTTCTAAAAGTTTCCACCAATCTTCAAAAACAGTATCTTCATCACATCTTAGTAAAGTCCAGTAGGAAAGTTTGAGTGGGTTAAAATAGAGACGTGGAGACACATGAGAAGTTCCTGGTTGTTCTCCATAAAGTTGAGTCAGCACGGGTACATTTCATTCCAGAGGCAGGGAAGTTTACCAACGGCTCCATCTGCTTCACATAGAGAGTCCTGTGAGTGGAATTTACAACTGCTTTCAAGGGTTGGTTTGATTTGTTTCAAAAACACATTTTCTTCAGTTTTGTTTAGATATCAGTGTCAGACACGTGTGTAACCAAAGACAGAGACACATGTTATTCACAGCACTGAATGATAGCTACAGCAGCATCTTTCTCTCTAAATAAATGTTCACACACAGGGACTATTTCTCTTCCCAAATGAAAACTACTCCTAAAGCCTGACTGAGCTCCGAGCATGGATACTATAGGAAGACTCAGACTGGCAATTTGACTGTTCTGATAAAGGCCAGATGCTGGTGCACTTAGTAGGCTGCAGTGCCACTGCCAGCACTGTGGGGAATTAAAAAATGTGTGGAAAAAGATTCTCCTGTAGCTTATAAATAAATGACTGTCTTAATTAAAAACAAAATTCATTGTGAAGAAACTAAGGCAGTCTAAACTGAAAGTCCTAGGCACTCTGATGCAGCATAAAAGTCCTTTATTAACAGGGATGTGTCTACTCGTTTTCACTCTACAGAGTCTTCGTCAGGACATAATTAACAGAGACAAAAACAGATGTTCAAAATCTATAAAGATGTCATCTGGTAGAAGTGATAATAACATAACACATTGCAAAGGTCGCAAAACGCTCCCCTCGATGTTGGCACAGGGTCTAAAACCCCTCTTTTAAAGGCTACCACTTCTTTAAGTCTGATAAAGTGCTACCTGCAGTTGTCTCCTCCCCTTCCTGTTTGAGTGAATCCATTAATTTAAACAGGATTAATGAGAAATAATAAATTGTAATTAAGACAGAAAGAGCCCGAGTTAATGTAAATACCCAAGAAGTGGTTTGTAAAGACCCACCAAAAAGGTAAGCGAGGAAAAAAATATGATGATGAAGCCAATTGTTTTACTTTATCACATTTGTTAGGTGCATTAAAAAATGTAAAAACAACATTTCCAGGGCAGATTTTTCAGGTCATTTAGCCTATCTGGAGGTTAGTGTCAAAATCTGTTTTTCCCTGCTTTCATTTACTTTTTGCTCTGCGATTGGGCTGCTCACCTTGAAAGCGTACTCTTTAAGCGTTGAAATGACGTCTCTAAAAAGAATCTTGGACGTCAAAGTGTGACCGTGATACACGATGGGTTCTCCGTCACTGCCATCCCAGCAGTCCACCTCCACACACCGGCAGCCTCTCTTCAGGGCCCTTCAGACAAAAATACATTAAGAGGTAAGTTATCACCTTTGTCTTCTCTCAGGTAAGGCAGGGAGTGAGGATACACTATGTTGTGCTCAGGTGCGTGCAGCAGCCCTCACTTAATGTACGCCTCCAGGCTGCTCTGTCCCCGGAGCTGGTCCTCCAGGAGGTAGGTGTTGTGTGAGGAGGAGATGAAGTAGTGGCTGAGCGGCTGGCTCATGTCCTGATGAAGATCCCGAAGCTCAGGGTTAAATATGGAGCCCTCCTGTGAGCACAGGTACATCTGGAAGCCATCAAAAGACATGGCGCCTTGCTTCTTGGCTGCACAGACGGAATAATTCAGACGGTGTTGACAGAACAAGACAGTCCAAAAATCAATGAAAGTAAATAACAGGCTTTAGAGTATTCACACATGAGAAGGTTGTGGGAGTCACATAGGCTAGCACACATTGTTGTTGGGTAAGCTGAGTGTAATAATTAGAAGTAGAAAAGAAATTCACACATCCACATAATTCCTCATATTTGTTCAGGTGTTGAGTTAGAAAGGTGTAAAGGTTCTGAGGCTTTGCCAGAGGTGGATTCTGGGATGATGAGACAGACTGTCGTTTGATTGGTTGGTTGTTCAGTCCACCATTTTTGGCTGAACTCTGAACTGAAAAATCAAAAGGTTTTAAAGTGATGGCAGGACATTTTTTTACAGAGGTACATGACCCCCAGAGAATGCATCCTTAACACTCTTTCCTCTTGTGTCGGGGGTTCAAATCCGACCTGTGTGGCACCTTTCCTGCAGGTCATTCCCCTCTCTCTCTCTCTCACTGATATCAGACTATATCCACTTTCCTGTCTGTACAATAAAGGCACAAAAAGCCCCCCCCCCCCCCAAAAAAAAAAGAATTATACATTAAAAGCTTAAATATGAAATAAATATAAATACTCATATAAAACAATGTCCCATCCTGTCAATGTTTAATCAGACGTATATCAAAAGCTTAAATACTTCCTGCAAAACAACGTACCATTACCAAAATGTTAAAATCAAAGCATTTGTGTGCCAGTGGAAAAGTGGTTAGTTTGCGTGCCCCATGTACAGAGGCTACAGTCCTTAAAGTGGAGCGCCTGGTTTCAAATCCAACCTCATTTGCTGCATGTCATTCCTCTCTCTCTCTCTCTCTCTCTCTCTCGCTCTCTCTCTCTCTCTTTCTCTCTCCCTGAATTGCGACTGCGTCCAGTCCTAACTCAGTAATAAAGACATAAAAAGTCAAAAATATTCAAAAACTGTTGATGTGGAAAAATCTTCAGCCAGAGCTAGAGAGTCTTCAAACCTACCATTATACGCTGCCTTTAAAACCTTCTACACTCTAAATCAAATTTACTGCAGGAATACTGATGCATATCAAACTGAATGATTTATTCTACAAACATTTCATATGAGAGAGAAGAATTGAAAAAACTCCTCTGAGATCCAGACCGTCCTCAGAAGCCCTGTGTCACCGAGGTAACACTTTAAACGCTCCTCTGTCAGTCACAGCCCTGTTTTACCTGATTCAGAAGGTTCGTAGCGATCAATCAGTTCCTGGGCGTGCCGGGAACTTTTGTCTCCCTCCTGCTGCTCCAGCCTCAGGAAGATCTCAAGCTCGTCCAGCATCAACTTCTCTCCATCTCCAGAGTAATCCTGAAACACCTTCCACACTTCATCCCTCTGAGTCAGCATCTTGTAGAAGTGGACAAACTGCTCGATCTCCAGAGAGCCGCTCTCCGACTTATCAGCCATCTGTGGAAATAAAGGGACAGATTTAGCTTTGTGTCTGTTGAACTGTTTATAGACTATTTAAAACAAAGAAAGAAAACTGCACAACCTCACCCTCTTTAAAATGAAGATGTTTCAGCTGAATAGCTTTTTCCTTCACATCTCTGCTCATATTTTTCATGCCAAGTAGAAGATATATATCGAGAAAGGTTTAAAAGCTCACTGTGAAGAGGTGCAGAGCATTTTCCTCATTCATTTCCACGTTCATCATCTTCAGTAACTTCCGCACCTCTTTGAAATTCATCTTCCCGTCTTTGTTCTTGTCGGCTTTATGAAACCAGTCCCAGACCCACCTGAGAAGATGCTGAGGAAAACAACAGCTCAGAAGGGTTTTGAACTCAGAAATCAAACTGATCAATTCCATTTTCTACCACAGACTTCAAGAAAGTGTTTAGGGTTGACTTAAGGAACTCCTTAAGAAAATAAGGTATTTAACCAAAAAACACCACTCAGAGATCCTTGCCAAGGCCAATAGCCCACCACAGAAAAAAAAAGATACTGGTCCAGCCTCTCCTTCTCATCCATCGTTTCAGCCTTGTGAATCAGTTTGCGGACTCCGTGGATCCAGGCCCGGGCCTCCCCTGCAGAGTCAGCCACCAGGTCCAGGTTGCCTTGGCGACCATGAAACACCAAGGTGAAGCAGAGGTCAGCGGCATACTCTTCAGCGATGCTCAGCAGGACCTCTGACTGGTGTCCCTCTCGCACGGCCTCCAGCTCGGTTATAGAGACTGAAACATGATGACACTTATTTTACTCTTCTTAGATTCGTTAGAGAGCAGGCCGTCCACCAAACACCTTTTTCTGAGGACCTATAAAACCCTTTTTAATACTGAGCTACACCAAAGCAAGACTTAAGTGACAGGGGTAATTAAAGTAATTAGATATGATGTGTTGATTAATCATTATAAAATGTCTCTGTGGAGATATTTTGTTCCTTTTAGGAAGAGTAAGGCTGGCTGGGTCCCTCTGTTTCCAATAATTATTCTAAGCTAGGCTAACTACCTTCTACCTTCAGCTTCCTTTTTGCTAACAGACCTGAGAGTTGAATTAATCCTCCCCTAACTCTCAGCATGAAACTAAATACACAGATATCCCAAAAACTGTAAAACTGGTCCTTTAAAGAAATGATAATTACGTATGAAACCATGTGCTGACACACTACTCACAGGTGGTGTGTCCCATCCCCGCCCATCTGGACTTGTACCAGATCGTCAGACCGTCCTCCAGGAGGCGGAAATGTCGCTGCTTCTTCCACGACCTGGACTTCACCTTTCTCAGAGTCGACCCCGCCATCATCACCTTGATATCTGGGTCATCTTGGACACCTGCACAGTGTTCAAATGAAGAGTTCATGATCATGTCATACCTGCTGCACCAACAAACATTTCAGACCAGAGAGCTTATTTAACAATGAGGATGTTTGAATTACAAAGGGCCGCTACTTAATAACCACAGTTTCTTAATCTTCAGTCTGAGGAGTGAATATTTACTCACGTGGGCCTTCAGTATCCATCTCTATTCTTGAATCATGCCAATGGACGTGCTGCAAATAAGAGGCAGATGTCAGCCAGATGTTCCAAATGCTTTTCTCTTTTTCTTCTCCAAACAACATTTTGAAAAAGCTATGGGGCGCCGGATAGCCTAGCAGCTATGACGCAGGCAACATGTACAAAGGGTGGCTGCGGTCCCCGTTGCAGCAGCCGCGGGTTCAAATCTGACCACGGCTCTTTGCTTCAAGTCAACCCCAACTATCGCTCCTCCCATCATTTCCTGTCTCTCTTCAGCTGTTCTATCTAATAAAGGCAAAAAATGCCCCAAAATGGAAAACTTTTAAGAAAGCATCAGCTCCATATCGTCAGACACAAAAGTTTGGACTGCAGCTTTTGTATGTAAGCATGCAGGGCGTTGTGAAAGAGGGAAACTATAGGTTCACTTCCCTGCTGTGATGTAGAACATCCCCAAAAACACAGTTCCCTTTCAGGAACATCACGGTTGAAAAAGAAAAGGACGATGATGAAATGTGCACAGATTGCAACTCTGAAACTGTATTCACACAGACTCAGTCACGTTATTTTTTTTCAAGATGAGTCAGCATTTGACGCCCAGCATCCGTCTTTTACTCATTCATTGATTCATTATCGTCCAGCAGACAAAGAAGCTTGCGCAGGGCAACTCCTGCAGAGTGTTTGCTGACTGAGAAGCATCACACACACTCTACTGTCTGTACTCTCATCAGCCTGGACAGAGAGAAATCAGATGTCCATGTGAACGCTGATGTTTTTAGAATTCGATTTATCGCCATGTAACCTTCCAACATCAAAATCACAATAATATCTCGACTTGTTGCTGTTGTTTCTCAACTCAAATTGTTGTGAAATAAAAAAAAAAACTGCCTCATTTGATGTTCTAAGATTAATCAGAGAATGACTACTTACTTCATAAAATACTTCATAATGTCTGTGGTATTTAAATGTGTAATAATTGAACCCCTTTACCTCATAGAAAATAACCTTGGGGTATGCATTAGCAAATAAACGTGCAGCTTATTTACATGCAGTGCAGTTAAGGGTCTTTAAATTACTTTTTTAAATTATGGTCAACAATAGCTCTGTCCCTTGTTGGCGAGGATGTTAAAACAAAAGAGTAGGAAGCGGATGTAGAACATGACTGCTACCTGATGCTGATCGACTGAAACAGAGGTGTTTGGCTCTGTCAAAGCCGTTTTATTTGTTGTTAACTTACAGAACAAGGACTTTGTACAAATGGCAGGTTTTTTTTTCCCAGAGACCTCAAAGAACGAGAGATACCAGCTGAATATGACTAAACCTCACTGGCTCTGAACTGCATATCCTGACTTTAAAACCATAAAACGGCCTCAGTATTAACAAAGGCCAACTTAGCTGCAGATGTTCTGCTTATCTTTGAAAAACTGAAAAACTCCTGCTAGCTCTGTTATCACACTGATAAACATGATTCAACCACACCAAAAAGGAATGTTTTCTAACATCTGTATATCTGTATCTCCTCCTGACAGCTATCCCTTCCTCTCATTGTCTCCTTAAAACAACAAGATAGGTTCTATGTTTCCCAACCCCTCATGCCAGCCTGCCCTCCTTGAAAGTCTATGAGAAATCTGACAGCTCTCAACACAATACGACTGACAAGACTCAAGGAATGCTTTCACAGTTGCTTCACAATTTAATATCCCACTCCTACTTAATAAAATTCAAATGGAAGAGAGGCTTGTTTTTTCCACTGTGCATGGAGCAATGTCCTCCATAAACCAATCAGCACTTGTATGTTCTGAGCCACGTGAAAGACTTCTCTATTTTCCATCCAAGTTTGTCACGTTCTACTGCTGCAAGTTAAACACACCCATCTCCTTTAACGCCACATCCAGGCTTTTAGGCTGCAATTAGGTCACATTATGTTGTTTTTATTTTTAGAGCCATGCTTAAGTGTTTTGGATCGGAGCTCTGCTCATGGGGAGATGAGTCACACAAGGCCACTCTTTTTCAGGGAGTTCACTGACCACATGCACAGACACAAACAAAGATATGACTAATGGGGAATACACAGCTCAGTCATGAGGATCAAAGGTTTGCAGACTTTTATCTTGTCTGTTTCTGTTTTATAGTTTTTTAACTGGTTTTATCCGTGACAGAAAAGTCTGAATGCGTGAGTGCAATGTCTTGATTTTTTACTCCTGACTTTGTTTTCCTGTATACAATTACGTGAAGAATGTAGCAAACTAGTGAGCAGGCCAACCCCATCAAATGAAATCCACATATAACTCCAAACCACTGCAGGGAGGGAGATATATGCAGAGTAAATTAGAACCAGAGTCTGAAATATGAGCCATTAAAGCATCACACCAGTAAATCCTCTACGCAAGACTCAAACTTAATTTTTCCCCCTAGAAGGTGAAAAAAGATAAACTTACCTAAAGTAAAGGCCTCACTAAGGATGTTATAGGTCAGACCTCCAGAGGTGGAGGGCTTCAGATTCAGAGGGGTAGGACCCTGGATGGTTGGCTTGAAATGAGGTCCAGGGAGGTATGTAGTGTGTCACTCTGGAGAGTTCCAGACCCAAGGAGAGTCCAGGGACCGTTAGCTGAGCTCAGGCATTAAAAGAATGGGAGTGTCTGAAAGGAAATCTGGCTCTGCCTCCTCTCCCCTCCCTTCTCTCTCTCAGCTCTTGCTGCTCGGTCGAAGAAACCTGATTCCCAAGCTGCTGCTGCTGCCGCACACTGGTACGCTCCACTCACACCCCTCCTCAGCCCCTTCCTCCTCCCCTACACTCCCTCCCCACCAGCCTTCCTTCCTTTCCTGCCACTCCCTCAGTCCTCTTCACAAACCCTTTCGCTGCATCTGCTGAGGGTCACTCACCCCCCCCTTCGGCCTGCCTCGCTTCGCTCTCTCCGTCTCTCTCCTTCATCCTCGGGGTGATTGTGGATGCTCTGCTCAGTGACTCTCTCGTTTCTGTATCAGCACTGATAACAGGGAACACAATTCTGGAAGAGATCTGCCCTGCTGTGGGAATGAAGCCAAATCATGAAACAATGAACGGTGCATACTGTGCATTACATAAGAAAATCAACCTTTGCAGGAGTAATCAAGTCAACAATGGAGCCCTTTCCTGAAATCTGATGATTGTTAAAGATTGCAACAGTATAGATTAATAAATTGTTTTACTGTAAAACTTGGCTGTGTTCAGCATACTGCAGAGCACTTATACTGATTAGATGCTGTTTTTACAGTGCCCAGTCTCAATTTCAAACATTTCTCCACTGTCTCCAGCGTAACTGTCAAAAAAATGTTAAACAATTATGTTTTGGTTGACCCTCTTTTAACATGCAAAAGAAACATAAACATCAAGACAAGATTAAGTCTCAGAAATCAAAAGAATTGTGTTTTTCTTGCCTGACAAGAGATTTCTTCTTAGTATATCTGTAATAGAGTATAATGGTATCTGTGACTAGATATATTTCCTTCACATAAAGACTTACTTAAACTAGTTGAAAGGAAGGATAATATGTGACCATTAATGACCAAAAATGTTGACATCAAGCTAAAATTTTCAGTGTCAAACAGACATTTTAAAGCTTGCACATCTGGCCTAAAAACAAAGTTTATTCGTCTAGTTTAGAAAATGCTAGTGTCAGCATTTTAAAATAAGTCCCTAAGTTCCCCAAAACATGTCTGTGAAGTTTCTTGTTCTAAATCAACTCTGATCCTGTATTTGATCAACCCCTCTATTTCAGCCCTGCTCAGAACAGGCTGTTTCTGTGTCTGTAGCTTTAAATGTAAATGAGCTGTGTCTGACCACGCCCCTTTCTGGAAGGGCTTGAGTGTCTCTGGCTTTCTCGCTCCATGCCCTATTGTTTATGGTGAGAAGGCAGACTCAGAGGGCAGAACAAGCACCTAGCTCTGGAAGTTAAGGTTACTGCCCTGGAAAATCTCCAAACTGCCTGTTTGAGCACACATTTTCCAAAAAGTGGAGCAGGCAAAAGACAGAGAGGATGGACTTTTCTCATAATTGGGGCATTTGTGGACAGACTAGAGACACATGTTAGTGTTTAGAAACCATGGCATAATATGTGACTTAAAAAAATTGTTTTTCTGTTGGCAGATATTTTTTCCTCATGACATACTTTTTCCATATTCTTCAGAGCTGACGTTTTGCTTTATAGATCACAGATTGTAACAGAAAAATGGAAAAATATTACTTTCCCAATTCAAAACCATTCAAGCTAATGCACTCCTTCATCTAAAAGCTTCACTGGATCGAGCCTGTAATGACTTTAGCTGCTGGAGCTCATGAAATGTAAACACAGAAGAAAAACTCACATTGCACTCTTAGGATAAACATCTCCCATCGGGATCAAATTCCCCGACAAATGGATGCCTGAGCGAAGGTGCATGATGTCATCTGGGTCTTCATCAGGATAATGGAACCTATGGGTGCAACAATCTGCTAATGTACCAGTAAAAGGAAAAACCATCAGTGAAGTCAGTGGAGATGTTAAATGGAGTGCTATAGTGGGAACAGGTGAGATACTTTCTAATGTGACGAAGGTAGCTAAAAAATAACCTTTAACTGAAATATTTCCTAATTACTTTATTGCCTTTGTGAAAACTACATGTTTTTATTAATTTCCATAAAATCCCAGTGACAAAGACACAACATCAACATACTGTTTATCTGAATTACTGCACAAGACTCCAGTTAGACCTTTAATTTAAAAAAATCAGTGCAGTCACTAGATCAGCAACAACTTCTTACTTTTGATGCTGCTTCTTTGACTCTTCTAAAAATCATTCTAGTTTTGCTCCCGTTTTAAGGATTTATTGATGAGCGACGAATCGAGCAAAAGAGCATGTGGGCTCGGAACGTCACTTATCAATAAATTAATCAAACGGGAGCTTCTTGGTATGGGGGTCTTGTTTGCTTTTCTTTACCTATTTGTGTTTTTGGATCCAGCACCCACCGAGGGATGTGTGCGTCTTTTTTATTTTCCAGTGCCAGTCTATTGTGAAATATAATTGACAAAGTGAAAACTAATTCTTTACCTGTTTTTTTTTCTTACATTTTTGTTTCCATTTAACAAGTCCAGTGGCTCAAATCCACATGCAGGGTGGCCTCTTTGTGCTGAGTTTGCATGCTTTCCTTGGGTCTCCTCTCATAAAAACAGCAACAGGAAGTAAAGGTCAATGAAAGACTTCATTGGTCTTAAAGGTGAAACATAATTTACCTACATAGTGGAAATATGACTTTACATAACGTGCTGATGATAAACACTAAATTTGAAAAAGTGGTTATGAGATATACATATGGGTTTACCAAAACAAAAGGTAAGCAGGGAACTTTGTAAAGCTAGGATTAATGAATGTATCTGTTACTGGCTTTACAAGACATTCATATGTTTATTCATTTGTAGTCTTTAGATGTTTTTGTAAAGTTAAATGGCTTATCCTCCTTGCCCCCTATAGTTTATGAAATGCAGGCATCTGACTGATGGACATTGACACCAAAGCAGACATTCATTGAACTTATAGTATTCTGTTTTTTAAGTACCGGTAAGTCCTATTCACAACAGTCTACTTTTTGAATTAAAACATTACTGAATGTCATCTTCACTGGTATGGGATATTTGATATTTTTTACAGCTTGAATATGACCTATACTTTTTTATTATGGTCAATCTTTTTTTAAACAAAGTAGTCTGTACTCTGTAGCTTTTGCAAACCGAACAAGATATTCAACTTAAAGAGTGGCTCACTCTGCTGTAGTTCAACTTCTAGTGCATGAAGTAATCAGCAGTTTGTAAAGATATACTGTTAACGTAGCCGCCTAACACTGAAAATATATTCCTTAAAATGGAAATCAAGGTACTGCTCTTTCCTTGAATAATTACACGAGACTGAAAGCAGTTCTTTTAAGCACTGTGATGGTCACTGCCTTTGTTTAAACAGGCTATTACTAATTGGTTCTGTCTCCCTGTTCCTGGAGGATTTGGTTGGTCCAATCTAGAGCACCTGGGCCTGTTGCTCTCAGGGCATAAAAGCCTGACCCCCAGGCTGGATCTCTCTCTCTCTCTCTCTGTCATGCCACATGGACTCACATCGAACACCGTTTGCACATTTCAGACTTTGTCACATTTTGCTTCACAACACCCCACACATCAACATTCACACCACTTACTGACGGACACACTCCATGTCTGCAGTTCTCATGTCATTAGTACAAAAAAATCATTATTATTTGCAAGTTAACTAGTTTCCTTTTTCATATTTGTCATGGCCCTTGAGTCAGGTTATGACAGCACATTACAGAGAAAATATTATTATTGATTTGTTGGAAAACAGTTTATTTATGAAATATCTTAAACAAGAGCAACTTCTGAGATTTCACTCTGGACCAAAATCATTGTCTGTATTACTGGGCCACAAAATGCAAAGCCAGTAAAACATTAACGTTTACAGAAACACATCCACTGCAGTACTTAAGTGCTGCATTAAGTCAGATATCAGTCCAAAGAGGCTTCAGGGGAAAAAAGGAGACACAACCAAGTCTTAAAGAAGATCCAAGAGTCTTATTTGAAATGCAAGAAGCAAAATAAAACAAAAGCTCCTAATTTAAAGTGGAATGTTACAGAAAGGTACAGTGATAAATGTGAAAAGAAATGAGCCGACAAATATTCCAGAAGTGCTGATATTAACAACCAATACTGGATAATCACTGAATTGTCACTGAAATCTAATATTTACCAGTCCACTAATGTCAAGATGGAAATTGCAGTGCAATTAGAGCAGCATTAATTGTTTTACATGCTGCGCTTTTTGTACATTTGGCCATTTAATTCTCTAATATCGAGGTTAATTGCATTTCTTTCTGTAGTTTTATTTTTTGTATGTTTTGTTCTTCTGTTTCTTATTTGCTCGTACTTTTAAGCAAAGTGTTTATCAAAAAACGACGGCCTATGTTTGATAATGAAGTCTTTCGTCTCGGGTCTTTAAAGACCGGATGTATCAGCCAATAAAGCATTCCTGGAAACCGATGATCTATGATTAGGGCTCCAAAAAAAGAAGCCATCCTCATTTTCGATATTGACCTGATGTAAAACCTGTTGTTAATCTCTCCAACAGCAGAAAAAACATTTTCCACTATTAAGTCCTTTACTTTGCAGGCAGTCATAGCACCAGTTTGGCAGAATACAGAACCTGGACAGTGATAAAGAGTCTTTCTGTGTCAGTTGTGAACACATTCTCTTTATCCCCCCTCCTCACTGTGGAGCCAGCGGGATGCCTCTTGCATCGGTGACTTGGCCCTCCTGCAGGTTCTTGACTAATTGTGCCAGCCAGCGCTTTGTGGTGGTGTCGTCCTTCAGCACCTGGGCGAAGGTGCTGTCTTTCAGCTGGTCTGGCAGACACTGACGCAGGGCTTCTCTGGCCCTGAGGAGAGAAGAACATACAATGTGTCACAAACCTTTTTTCTTAAAATCATCTTGCTATAAAACAGGCAGCTTCTAATGTAAGATTGAAGGTATAAAACTTTTCAAGAAGTCTGTACTTTTCCAGCAATATTTCCAAGTGACCGATACTAATACAATTTTATCAAAAGAGGAATTATTCCTCAGGTACAGCAGCCTGTTTTTATCGGAGGTTTTCCTGCTGAATTCCACAGAACACTGCATATATTTAATCATAGAATTGTTACAGTAATATCTCCAGCAATGTGGCTCCTCCTAGTGGCAAGTACTGATCATGCTACTTCAGTCATATTCTCTGCACAGTTTTTCTCCAGAGACTTTGGAGCCTATTTAACATTTAGAGACATGTGAAACACTGCTCTACCTGAGATTATCTGAGAGGCGAAGGTAGCAGCGAACAACATGCTTCAACAGACGAGCTGATGGTTCCTTTGACAGCTGGAGCACCATCTTGCCCTGCAAAGAAAAAGACAACACAATCAAATGACGTAAGAGTCTGTATTGTGCAAAGATGCCAGGAGGTTTAATTGATTATAATTTTGATGGGTTTTTTTCCCCCTCAAGAGACACTTACAAGGATCATGGCCACGTGGGAGAAACGTTCATAAGTCTGACATATATAAGCCAGCCCTGTGTCATCCAGCAGGATCTTCTGTAGAATGAAAGTAGCAACCTGCAAAACAAATGAGGTCAAGTAAGACGATCTGTTACCTAAACCAACCACGTCAGCCACTTTATATCATCATCATTTGTTTATCTTTAACTTTAAATTAAAACGATTTTAAACATTTAGAAAAAGCAGCAAGTTGGGAGAAAGACAGGAGGGACTAAAGGAGAAGATGTTGTAGTAGGACACAGATTGGAACTATTAGTATACATCAACAGTCATGTTAGCCTAGATGTAAGTTGGAGTTTGAAAAACAGCAGCCTGGACAGTTTAGTACCGTTTTGGAGAGCTCACTCCCTGATTCCATGATGCGGAGACACAGTGGGATGATTTCAGTGGTGAGCAGAAAGTTAATCACTTCTTGTTCATCTGTTTTTACCAAAGCACCTGCAGTAAACACAGAAAGTTTGCTTGATGAGAATGATGAAAACGCTGTTATCTTTCTCTGTTGATCAATTCGAGAAATAATGCTCCTAGGCAGAAGTAAAGTTTACCTATGACGCCGAGGCTGGTGAGTCGCAGGTATTCGAATGGCCGTGTTTTGCTCACAGTGTGTAGAAAAGGGTAAAGGAAAAGAGGGATATGAGCAGCGAGAAAAGCTGACCTGATTAGGAGCAAAAAGGAGTAAGAGTATTTTATTAATGGGACCAGACTGGAACACAGTAAATATCTGAATTCACCTTTAAAGCCACACATATTTAACTGAAAATGCAGATTAGAAAAATGTTTTTACATCACAAGCACCACATCACATTTAAATTCTTTAAACAAATCTTATTAACAAAGCAAATCTCCCAATAATGATCTTTAATTTACCGTGTCTCAGGGTGTGAAGCAACACACTGCAGAAGTGCCAGGGCATTGCACACTCTGTTAGACTGGTGAGCCGTAAGTGTGGGTGGGTTTATAGAAGGATAAATATTCACTATTTCCTACGAGAGAAGGGAAGAAATCTGTTAAGTATATCATAAAGGCCATACAACTGTAAAAAAATAATAACAAGAAAAGACAGTGACATCTGGGATTTGGTTTGTGTCATACCTGCAGCAGGGCAGCAATGGTGCCACAGGAATGCCAGAGCATCGGTGCAAGGTCCGGCACAGACTCCCGTTTCTTACTGAGCTCCAGCAATGCATTTTCTCTGGTCTCAGGGCTGGACAACTCATTGATCCATTGGTAGATCTTCTCTCGGTCCACCTGTGCCAGGGCTGTGACGTTAGTTACAGCCTGTGGTAAGAGGGACACATCTGCTAAATATGTACTGATCATCATCTTATGGATATCGCCCTTCAGCTAAAAAGATATTGAGATATGATATTTGGTCCATATTGCCCAGCTTTAGTTAAACCTAAAATGAACACCAATATGATGGTATGGAATAGGAGATATAGATACGACATACCCAAAACATAGCATCTCATAGTTGATATCACAGGATTTAGAAGTCCTGTATATGAGTTAATTCAGGTGAACGACATTGTACTTGTGTCACTTTGAATGGATTCTCCTTTTAACTGAGATCCTACTATAACTATAAATATGAATTCACATGGTCACATCTATCACAGCCACAGTATCAAAGTCCTATTCAGTGAGAGGCTCAGCCATTACAGAGTATGCAGGCAAACATCTAAAGCCATACATGTTATTTTAAGCTTGGGTGGAGACCCCCAAGTATACCAAAAAGTCCCCCAAGTATACCAAAAAGTCCCCCAAGTATACCAAAAAGACCCAAGTATACCAAAAAGTCCCCCAAGTATACCAAAAAGACCCAAGTATACCAAAAAGTCCCCCAAGTATACCAAAAAGACCCCTAAATATACCAAAAAGTCCCCCAAGTGTACCAAAAAGACCCCTAAATATACCAAAAAGACCTCCAAGTATACCAAAAAGACCCCCAAGTATACCAAAAAGACCCCTAAATATACCAAAAAGACCCCCAAGTATACCAAAAAGACCCCCAAGTATACCAAAAAGACCCCTAAATATACCAAAAAGACCTCCAAATATACCAAAAACTGTCAGTATGAATGTGTGATAATATTTGGAAAGTGTAATGTAATGTAATGCTGCAGTTAATTAAAAGAGTTGTAACATAATAAATAATATTTTTAGCTCCACAAAAGGGAAATGGTCAGAAGCTTAAGAGGCTAATCTTAGATACTTACCGCTCCAGTGGCCAGCATCCTCTGAGGCTCTTTTTTCTGACTGTGATATCAATGACTAGTTTGTAATCTGAAGTTTGGTGCAGGGACGAACTAATGTGGCAGCTTTAAAAACAAAGTTAACGTAACTAACAAGCCGTAAGGACAGCTAGCTAAAGCTAACAGCTAGCTAAAGGACTCGTCAAATGGAACCCAGTACGCGCGAAAACTAACATTACAACAACAAGAACATTATTAGATTAGATAAAAATGTTGACTAAATGTCCGTGTTCTGGTTTTATTCTAGTTTTCTTAACCATACACCCACAAAAACTAAACGCTACCGATCATATTTTAAATCATAGTAGCGAGTTTAGGTTAAGCAATGGAGGCGACCTAAACACAAATAATTAAACTATCGCGAGAAGACAGTGGAGGGGGTTGGTTGGAACTCTCGGGTGTCATTTCCGTTGTAAATTTTCACATTCCCGCCATCATCGAGTAGCGCTGCGAAGCGTCGTGTGCGGGTCCACTGTCAACAACATACGCACTGGGGAGCAGGTGAATGCCGGCAAAACAAAACTTTCTTCCCTCGGAGGACCTCAGAGAACGCGTTTGCTATTAATAAGTTTTCAACAAGAGCACACACCGTCGACAGGTAAATAACTGAAGTAAACAAACGGTGCTTCTTGTTTTTTTCATCATCAAATTACAATCAGGCAAATTAGCCAGTTAGCTAGGTCCCGCTAGCTAACCCGCTAATGTCGGCCTCCTCCATCCATTCAGCGGCTGTGGACGAGTGGACGACATTAACAGCATCCTAAGCATTCACACTGGTTTTAGGGTCACCTTAGTTGTTTTTTAGTAACTCGTCTCATGCTGTTTTTTTGCTGTTTGTCTTGACTGCTCGTGTTGTCTGAATAACATTAACAGAAGGAGAAGTTAGCTGTAGTCTGGTGCAGCTTACTGCCGCGGTACAGATTCAGCTAATGGGCTAGTTTGATGGCTAATGCGAACCAGGCTCTACTGGATCTCCATGATCCCGTTAGCAGGCTGTGCATTTCTTGTGTTGTGGATATTCACCAGCTACTTTTGTATCAGCTGTCAAATGCAAAGTACCTCCTGTGTAGCTGCTGCTGGAGTTTGTTTTGACTTTCAACAAGCGCTCAATAGAGAAGCCTTTCTTTAGCTGTGTTAACTAAAACACACAGTCGTAAGTTCATTCATTTATTTTAATTGCATTATATCATAATGTCAACGATATATTTTAGTAATTTATTATCAAGCTCATTAGCCTTTTAAATATTTATCTATGCAGCAAGTGGCAGTCATTCAGTTGCATTGCTGTGATTAAAACACCACATTGATCATCTTGTTTTATGTTTATGTTTGGAGCTGACAGTCTGTTTTTATCTTGCCTCTTGATCAGGATTTGTTTGATCACAAGTCCTACCCCTCCAAAGTGCACATACTGGATATTAAGCCATGGCAACCGCAGTGCCCAAAGTCTCCAGCGGCGGCGCTGTTAAGATGCGCTTTACAAGCATGGACCTGGGCACCACCAGGTGGAAAGAAGGAACTTTTGAGATTTTGGAAAAGGAGAACAAAGTCAACCTCTGCCTTAGATTCAATTGTGGTGGAGCGGCCAAAACGTTTCAGGTATGTGCAGCTACAGAAACTATGGTTTTGTTTATTCACTTGAATGTTATTTTTTTTTAGCAAAACACTCTCGCACTCTTTTGGAAACAGCTGTCACATTGAGGCTATTGCTTATCAAAACAACTAGATGCTGAAATGTTATTGTTGTTAGATGATTAAGTTATCATCAATGTGCAGGATTTTTATTTTTATGGTCTTGACACCCTTTAAGAAATATCTATGAGCAAGTAAGTGATTAACACACCTGGCAGACAGAATAGAGCCATGTTTATTTGAAAACTCATTAAATGAGATACAAGAAAACACAAAAGATCAAAACGTGGAATGCTTTATGACGAAAAATGAGTGCCTTGTGAATTGTACACCAAAAACAACAAGCCAGAGAATCAGTTGCTACATTTTAAAGAAATGCTATGCTGTATAACACCCTTATAAATTGAAATGCAGGGTATGTTGAATATCAACAAATGCTTGGTGATATTCAACATCCCCCGCAGGTTAATTCAAGAAAATTCTATGTACACTCAAAATGTGTCCTGTGCACCTTGATGCATGTAAATGGGCTTCCACTTATGAGAGCCTTTTGAGCATGGCAACAAAAAAATCAATTTAAGGATATTATAAGGAGCAGACATATTTCCTAACCATATAGTGGTTTACTATAGGGCTTACAGGTTGACATTTGACCCATATAGTAGAAATAGTACAGGTGTTTATCATCAGATTAATGACAGATAAATTCACTTTGCAGCTCGTTATAGTTCATTTTAGTTATTAGTAACACCTGTGCTCTACTCCCTATGACAAGTCAAACGTCTTCTTTACAAAATCCTTTGGTCTTACACAAATTAATATCTGTAAACTTGCTTAAACTTATGAAACCATTCAAAATGACTTCCATGTCAAGCGTCATATATTGACGATGCTGCCAGTCCTGTAAATGAAATTGGCTGACATGAGTCTGTTTTTTTGCTAATCGGGCTTGTAACAGTTTGGAATCAAACAAACAAAAATTTGCTTTGATGCACAGGGTCAAAGGTTATAAGGCCTTAATAAAAACCCTTTTATTCAACCATATTTTGCCTGAATTATTAGTAACTTGGTCTGACAAAGAACATATTTTCTCAGTCTAAATTCTACAAATTCATTTCTGGATCACATGAATGAATGATACAAATTTAGTTGTTGCTGTATGTAAGAGAAACAAACAGTCATGAAGTGTGCTTGATTATTATTCATATTTTTCACATTTTTTTCTGTCCTCAGCTGAATCAGAATGTCAAGAACATCATCCACAATTCAAACCGAATCATACTGACATTGAAGGACACAAGTGTCATCACTTTGGATAAGGTGCCCACGACTGTGGCTCAGAGGACTAAAGAATACCTGGAGAAGCTGAAGCAGGGAAAGACAAGTAATTACACCTCTGTTCATTTTAAGAAGGCTTTCTTGGGGATTCACAGTAAGATTAAGAAAATGCTGGGAACCATTGCTCTGAGTAATGTTATTTTTGGGGCTGTATTATCATGCCTCATGCATGCATATGGGCCCAGTAAACCACTTGTCCTTTTGTTCTCCTTTGATTACAAATAGATGGTCAACATTTATTTATTTTATTTAGGTTTATTTTGGGACATTTTATGCATTTCATTAGAAAGACAGGAGAGTGGACAGAGACAGATATCAGGGAGTGAGAGAGTGGGCCACCACTAGGCCACCAACACCCACATTTATGTAATTTTTATGATTTTGTTTTTTTGTCTGGCAGCTCCCTGTTAGTAAGGGGACAAATACACAGGAAGAGTGCATCGCTGATGTCAGTTAGATAGCTAATTAGCAGCCTAGTGGTTGCACATTAGATATCGTGTAAACATACCTGTAACTGTTATTTAGCCCAGTTAGATGCAGGTGTGGTGTACTCTTTAACACCACTAAGGATAGACTGTCTGCCCTTTGCATGAAAGCAACAGCACACATTTAAATAGCTCTTCTCGTAGATGTAACCGCATCATTTTGGAACTGATGTCAATTGAACAAACTCTTCCTGTTTGCTGTTTGAGTAGGAATGTAAAGGGTTGGATCACATCTTTTAGTAGGATTTTTTATTCTCTCAGAGTCAGCGTATTACCTGCAACAGGTGGTCACATTCTATGGTGCTCTGTGGCTTTTGGGATGAGGATAAATAACCTTATAATTATTCAGATAGTGATCCAAATCACATGCTTCATACTGAGTTTTAAATCTTGCTTTATTTGCAGTTTTAAAATCCTCCCATGGAAGTGCAAACTTCGGTGTGCTTGGGAACCGCTCTGCGAAAAATGAGACCAGTCCGACCGGTGACAGACAGGTGAGCGAGAATAGATATTTAAACATCTAAAATTTAAAGAAGCATACAACAAAAATTTGAATTAATATCAGACTGCTGACATCTTCCAGGCAACACAGAGGCGGCAGGGTGCAGACAGCCGGGAGGACACAACACCACGAAAGCCTCTGGGCAGCCCGAGTAGAGCTGCCTCCACTCCCACTCGCACTGGACTCTCTGAGAACAGGTGTGAAGAAAATTCACCTTTTTCCTTTTTTTTTAAATGGCAAAGTAAAACAGGACAGTTGTTGTTTGGTAGTTACACTAAGTACAACAACAGCCCCATGTCCTGTGTCCTTGGTGAGTCTTCGTGCATGCATGTCCTGTACGGTGTTGTGTTTTTTTCCTTTCTTGCCAACTTAGAAATGGGTAGCTCAGGTTTGTGACATGAAATGTTCTGTCACTGTTTTCCAGGAGCGAGAAGAGAAAGAGACTTCTGAACTCTGAAAGTGATCTGACTGAGGACTACCCCAAGGAAAATGACTCCTCAAGGTAAAAGAAACACGCCTCAATGCACAGGCTGAGCTGTGTTCCTGCTGGATACACAGAGTGAGCTGAATTCCGTGGCTTATTGTTGAATTAAATGATAAGACAGATACCAGAATGATAAAATAAACAGTTATGTAAGTTTG
Organism: Labrus mixtus; assembly: GCF_963584025.1. Lineage (NCBI taxonomy): Eukaryota > Metazoa > Chordata > Actinopteri > Labriformes > Labridae > Labrus > Labrus mixtus. Next base: position 16,411,289 of record NC_083624.1, read on the forward strand.
TTCATTTACACGTGCAAATAAAAGCTTTGAAGTTATAATTATATTCTTTTCCTTAGCAACAACAAGGCCACTTCAGATCCATCCCGGAAGTTTTTACTGAGCTGCAAAGAAAAACTGAAGCAGGCAGAGGAGAACAGGGGCTCAGGTAAACTCCTACATCAACCGATCTGCAGCAACTTAATCAACTTTCTATATTGCTTCTTATGTTGGCAACCACGTACGACTATCTTCTGCTAAACTTAGAGGTTTTAGAGCATGTGTTGTAGCTGCCCTTTTGCAAACTGAGACCCTTAATGGGGTGATATGTATAACATTACATTTTGATGTTTATGCTCCACATTATTTGTCCTTCTTTTTAGCTCCACTGGGTTCAACACCACTTCAGCCAACATCCTTCTATGGCAGCCGATCTGTGACTAAAGACTACAGCCAGAGCCATTCTTTCCTGGACAGGTAAGTTGCTTTTGTGAAACCCCAAAGTCAGAATTGATGAATGCAAGTTTTCAGCACACACATCTGCATCTTTGTAATGGTATACTCGAGCAGGGAAAAACCTATTTCTGATGTGTTCTTCATTTAAAAGTAAAACACTGGGGGGGTGGAAACAGCTCAGTTATTGAAAATGATTTTAGGTTACACAGTTTAGGCTTATGATTACCTAAGGGGATTTATGGCTTGCGAAAATTGAATTGAGAAATTATAATCAAACTTTCCAAATCTTTACTAATCCCTCCCCCCTAAGGCCATCCAGTACAGCACAAACCACCAAGAGAAGCCTTATGCTGCCAAATCACTCCACTCCCTTCAAGAAGGTTCGGCCCTCCCTGGACTACGGTGGCTGGAACAAACAGAGGCCTTCCACTTTGGCCCAGCCTCAGCCGCCACTGCAAGGGTAAGAGTTCACAAGATTTTACCAGAAGTTTTAGCAGAATCAGTGTATCTGATATTAATATTGATTAAAACATACATGATAAAGGCTAAGTCTCTTATCCCTGGAGAAGATCAAGGTCCAAAGTCTATGCCTTGATATTTGTCCTTTTGTGTCTGGCATTGTGTCATTTTAAATTCATGTTTTGCAGATTTTCCAACCTTGGCAACACTTGTTACATGAACGCTATCCTGCAGTCGCTCTTCAGCCTCCCCTCGTTCTCTAATGACATGCTGAGGCAGAGCATCCCATGGAAGAAGGTGCCCGTTAATGCATTGCTAAGGTAAGACTTTCACTTCTGAATATAAAAATTAGACAATGCATCAAGCTATTTTATAATATATCTGTAAAGTTACAGATTTTTCACTTTATTCTATGTGACATCTTTGCTTCCTTCAGGCGGTTTGCTCACCTTATGGTCAAGAAGGATGTGGGCTGTCCAGAGATAAAGAAGGACCTCTTGAGGAAAGTGAAGAGTGCCATCTCCTCCACAGCTGAGCGTTTCTCTGGAAACATGCAGAATGTAAGATATCTCTGTTGAACAGTTCATTGTATAGCTCCTATGAAAGCAAACTGTGCGTCACAAAGACAGGCATGCACATAAATACACACATGAACGATGTCATGTACTGTGTGTGCATAACAGAAAAATCATAAGGTTAAAGAATCAGATAAAACAAAATAAGAACAGGTTGAACACAACTAACAAGAGAGCATCTTAGGGTGCATTTCAAAAGCATCAAAGGACTCTGGTGTCTCATGGCCCCCTCGCAGAAAAAAAGCACTGTATGGTTGTTGCAGAAATTGACAATGCCCACACACAGTTTGAGGAGCTGTAACCTATCAACTACATTTAAAAAGTCATGGCAAAGGAAAAAAAACATTGAATTTAAGGGACAAAACAAGAACCACACGGCTCCTTTTAAATTGATGTTTAGTAACAGCATGTGTAACCTGAAATCCTTGTAGGTGTGTCATTATGACATTGAAGCACTACATTTGGTATAAATCTTTGTTTTTCACTTCTTTTCACATTTCTTCTCATATATGCTAGTTGGTTAAATTTATACATGCCTCAATGTTTATTTAGGATGCTCACGAGTTCCTGAGCCAATGTTTGGACCAGTTGAAGGATGATGTGGAGAAAATGAACAAGAGTTGGACGAACGAAGCTGCAGCTTCATTTTCTGGGGGGTGTGAGAACGGCCCAGAGACAACGCCATCGACGACCAAGGCAGAGCCCGGGGAGGAAGCTGACATCTCCCGCATCTACACCTGCCCTGTGGCGGTCAACATGGAGTTTGAAGTGCAGCACACGATCACCTGCAAATGGTGAGGACAGTCCTTTGCTTGAGGATCTGAATTTCTCTGTATAATTGAGGAATCCATAAAATAATTAGTTCATTAAATGTTCTTGTTGTTCTGCAGCTGTGGTGAGGTGGTGACCAAACGAGAGCAGTTCAATGATTTGTCTATTGACCTACCACGCAGAAAGAAAACCCTCCCGCTTCGTTCTATCCAGGATTCTCTGGATCTCTTTTTCAGGGTGAGTTGTTTTCAGTAAGAGATTATGGTCATAATTAATTTTTACGTTTGTATATCTGAGCCAACGAGACTCAATCAGGTAAACAAGCTTTGGCTGTTTAATGATAGAAGTTATTTTTCTCCTTTTGCAGATGGAAGAAATTGAGTACTCGTGTGAAAAGTGCAATGGGAAAGCAGCGACAGTTACACACAAGTTCAGCAAACTGCCCAGGTATCTACACACAGACTGAGAAATTGTCAAAGTCAGGGTCAAATATTTAAAGGGCTACTTCACCCGTTGAAACATGAATCTGTATTGACATTGGGTCATATATGTAGTAGAAATGTGAAATACATTTTGAAGTTGGTGCCTTCTTGGCCGAGAAAAGGCAGTAAGTGTCTTTTTGGCTCATGTGGATGAAAGACATCAAATCCCTGAATGCACAGCACTGCAGGCCACTCCCACTAAGGTCCTCTATTTCAGAATCAGAAATACTTTATTAATCCCAGAGGGAAATTCGATCGTTACAGTTTCTCCAAAATATACAATATAGCAGTAGAAATATAGTAATAAAAACATTTACAGACATATTTACTTCAACACGTAAGGACATTTCCTCAACTGATTCAGAGATTTCTTCTAGAATTGATCTTGGAAATTCCTGTCAGAAAACACTCTATGTCTGTGTCCATAGGCAAACAGTGAGAGCACCGACACTACCAGTCCGCCCCAGCTCGAGCCGGCCCGGGCTCCTCGTCCTCACCGCCGCCGACAGGCAGGCCTTATGTCTCGGCTGCTGAGCTGGCAGTGGCTGGCGGCACCGGTCTTGTGTCGCGGCGGTGACGGCCCCGGCAGCTGGCGGCCCCGGCGGCCGCAGCAGCCAAAACACAAGACTGGCCTGTCGGCAGCATCCGTCTCGGCACTATATTTATATTTTTTCAGTGCCATTATCAGTTTTCTCCATAGAGCCTGTTAGCATAGCTTCCAAGCAGTATGGCAGACGTTAAGTTTCACACCGCTAACCGCAACAGCTTCCAGTGACGCAATATGACAATATTTGGGTCACTGGAAGCTCCTTTTCAGACTTCGAAATACAGAACTTTCCAGTCTCAGGGGGAAATGAGGGCGGGATGCACGACCATTCTAAAATAATACCAAGTTTCTAATGATACAATGCTTAATGCAAATGGGTGAAGTATCCCTTTAAGCATATGGATGATACAATTTTTAACATGTTTTAATCACAATTAGTAAAAAAGTAAGCTTTTGATTAAAAAAAAAAAAAGTATTCCTTTTTGATTTCTGATCCATCCTCTCTCCCCTCAGAGTACTCATCCTTCATCTGAAACGGTACAGCTTTAACGCTCAGCTGTCTATGAACAGCAAGCTGGGTCAACAGGTGGTGATTCCCAGATACCTGACCCTGCTCTCACACTGCTCGGAATCCACACGACCTCCGATTTGCCTCGGCTGGAGTCCTCAAACTTCCATGTAAGAAATCTTAAACGCCTTCAAAATAAGGTCTAAAAATAAAACTGTAAATCCATTTCATAATCAGGGTAATTACATCCTGAGCTATCAAGTGATCAGAATGGTTTTAAGTAAAAGCCTGATAATGGGTATGGTTACATTAGATTAGACCCAGGTGGTTAAAAATTATGGTTTATTGATTCCAAGGAAAGTTTCTTAATGGTTTCTTTGTTGTTGTCAAAGGTCCAGAACACTTAAAACTTCCCCATTGGTCAACAACTCCACAGCCCCTCTCAGGTAAGTACTGCAAACTCTGCATGACTTTTACATAATATTTTTACTTAATAGTGAGAAAGAAGTGAGGGGAATAAGGGTTACATTGCACTGGCAGAAAACAGATTTTCTTGAGAAAAGCACTGAGCACTGTGACTCCACCTTTGCTTGTAAACATAATCACTGAACCTGCGAATGTGTACAGAAGAATCGGAGGAAAAGTGGCCACCTCTAGCTGCACATCTGTCCTCATGGATTCTGACTGTGAAGAAGAGCCCACCAGAAAAGTGAACCAGAGCCGTAAGCGACGCCTCAGCAGCTGTCTCCCTGAGGACGATGACCGACCAGAAGAGGTAGGCGTTTGCTACCAGACCCAGGCACTTACAATTGTGCCTCTTCTTTTTGTTTCTTCTCTGCTGCTGTTCTCACACAGTTATGTCTTTTCAGCGGGCAGCAACACTTGATGCAGCAGACTTCAGTGGCATTAACGATGACGAGATGCTTGCTGCAGTGCTTGAGATGAGTCGACAAGAGGTTGGGCTCTCGGCTCCGACGTCGCTGGAGGATGAGCCCACGAGCAGCCCGGACACGGGCTTTGGGGACACAGATGCTCATGACCTGGCATATCATACAGATCTCATGGAAACCGGCAGCAAGCCGCCAGCAGGTAGTCTTACGTCAGGAGGATACAACACTCACTTGTAGGGGTACATTTAATCATTTCGTCCATCAAAATTCCAAAACAGTGAGAAATCCCTCGGCCAAAAATGACACCATTCATTTCTTCTTTTGTCGAATCAGATGTCTAAAAACCCATAAGAACACTCTTTGACTTTTTCGAATGACAGAAAAGCAGCAAATGTACAAAGGTTTGAATCAGCAAATGTTTCAGGAAATTATGACAAAGAATGTATTATCAAAAAAGTTTGGCCTCAAATTTCTTACGATCAACATATCCACCCACTTGATGTTCCAGCTCTATATAATACAATGTTTTCTAGAAGGGGGGAGTCATTTAAAACATATAATTGAAATGTACTGTACATGTGGTAGGAGATTGTCTGAACATATTACATTATAATAATAATCTTGTAGAGCAGCAGTGTTCTGGGTTGCCTGAAATATGAATTTGACTTAGGCAAGGTGACATTGTTTAATTCAACTGACATGTATATGTTGATCTTGTGTAGATGTCCTTGATTCTCTGGACCTGACCATGGATGAGAACAAGGAGAACCAGACTCCAGAGAGTGTCCAACAGCAAGGGGAACTCGACTGGGTCCAGCAGTACAGTCTGGATCAGGAGAGGGAAGAACAGGAGCTGCAGCAAGCTCTAGCCCAGAGCCTCCAGGAACATGTAAGCTCAAAGGCAGTATGAACTCTGCAGGGCTTTTCTGTCAGAGTGCAACAATGGAGCTGCATCTCAATAATAAAGTGTAGCCAGGAAACAATTAGTGATGCAGGCAAAGAGTAACAACAGTGGTGTTTGCCAAAGAAAAAAACATGTTTATCTTAATTTTTCATGTTATTTTAGTTTTTATCAACTATCCAGTCCTAGCGGCTGTTACTTTAAAAATCTGAAGCATGTTCTTAGCAAGAAAACGTTTAAAATCCAGCAGTTATTACCTGAGTGAACATGCATTGTTGGCATTTCTTGCACTTGATCTTAACAGTTTTATTTCTTGTCTGCACCTTGACTCATACAGGAGGCCCAAGAGATGAGAGAGGATGATGATCTGAAGAGGGCCACTGAGCTCAGTCTGCAAGGTAGGAATCAAGAATAAGTACCATTTATTATTTTTATATTGTTGCATGTGGTTGTTATGAGTTTGTTTGTGTAGTGATGAAGGGAAACATTGAGTAAGGAATCTCTTAACAGCTGTTCACTTTTTCAAATTTTAGATTTTCCACATAAGCAAAAGCCATCAGGCTGACACCATCAGAGCAAAGCAAAACATTACAGCAACAAACACATTCCCTATGCAGTACACAGGACACATAATAACTGTTTAGTTAGACTCACTTTGTTGTGACTGTGCCTGACTATTATCTCCTTCTGACCCAACAGAGTTCAACAACTCTCTCCCTGAGCTGCTGTGCTCAGACGATGATTCTGGCAACGAGGACGTGTTGGACATGGAGTACACCGAAGCTGAGGCTGAGAACCTGAAGAGGAACGCTGAGGTACTTAACATTAAGCTGCCACAATGTGTCACCCCTCTAAATTCAAACAAGTGGAATAAGCTCAATCATATGTATAATGCTGCTCTGTTTGAATTTATTCCCACAGTCAACTATTTGTAGACTACAAACAAATGAATACAAGTTGTAGATGTACTCAAAATGAAAATACACTTGACCTCTTTCCTTCTTTCTAACCTGCTTCAAAATGTTGTAACCCACAGAGTGGTGACTTGGCCAACTCTTTCAGACTCATCAGTGTCGTCAGTCACATTGGGAGCAGCTCCTCCTCTGGTAAGTGTATGTGTGTATTTGTGTAGATTTACCCCGCGTACTGTACAACACTGCCAGTAAAATCACCCGGTATAGTCTTTGGTCTTAAGGACTTCCTGTCAACCTTCGGCATGCTATTTGTGTCCCCTCGAGTGTCCACAAACCACCTTTGTCTTCTTTCTTCCACAAAGGTCATTACATCAGTGATGTCTACGACATGAAGAAGCAGTCGTGGCTGACTTACAATGACCTGGAAGTGTCACGCACACAAGAAGCCGCCGTGCAGCGAGACCGTGAACGCAGTGGATACATCTTCTTCTACATGCACAAGTGAGTTGGCAGAATACACCAGTAGTTGTCTGATACACGTGGTTGGTAATGTCAGTGTTGCATTCATTCCTGTAATGACAAAGCTGGATTCTGATCATTTCCTCAGATTCAACTTTTGTTTTTATTTTTTTAAGTTACTGAGTCTGTATTTATTCCTTGTGCCCATGTTTGACCACTTGATTGCTAAATGCTAGGTAGTGCAAATCTGGTGAGGTGCATCAAAGGGCCTGGCAATAAAACTGATGAGATAAATAAAAGTCGATTATTGACAAAACTTCAACAAAAAAAACTGGACACGTCACTTTGCCTTGCGCCTAGAAAAACGGTAGTCTGAAAAGGGTTTAAGAAATGTCTTCTTTTTTTCTCCAAACTTCTTTATTCATGTTTTTTTACTGGTTTGAAACACTTGCTCAGTTTGTTTTTGAGGGGGGGACTCCTTACACCCTGTCCAAAGAATATATCTTAAATACATTTATCCAGTAATTTACCTGTTCTTTTTACCAGGGTTAGGGTGATTTGGAGATTTTCTAGTTTTTAAGTTTCTCATAGTATGTGTGTTTTGATTCGCTGGCTGTAGGACGCTCTGACACTCCTTCCTCTCTTGTGTGTGACTTCAGGGATGTGTTCGAGCAGCTGTCCGAGATGGAGAGATCTGGAGCCAGTGCCACCTCAGAGGCAGGAAGGAACGTCCTGCAGCCCCTCTGAGCGCTTTGTTTTTGGACAGCCACTGAAAAATCCCAGCTGAACCCTGTTGGATGGAGTTCTCCACTGAACAGCTCTGAGTACTACTGATTGCCGTCCTTTCTTGGGGGGTCGTCTTCAGACTCTTCTTTTCCTCCTCGGATTAATAAATACTCTGCTAAGCTATCGCCTGAAGATTCTAACACAGGTGTTGACCTTTAAGACTCTTAAAGATACCAGAAATGCAGTTAAAATGTTCAGTGGATCAAATTCGGCCTCCATGTTTTTGGGGCTGGAGTTTTTCTTTGCTATGATTTTATGAAACGACTGTTTTGTAAAAGTTTTTTCGTCTTTGTTGCTTGATACACTTCTTTAAACTTTAATGCCCTTCTTTCAGACTTTCACTTCGAGCAACTATCAACCACCAAGATACTAATGGTGCTTCATGGATTGTATGTTCTGCAGACCCTTTATTTCCCATATAAACTAAATAAAGATATATTCTATGTTGGAGTATAAGCTATTATAAAGTTAGAGGGTTGCTGTATTTAGCGGGTACATGTGGTGCAATATTTACGTTCTCAAATCCGCTTTCTGTCACAGAGTGTGTGTGTGTGTGTGGGGATGTTGGCCTCGTTGCTTTCTGTGCTTATGAACTAACGTGTGTATGTGTGTGATGTCCCCATATTATAGATTTGAAAGACAAAGTATCTGTAAGCGTAATAATAACAAAGCCTGTTTTCACTGAAGCTTTTTCTCAGTAAAGCCCACTTTATTCTTTTGGGGTTTTGACCTTGTGCCTCTCAAGAATACTTTTATAAATACTGTATGTATACAAGCTTTACTTTGAATGTTGCACAACTTTGTTTTTTGGAAAATATTTGTTAATCCTTCAATGTGTAAGTCAGAGTTTCCTTTATAAAGAGCCAAGATTTTCTATTTATTACAACACACTGGTTGATTTATCTGAATGAACCCATCGAGATAGGACACGGCAACTAGACATCATAAATACTAGACCACCTGGGACGCTAGCTGTAGTGTAATGCCTTATGTCACCCTTAAGGCCAGTATACAGTACTCTGCTCAACTTCTTCAGCTAGTCTATCACATGTGCTTGCTTATTAAACAAAGCAGACTTGAGTATTCTAATATTCCTGTATTAGATCCGATACTAGACGCTGGTTGTACTGCTTTCTTTTTTGTTACCACTAAAAAAAAATTAAATCACATTTCAGTACACCATTGCCTTAGTGTCACATGAAACGAGGGATCTGCTGGAGGTATTTAAACACCAAATTATTCCCAACAAGGAGAATAAACATGTTACAAAAAACATGGGCTGAGCATGTTTGTGACGCCCAGCCTTATAGAGTCGGGGGTTTTCTTAAGTATTCTGTTGTACCAGTTATGGAAGCAGACAAAGGTTACTCACAAATGTGTTCTTTTTTTAAAAGCCAGCCTTGGATTTATATATCGGAAACATTGCTCTTCCCTGAACGTCTTGTCCCAAATGCAGTGCAAAGAGGGTAAAATGTATTTGTGAAGTAAAATCAAACACTTTTTTCTACCCTTCATACACAACTGGCTCTTCTTGAAGCAGATTTTAATAAAACATTACAGTGAAAGTGCATTGACTTTTCAGTTTGATGTTTAAACTTCAGAACACATCCAGTGTCAGAAAAGGAGATCCGGCTTAAACACTGCCGGGTGTGATTAGAGTCCTCAGAAAGAGCAGCCAGTGTTCTTGTATTTGAGAATGAAGCAGACCGTGAGTAAAACTAGAGTCCCCGCTTGTTACAGGATCATAAACAATATCAAGCACCATAGCACATTTAGTGTGACTTAAAAAGGTAAGCAGGTGGCTGTCACTGTCACCTGTCGTGAGAGCACCTCTTGGTCAGTGGCTCCAGATGTCTCCCTGTGAGTCTGTTGTACTCACTCAGAATGTAGCTTTCCCTCTGCAGCATCTGTAAACAATAGAATAGGAGGTTTTATTACTCAAATTTTTGATTTTACATAAAAATAGTAAAAGTGAAGTATTGAAAATAAAGTCACACTTTTAGTATCAACTGAGAACTCATGAGATGAAGTCTTCCCAGAAACTGTTACCAACACTCAGGATGACCCAAAAAAATGCAAAATGACTTTTTATAAAAGTGTTGATCAACTATTCTCCATAATGTTAGATCCCTATTCTACACACACACGCACAGATAAAACTGAACATTTAACAACTTAAACTAGTGGTTCCCAAAACTTTTTCTTCTGGCCCCCCCTATGGCAGATGAAAATATTTTCAAGCCCCTACATCCCTTAACATATATTGACAGTCAGTTAAACAGTGTGCATTGTTTTTGTTAAGCCTTCCCCGTCCTCTCCTCATAACTGCGGCCCCCCACCACCTTGGGAATCACTGACCTGAACAATACGAGTGGCTACAAAAAAAGGTGAGAAATTAGAAAACAAAACTCTAAAGATTGTGTTAAACTCATGAGATGTTAACTACGTCATTTCTATACAAACCTCAGTCCACTCTTCCTCGGTCTCGTGTCTGTAGCCCAACAAGTGACAGATGCCGTGTGCAGTGACAACCTGAAGCATGAGGCAGAAGAAAAGAGGAAAGAGTCATTGCCAGCTTAGGTCACTACAAATATAGCCTTATTGTTGACATCTACACAATGTTCTTCTCAAGAAAATGTTTTTATGCATTTGTCTTTATCTTAAAGTGCCCCATAACTGACTTGTTACAACTTTGTAATTTGAGAGAAAATGTTGCAGCAAATTTGAACATAAGGTATGGTCCAATATAAAGCAGTGTCCTATGAAAAACCTGTAAAATAATCAGCAGATTATCTTTGAGATGTTTGTCTAAGATCAAATAAACACAATGCAAAAGTGCTTGGGCTACTCACGGTGAGGGCTCCATGCAGATCCATTGACTCCTCCTTACACTGCTTCATCACGAACTCCACCCCTAAGAAAATGTCCCCAAGGTTCAGCTCATCTCTATGAAGAGAGCAAGGCAGTTTACCCGGTCTCAGGTCCTTAAAACACAAAAAGTATACTCTCAATTGCTGGTGTCTTGGCCCCGGACTTCCTTGTGAAAAGGGAAATTTGTATCTCAATGGAATTATTCCTGGTAAAATAAAATGTAAAGATTATAAAAATGACACAAATTATAATGATTTAAAAGTAGATTGCATTTAAAGAAGAAAAAAACCTCATGGTGACCCTTGTTAAGCTCATCAGAGTCCAGGTAGTTCTTAGAGAAAGGATAACATGCAGGTCCATTGACAGCTTTACTGTCACCATGTTGTCATAGTTACCTCATAGAATGGAAATGATAGTACATCCGTAGACACATTTTTCTTCCTGTATGTGTTATTTATTTGCTGCATCCTTTGGTTATCCACACAGATGATGCCCAGGTCAAATTTCTGGACGCCCAGAATGTGCCTCAGCATGTCCACGTCTCTGCGCAGTCTGGCGCGGCGCAGAGGCACCACCTTTTGGAGGTTCCGGAGTACGACTCCCATTCTTTAAACTCGGCGTAAAAAGAGAAGAATGCTCTTTAAAATATCAGAAGACATAGATGGAGGTTCAAATTAATCCACCGACGACGACGACCGTTTAAAAACAATTATTTAACTTTGTTTAAATTAACGTTTACGGTTGGACAGTTTTAGCGTTTAGCGTCGAGCAATGTTGAACCCATTCCCGGCAGAATTCAAGGTGACACTTCCTGGTAGTATCAACCTTTAGTTCATGGAAACCGATAACAGAAGATGTGTCAAGATTTTTGTATGAATGACAACAAAGAACTGAACTTATTCTGTAATTTACGAAAAGGTGATGGCTCGCTCATTCAAACCCCATTCGAGAAAATAGCCGCACCGCTTTTGCAGCGAGGGGGGAACCAAAAATATGTAGGACCGGAACCGGAAATCTGAAATCATAGTCGAGCGGAACAGAAAGATAACAACGAACTAAGAAACATGTAAGAGGTGAGTTTATCGTCTTATTTTTTTAAATATATTTTTTGTTGTTATAGTGAGATAACATGTATTGTCAGTATTCAAACTGTAACTGCATTATAGAAATGGTTAAGCTGACTAAATGGGTTTGTGTTTTGTTAGCATGTTAGCGGCTGAGCTACGGATGTTAAAAAGTCTCGTTTGACGTTGTCAGGTTTTTTCATTGAAAGAAACGTGAGAGGAGGTACAGCGCTGCCTGAACACCTAGATGAACAACGTGTCTTTCAAAACATAACCAATCTTACTTGGTGCTCTGAAAGATCACCATGAATCCACCTAATCCGTTTGGAAGTCCACAAGGTGGCGCTTTCCAGGCTCCAAGCAGCACCATGAAGACCAGTCTGTTCCAGTCTTTTGGACAGCAGAGTTCAAGCAATCAGCAAACTATGGGCTTTTTCCCAGCAACACCAGCGTTTGGACAGCCGTCTGTGTTAAATCAACCCACAAGTCATGTAAGTACAATGTTTGGACAGGCCCCTGCCTTTGGACAGGCATCAACACAACCCGCCTCGCTTCCTCCAATAAGCCAGACTCCAGCGTTTGGGCAGCCTGCTTTAGCCATGAACAGCTCAGGTTTTGGTGGTAGCTCCACGCCAGCTTTTGGACAGCCGAGTGGACTCAACCAGCAGAGCTCAGTGTTTGGTCAGACACCTGCGTTCGGACAGCAGTCTGCTTTTGGACAGACTGCAGGTTTTGGCCAGCAGTCCTCTGGGAGTGGAAACACCCAGGTGTCGTCTGGCTCCACCCCTGCTTTGGGGCAACCTCAGTCGCTGAGTTTTGGACAGTCGTTGTTTGGACCGCCGTCATCTACCAGTGTTAGCACCAGTGTTTTTGGCTCAACTCAGAGTGTAACCCAGAGCAGAGGCTTCGGACCAACAGAATTTAATTTTAAGCCTGCTAATGAGGCACTTTTCAAACCCATCTTCAGTGCAAGCCCTGAGCCCACTAAGCCTCAGACTACTTCAATGTCAAGCTCGCTGTTTGGCAGCAGTGCATCCCAGACAACCAGCGCTATTAGCAGCAGCAGCACTACCGCCTCCACCGCAGGCTTCACTCTGATGCCTGGGGCTAAGTCGGGGCCGCTGGGCTTCAGCTTCTCACAGCCCGCCGCAGCTCCCTCTATCGCTACTCAAAACAATCCCCTAACAACTGGCAACGGCAGCGGATCTTCCAACACTCTGCAGTTCACTTTTTCTCAGCCAGCCGCCCCCTCCAGCTCCAGCACGAAGACATCAACCACCCAGCCCACCACCCCTTCATCTTTCAGCTTCTCAACCAAAACCCTCCAGCCTCAGGACCCACCCGCTTACAGTGGAACCATTTTTGGTCCACCCCCAGCTTATGGCGACACCAAGTCTAAGGCGGAGAGCAGTACAGGTGAGAAAGGGAGCAACCTCGAGGCTCTCGGGGACACAAATGTATTTGCAAGATTAGGCAAAGGCACCAAGCGCAAGGAAGAACCAGTGGTTCCGAGCAGTGGCCAGGAAAAGCCTGCCACAGAGGAAGATGTTCCAGCAGAAGCAGAATCACCAAGACATCCCTCAAAGAGGCCTCTTATGAGGTCCCGTGGCCCAGCAGGAGGAATATTCGGTAGGGCACTAAGTGGCCTTCGTAAAGATGCCCCTGTGAGGCGAGATGCCACAAAGGAGACTGAGAGGGAAGACGTCCCAGCTAAGAGTGAAGACTTACCTGTTACGACTCCAACAGGATCCAGGGATGTTGTGGAAAAAGCTGAACAGTCAGGTGAGACAAAAAAAAATCATACACTTTGTGCTACCAGTGGAAGATTTCAAAGAAAACACCAAAACTTGTCAATTCAGAGGAAAAACTTCACATATGCATCCATTTGGTTTCCCTCTGTTTCTACAAATACAATTAGTTTCACTGTGGTTTAGTACAGAAATAATTTGCTGAATTTAAAGGACATTTCTTTGATTTAATAAAATAATTGAATGAACTGTAAAAATATCACCATTCTGACTTCTAATTTTAACATTTCATCCCATAGACTCAGCAAAAACTCCAGAACCAGAGCACGAGACCATAACTCCGGTGAAACGAGGCGTACGCAGGGAAAGCTCAGAGGGCCTGAGTGGCATGTCTCCCGGTGACTGCACCAGTATCATGTGCAGAAGCGTGCCTCCAAACCTCAACCGGAGGGAGATCATGGAGAAGCATTTCCGTCATTTCGGGAAAGTCAGCAAGGTCATCTGCCGGCCTGCCAAGAACACTGCCATCATATATTTTGATGACCACGTGAGTGGACTCTGTTTCTTGGCTTCACCAAAAATGCTAGTTACCAATTAATTGTTCTTACAATTGGGTACTCAGCTAGAATTGATCTCTAAGTACAATTTATTCTCTAAAGGTTTTTTTGAATCAAGTAGCCAGAGTGTAGTCTGCTGTTACGATCAGTCATTTGGACTTGAACTGTTATGTACTTTCTGTGCTGTCACAAAAGAATTCTGCTTCCCATGACCATATACTGTTGTCTCCTTCAGGCGTCTGCAGCGAGGGCAAAAAAGAAAGGCAAAGTCCTGCATGGAAAAGAGCTCCTTCTTCTTTGGCAGAGAAAGAAACAGAGTAAATACAATACATTTCTATGATAATTGAAAAAAATGTTTAAACAATTGCTCCAGCCAAGCAGCCATCGCTTTTCATTCAGCTATCCTACCAGCTGGGAAACCTGCAGAGCCTTATGGTGTTTGTAATTAATCACAGGTGCTCTATTCTATTTATTTTTCAGAACTCCTCAATTCATTGTCATTACCTCCTGTTGATTTCTTTATGTTTTAGTTAGTGCTTCTTAAAAAATGCCAATATATTGATGTCCTGGGGACCTCAGTGAAAAGCATCCTGATTTACTTCTACTGAGTTTTTTTTAAAGACGAACCTTAGTTCCTTACATTGAGTCAAATCATGAGTTCTGAGTTAATTTATTTGGTGTTTTAGGTCCATGTGACAAAGGAGGCAGACCTGCAGCAGGTAAGGAGGAGGCAGAGGGAGAAAGTCTGGAGGACACAGGGTCCAAGGCTAGCCTATCCCCACTCAGGAGACCGGGATTCAGAGCTCCTGCAGTCAGCAGCACGGCGACACTAAGTCGCAGGTAACACAAGCTCAATGTTTTCTTTATTGCATTAGTAGGTTAAACTGAAGCTGTTACGGTTCCGTCTTCAGGTCTGAACCGATGGACTTCTTGAAAATATAACGCTCTGTGTGTCTTTGTATCAGCTCTCCAGTGAAGAAGTCATCTTTGGCCAAGTCGCTGCAGTTTGACACTGAAGCCCCGAAGGAGAGTGGCTCAGACGCCTCGATCTCAGAGCGCCCGGTCCCCT
Source organism: Labrus mixtus (assembly GCF_963584025.1). Lineage (NCBI taxonomy): Eukaryota > Metazoa > Chordata > Actinopteri > Labriformes > Labridae > Labrus > Labrus mixtus. Next base: position 16,426,322 of record NC_083624.1, read on the forward strand.
CCTCCCTTCTCCACCTTATTGGCCAGGTCGCCGAGACCGCTGAGGACAAGTACCGCCTCCTGGAGCAGAGGGATAAGATCCTACGTCAAGGTGAAGCAACCTCTCAAAACAAAGCTGTGTTTAGCATGACTCTTAAATCCAGAGGGACACTTTAAACTGGATGTGTTATTTGTCCGCACAGGTCGGCCCAAGAGGACAGACCTGGTCCTGTCGAAGGTGTTTGTGGGGACGTGTCCTGACATGTGTCCAGAGAAGGAGAGGTACATGAGGGAAACACGAAAACAGCTGAGCATATTTGAGGTCGTCCTAAATACTGAAATGGTAATAACGCATTCACACTTTGAATATTTCACATTAGAATTACTGTGAGATGTTTTATCCTGTAACTGGTTTTTCTTAGGTTCCTGTCAGACATTGATAATTCATCTTTGATATCTTTTTACTACATCTGTCACGTGCACGTCTCCTCTTCAGTTTTGGAAGTGCAAAGAAAATATTAAACAAAAAAATATAACCTTTGTTTTACAACCTATTTGCATGTATTAGATATTTGAGTATATCTGCATATGAATGCAAAACTGCAATTCAGGCATAGATGATATTAGTTTCTGTCAAAGCTTCAGTTGCACTAAAACAATGTGCTGCCATTGCTACCTTGCATGCACTATGTAGAGAGAAACTGAATCTGTCGTTATCCTGGACTAGGTAGAACACACAGCAGCCATCAAGGAGTACAGTCGCTCGTCAGCCGACCAGGAGGAGCCCCTGCCCCACGAACTGCGCCCCCTGCCTGTGCTCAGCATGACCATGGACTATCTGGTGACTCAGATCATGGACGAGGGCCTTGACAACTACAGAGATTGGTATGACTTTGTGTGGAACAGGACCAGAGCCATCCGCAAGGTGAGAGTCGGCTTAGGCTCGCTGCTATCTTCAGACGTTAACTATTGTCACATTTAAATCTCTTTAATGACAAATTAAAACAATACCGAACAGAAAGATATGAGCTTCCATTATTTAAGTATGATTGATTGATTATGTTAGTTAAATGGATTTATCAGTCCTAAGACAATTTGCAGGCATGTTGACAGGAAAAGTCGTGTCACACATTATACCAAGTAGACAAATCTATAAAGTTTCTTCCAGGTAACAATCTATTGAATATCATTCCCATTTTCACCATGTCATCAAAACAAAAGAAGAGGCAGCAGCATTTTGTTACTGAGCTTAAACAACACAGCTTTTGTTATGCAAGACACTCTTAACCAAAAGCAACTGTTAGCATCTTTGCTCCCTCCAGAATTGGTATCACTGCTGTTTGATACCAATTCATGCAGTCTAATCTTTTACCTTAACAAGAATCAAAGTGGACGCATGTTGTGTAAGCTGACTTTTTAACCCCAGCTGTTGCTCCGTCACTCCCACAGGACATCATCCAGCAGCACCTGTGCTGCCCCCACACAGTGTCTCTGATTGAGAAGTGCACTCGCTTCCACGTGCACTGTGCTCACCACCTCTGTGAGGAGCGCATCTCATCTTTTGACCCCAAGATCAACAACGAGAACATGACCAAGTGCCTCCAGAGTCTCAAAGAAATGTACCAGGACCTGGCAACAAGGCAGGTCTACTGCCCCCAGGAGGCCGAGTTCCGCCAGTACAACGTGCTGCTCAAACTCAACGACGGCGACATCCTACGGTCAGTCAACAGAGACACACATTCACAGGATTGAGTGTGTTTGTGAAATACTGTAATATGTGTAAATCAAATGTTTCTCTTCTCAGTAGTTGATATTGATTTAAGCTGCTCTTGGTAAAGAAATGCCTTCTCACACTTCTTCCTGTCCTTGCAGAGATGTTCAGCAGTTTCGTGAAGAGGTGCGTAATTCCCCCGAGGTGAAGTTTGCAGTGCAGGCCTTCGCTGCAGTCAACAGCAACAACTTTGTGCGCTTCTTCAAGCTGGTGAAACGAGCCTCGTACCTCGCCAACTGCCTCCTACACAGATACTTCAACCAGGTTACCAAACGCTTTCCTTCATGAATGAATGTGAACAAAAACCCGTCACCTTCTCTAAAGACGTTTGAGCTTTGTACTCGACATCAAAACTACACTTATGTATGTTCTACATCTTAATGCATATGTGTACTATGGATACCTGTTATAACTAAAGTTTTGAATGTTTAGAAATGTCACACAACAGAGCAGGTCCAGACTGGACTTGTGTTGTCCATTGATGTATTTCAAATGTGTGTGTTTGCGTGCAGGTCAGAGCTAAGGCCTTGAAGACCTTGAACATTGCTCACACCATCGGTCCACGGTCGACTGCTTTTCCAGTCGATGACTTCGTTCGAATGTTAATGTTTCAAAACGTTGAAGAGGCAACGGATTTCATCCAGCAGTACGGCGTCAATGTCCTCGATGGGTGAGTGTCTGACAGATGTTTGAACAAAGTCATTTTCCATTAACATGTTAGGAACACGTTGCAGCCCCACTGTACTGCTTTGGGATACTCTGTACCTATTTTAAGAGAAATTCCAGTTTTTCTATGTCTCTCTTGATATGCAGCCTGTAATCGCTGCACCATTATCTCAAGTGTATGAAAAAATTATGGGGAAAGCAAATGAGCTTTTGTTATTGTTTTTTTTTGCTGGTAGCATCGTTGCTCCCTCCAGACTGACCCGACTCCTTGACAAAAACAGTCATTTGACCTCACAAACACTGGTGTTACTGGTCCACCTCTGCCTTCATTTTGTTGATGTTTGTTTCAGTGGGTTAGCATAAATGCATGTTCTGCAAATAAAGTGGTAGGTTTTGTCAGTGGACTCTGGAGAACAAAGAAATAACTGTTATTAGTTTGAAAGACAGAATCGTAGTCTTTAACATTAAGGTTTATCTTTTGAAGGGATCCTTTCTGTTCTGTATTCTGTTAAATCTTACATTGAAGACACAACAGCTGTTTCACGTCAATCAACAGCATTCATTCCAAAACCTCTTGTACCTTAAGAAGGGACTTAGAAGATATCCAGCTAAACAAGAAACATTCAATACTGACCAAAAATATAACTTTCTGCACATTTAGCAGATTTAGTGATGGAGTTACTGTGAAGCCTTTGAGCCGGAGAACCTGAGGATTATTTTGTGCACTTAGTGCAGTTGTATTGATTTTTTAAAAATGTTATTCACAGTGTGGTGGAGCTGAGTCGAACATCCTTTCAGGAGCCGGACCTTCCTCTGTCCCAGAATAAATCAGAAGTCATCCTCGCTAAGAAGATGGTGCTGATCGGTGAGGTGGTGAACGGATGCCCCCTCCCTAACCCTCTGCAGCACACCCCCGTCTGCAGCTTTGACTTCAACAACAAGTATCGTGGAGAGGGCCCTCTGGCTGAGCCCTCAACGAGCCAATTTAAAGGTACAGGCCATATTTGTCAGATTGTGACTCCCTCTCGTTTAAATTTCTCTATTTACTGAAAAAGGAACATTTATAGTAATAAAGCTGAAATGTTTCTTTTATTTTCTCAGCTCCTGCTGCCAGGTTGGAGGTTAAGGCTCCACCCAGCGCTGAGTTGCTGACACAGATCGTCCCGGTCCAGGTTCCTGTCATGCCCGTGTGTTCTTCCAGCATGTTTGCGCTGCCTCCAGCTGTAACTGACGAGACTGGAGAGCCCAGCCAACCTTATCACAGACCCGCCCAGCCAGCAGAGGCCCAGCAGCTGTTCCAGCCGATATCTCAACCCCAGCCTGTCAAACCTCCAACACCTCCACCTAAACCTCAGCCCACATACAACAACGAGGTCGGTGATGTCACTATATAAGAGTTCATAACAAGAAACGCCTTTAGCTGCTACCTTCAATATAAAACAAACCAAAGAACTCAGTCAGTGATAATTACTATTAAATAACCACCTTCTTGTTTTTTTACTGTGCACATGTCTAAGTGCTCTTTGTGTTCTCATCACAGGACATTATGGCGGTGCTGGACTGCGTGATTGAAGAAATGGTGGCAGCAGGAGTGAAGGAGGTCGCTGAAGCTGGTGCAAGCTACGCCTCAGCAGCTCTTGAGTAAGTTTCCGAGTGATCCATCCGCCAATGTCTTCGTCGTTTTGTTCTTTCTATTCATCGCGAGTTTATTGTTATGCAGAGTCGATACCTTTTCAATTGAGGTGACTAACTTGCTGTCTTGTTCGGCAGGGAGAGCAGCGTGCAGGTGGAGTCCCTGGTGGGTGAGGTGTTGGGACACTTGCTGCACGAGGTGTCGTCCGCTGAGATCACGCTGGAGCAGGAGCGCGTCGCTGAAGAGAAACGAAAGCTTGAAGAAGCCAGGTTGCTCCTCTGATTATTACCTTTTGATTTTTAATAAGGCCAACTGTGGTGTTCATCAAATCATGTGGAATTATTTACAACTCACTCTAAAAACAAACGCTGTTTCTTTAAGTTACTTTTTGATTGTGCTTTTACTTTTATTTCATTGTCATTTTAAATGCGTGAAAGCTCGATGAATTTCAAGACTTATATAAAGGCTGATATCACTATCACTATCCTACCCTCACTCGTGAACAAGACCCCAAGACACTTGAACTCCTTCACTTGGGGCAAAGCCTCACTCCCCACCCAGAGAGAGCAATCCACTGTTTTCCGGCAGGGAAGCCAACAAAACCACTTCATCTGCAAAAAGCAAAGACAATATTCTGAGTTACCCAAACTGGAAACCCTCCTCCCCCCTGGCTGCTCCTTGAATTCCTGTCCATGAAAATCACAAACAGGACCGGTGACAAGGGGCAACCCTGGCAAAGGCCTAAACGCACTGGGAACGTGTCGTCATATGTAGATATGCTCAAACCAAACCAGAGTGAAGCGACTTTTGTACATTTATCTTAAGCATTAATCATTGTTCAGGAATTGAAATCTTTATTTTGCCAGTTTTAAAGAATTATCAAAGCAGTCCTACTTATTAATACTCCCCTGTTTCTTTTTCCATCTCTGTGGTGTGTCAGGAGGAAGCAGGAGCACGAGGCCTTCGTGGTTCAGTACAGCTTCTCTCTCTGCACAGAGCTCATCGTTGAAGTCTTAAGTGAGACCATCAAGGAGACCGCCGCCTCTGAGATCCAGTAAGACTCTAAAACATCCCCCAAAGTCTTGAATTGGTTGTATATGAGGTTACATGGTGTACTAGAGGGTTAAAATCACAAATGCTAGAATGAAATCATTTTTAGATTTTAAGTCTTCAAGTGGCTCAACTGAGTTTCACTGACTAAATGCACTCCTTCTTCTCAGACAAGCAGTGGACGAGAAAGCCGACCGTGTGGCTAAATGCACAGAGCAGGTCTGCAACAGTCTCGTAGAGGAAACTTTGAGCGCAGACATCGCTCTGTTGGTTGAAGGCGTCCTCGAAAATGAGCTGCAACGTATTCAAAAGTACATCAAAAGGTATGAAAAAGAAAACATGGAAGGGTTTGAGGAATTGTCTCTATCTGGATTGAAACATGATAACAGGTCCACCTCCGTCTGTTTAAGTGACTATTCTTATCTAAATATCCTCCTCACACATCGGTTCCCTCTGTCCCGCTCTCTCCGTCGACCACCAGGTGGCGTGATGTGGTTGCAGTGCGTCGCCAGCTGAAGAGGCAGATGAGAGGCTTCCCTGCAGCTCCTTGCTGTGTTGATCCTCGCTTCAAACTGAAAGCTCTTGCCCCCAGCGCTCCTGCACAGCCCTCCATGGCAGATCTGGCCCGCGGTGTGGTCAACCTGGGCAACGCCGGCACCCTGGCTCTCTCCAGTACCAGGTACTTGTATCTGTCAATAGTGGGTTTGTTGGAATATACATGAAGATTCATCATATAAAAATACAAGCTTTGATATCTCCAGATGACGAGTTAAATCGATCCATTATGACGGGAAAACCAGCTTTGTTATCAAGTAGTCAAGATCTCTAAATGACTCGTTATCACAGGAGAATTGTGTAAATGATATGTCCGGATGTATGTTCACCTAAGGCTTCATTAAATAACACTTAGTTGCTCCAATGCATTCAAAATATGTTCTGTGTTTTTTTGAAGGTTGTTGAAAATGAGACAGGAAGTGATCCACCAGATGAGAGTCCATTACTACTACCAGCAGCTGCTCGAGTAAGTCACCCCTTTGTTTGTTTGTTTGTTAATAAGTCAGACTTTTTGTTCTTAAAGCAGAAGTTTGACTCTCTTCCTCGTTTCTCTCAGCGAGTCAGTTTGGACGCCGATCAACCTGCCAGCTCTGGTGACAGAAAACATCCCCGACCCACCCGACAGGATCTTCTGGAAAGCTGTTCTGCTCCTGCCGAGCGATCACGAGAGTGTAGCCAGCCTGGCCGACAGGTACACGGCTGCATTTAAGCCAGAGACAAGTCTTTGACAGTCAGGTGCAGCTGTGATTGGTGGAGGTTTGGTTTCTTTTACCATAAGAAATGAATCTTCATCTGGCAGCTGCATGGGATCGTTGTTCACTCTTTGAATTGATCTTAAATAAAAAAATAGTTTAAACAGAACTTGCATGACTGTTTTAAGGTTATACAGAATGAAGGGATGTGGAACATTTGAGGATATTGTAAGAAATAACACACAGATAACACAATGGATGAATTACTGAGTTTGTTGTTTCTCTTTTAGGATTCTGTCAGACTGGCTGGAGGTGAAGCTCGGGGGTGGGCCGGGGTCAGAGGTGAGGGAGGAGCAGCAGCCAGAAGACGCACTGCAGACCCTCTGCGTCACCAACACACTGCAGGATAAAAACCAGCGCACACACAAAGTCCACATCAGCGTCAAGGTGGGATCTCGCTGCATCTTATAAAGATCTGTGCCGTCAAATATATAGAAAGTAGAAACAAATCTGTTTGGATGTGAAACCATGTGTATTTAAGAATGGAATAAAACGTGTTTATAACTAAATGACAAAATGTCGGAGATCTTTTGTCACATGCTCATTGAACATGTGCAGTGAGATGTAGAAGAAATGTTTATGTGAAAGTTATTAAATACTCATTGCCCTTTAAAAAGACAAAAACAATGTTGAGCATTCTGTGAGCCAGTGTTGTTAATTATTTTACTTATTTCCATATTTCATACATTTAGCACTTTTCAAATTTTATTGCATGGGGCTTAAAAAATGTGAATGTAAATAGTATAATGAAAAAAACAAAAAACCGGTAACATGCTGTCTCCTTGGTGGTTTGTTCCAGGCGTCCCGCGGTCCTCTAAGTGAAGACGGTCTTTCCAAAATGGAGGAGTGCTGCGAGCTCCACGGGACGGGAGCTCTGATCACGCTGCTCCCCGCCATCCCCATCATTGACTCAGACCAGGATGAGCAGGATGTTCCTCTGCTGTCGGCTCTGCTGCAGCTCAAACAGCTTCAGCAGGCCAGCACCTGGCACTGCCCGCTGCCTCTGGTCATACTGGTGCCCGGACCTGACAGGGGCATCGGCCTAACACAGAAACTGGAAGAAGGTAATGACTAACAGTAAATAAAAGCATTCTACCTGAGGCAGGATCTGAATTTATCTGATCGACATCTTTTAACCTTGAACTTTTCCTCTAATCGTCCCTCAGCTCTGCTGCTGCACACGCTGGTGAAGGAAGGCCTGATATCAGAGTACACATTCATCTTCATACCAGAGACGACAAGTGACCTACAGGGATCCAAGCAGGTACCTCACACACATACACACACACACACACACACACTCACACTCACACTCACACTCACACTCACATGTACAGAAGAAGGCCACACAAAATACTCTCCCTTTTTTAGATTGTGTTTAATGTCCATCACATCCACAAGCAAGCAAAAGAGTCCAGTGTTCATTCTTAAGCTTCATGTTTGGTCTCTACCAAATACTTAGTTATATCTTGGTGTGTAGCTGCAGAGGACTCCCTTGTTATAACCACATACTCTCTGTGTCCATCTGTAGTTTGGTTCTGGTACGGTGCAGTAGTTTTAATTGTAAAACTCAGAAATTGGTCCTAGAGGCTTAATGTCTTGTAAGAAGAGAGGATAATGTTGAAATCATTTCATACAGTGCATCACCTTACTTCTTCTGCAAAATGTCCAAACTCCCACAATGCATGAAAACTAAACAAACTCGTCAAACCTCCTCTTGTCAGAAACACAACTGAAATGTGGGACATAAAATTCCGGCCTTGAAAGCTGTTGCAGCATGTAGAGTTCAGAAGTCCAAAATCTGACGGGGTTACCAGATGAATGAAGAATTAGGAAAGAAACATTTTATATTTTTGCCACTTTAGTATCGAGCAATTCAAATGAATTTAGATGAAACATTCAGGAAGTGAGAGAGGAACTAGTCCTCCTCCTGATCTCTATTTATAGATGAATGAAACTAGTTGTAAGGGTTGTGATCCATTCTCAGTGATTTTTATTTGTATTTACTTTATGCTTCCTAACACTCTGTTGTCTGTCCTCAGCTCAGCTGTGCTCTGCGTTGGCTGCTGGTCCGAGCACCCCCTCCCTTCCCTTTCTCCTGTCAGACTCTTGTGCAGCTCGTGGAGGCCAGCTTGAGTCGAGAGTTTAGTCCCAGAGTTTTTGCCCAACGGCAGGAGCGTGCCGCAGCAGGTCTGTCCCCTCAGGACCCGGCACCTGTCATCCAGCTATACAACGCCGTCCTGGCTCACGTCGCTGACAAAGTGTCGTCTCAGGAGCTCAGCAGACTCTCGTGGCCGCCCTGCGAGTTCTGCCTACCCGACACCCGAGACTTTGTCCCTCATCCGGGCTGGAACTCTGCCCAGCACCTCAACTGGCTGCGTGAAGCCATCGTCAGTCTGCAGCTACCAGAGTGGGAGACGCCGTCTGCTGCAGGTCAGTGAATGTGACATCAGCAAAGTGTTTGTAAATGTGGTTTAAGGTCACATTTCACAGGAATGAAAAAATAAATATCAGAACATCTCTAGTTTCTCCTCCACCTCCCTCCTCACTTTATTAATCGTCTCGTCTTCTCTCCAGACTCCTGGTCAGAGCTTTGTTCCTCCATCTACTGCTACGCTGCTCAGATCCCAGTCGCTCGCCGCAGTCAACCCCTCCTGATGTCACGACTGGAGAACCTTCTGGAAAGAGTCCGTCTAAAGGCTCACCATACCCGAACCCCAGGGTCCAAGAAAACCATCAGCAACTGGGACAACGGAGACGAGGACTCGTGTTCAGCCTTCAGACGAATTCCCTGGGACGACGTGCTGGTGATCTGCATCGACCACAAACTCAAAGACTGGCAGATCCCCGGACCTCCTGTCTGTGAGGGTGAGCACTCTCATGGGGAACATTTTCAAACATTTATCTGATTTAAACTTGTTTAAAAACAAGAGCCAATGGCCGTTCTACAACCCACAGAGGACGTGTGACCGTGTTAACTTGATTATTGGTGTGTTTTGTTGTTGAAGATGCTGTGACGGAGGATGGAGAGATCCTGGTTTACTTCCCCACAGAGTCTTTGAATGGTTTTAAACCCCCAGAGGAGTGGACTCAGACCCTCAGACAAACCCACAGAGAGAAGCACCAAGAGAAGGAAGGGTAAGTAAAATCCTCACTCAAAAGCCATCGTGAGTGAGGAAGCTCACAGTAAAGAACATTTAAGATTTCCTTTATTGTTCAGATTACATCTTAAACATTTATCTTTTCCTCTCCTGGGGGGGACAGGGCTTTCTCTGTTGCTGCTCCCACCCTCTGGAACTCACTCCCAAAAAACATTAGAGACTCCCCCACACTCACCTCCTTCAAGAAATCCCTTAAAACTCACCTCGTCAACACTGCCTACAACCACTAACTCCCCCCCTCCCCCTACATTACTTCTTCATTGTACTGTCCTCGTCGTTTTTTGTTTTGTTTTTATGGTTTTATATTTTGTCAAAGCGTCTTTGGGTTCCTAGAAAAGCGCTATAAAAAAACAATATATTATTATTATTATTTTAAGTTCAGTCAAGTTACAAACATCTGTTGACAAATAAAACAGCTAAACATCGAGTTCACGGCCAAACAAAGCTATGACAGTGTTCATTTATGATTTTGTACAGTAGCTTTCAAATGTCACATTTCCTACTTTTTTTTATCAGAAGTATAGAAAACTTCATGCTAAAGCTGCAACCAAAAGCTGCTACAAGCGGAAGAGAAAGACTGGTGATCACTTAGTGAGCTGTAGAGGGAGTGACGGATGTGAGCAGCATTTCAAAATAAAGCTTTGAATCAGAGAAATCTAACTTTTTTCTTTTAAAGGTATAGAAAACATAATATTTAATATTACAGCCAGATCAGGAGGATTTCAGAGGCAGTCCTCCTGACATTCTCTGTAAATCTTCAGGAGTGCATACGTATGTGAACACAGCTATAAACCAGCATTGACTCCCTCATAATGTTACTCAAGTTCCACAGAGTCATATTACTGAAGGTGCTCTGAGTTTTCAAACAACAAATAATCAAGTTAAAGTGACATCATCATCATCACCCGTCTCAGGTTCATAGATTCAGTACACCTCCTTCATTCACTTCTTTTTAAAAAAACGTTCTCCCTCCTCCATCCTCAGAGCGAGTGCTGCTGCCTGTGCCACGCCCTCCGGTCTGTCCATCAGACAGAATCTGTTCCACAGTCAGCCGGAGCCTCTGGAGGCCCCGACAGCCCCACTGGACATCACACACACTCCCACATCACAAGAGCTGCTGGCACACAGAGTCCTACAGAGCTTAGAGCAGGAGCATGCAGCGAGCAAAAGGTACAGCTGCTGTACAGATACAGAAAACTGTCATTTTTTTAACCCGAACATTTCTAACACATATTCTGTGTCTACAGGAGCATGGAGCAGTTTCAGCGCTGGCTTGATGGCGATCCTGTCGATCACTTGTCCACGCCGCTCTTCATCCCGTCCTCCACTCTGTTGTCGATGCCAACAACCATAAAGCAGCCGCTCACAGCCAGGAGTCGAGACGCCGCTCTCACGCAGGTATGACACGTTCTCCTCACCTCGCTCAGTTATTCTAAGAGAAGTTATATATTTTTTTCAAACAGCTGATAGAAGATAGAAACAGTTTAGAGTGTGTGTCACATGTTGTACATTAAAGATTAGATTTATCATTAGCATGCTATTTATCGGATCCTCAAGCTACACAATAGATTACACTTTGGTTTTATTCTAAAAGTCCTGATTTCATTTATGTGGCTACAGATGAAAAGAAACAGTGTTTTCTCCAAGTTGCCGTCCCAGATTTCACTCATCATTTATCTATTTTGGTCTGTCAGCAGCCGGAGCCTTTCGACGAGATGTCAGAGGAATCAGACTGGCCTAAAACGCCGCGTGTATCCATGGCATGGCGACTGAAGGAAATAGAACGACAGATTTTGGCGAATAATGAGGAAGAAATGGCGTGCCAAATGAAGCTGAGTGGTCTGCTGGGCATTGTTGATGACTGAGGAACTTTTAAAGGAAATATTTTGCTATGCAAATGTTTGAAAACCGTCAACAGACTTCCCGCTGCGAGTGACGACTTTTGTTTATTTGCTGAGCTCATGGCAGTGGATAACATGCAACACGTTAATTAAAACAATGTGTCATTTTTTTAACTTGTATCTAGACTTTGGTTTGTAAATTAGAGTACCAAAATCAAGATTTTTATTTGTGTTTGAAGTTTGTTCCATTGATCATTTATACCTTCAGAATGTGTGTTAAATCATATTCAGTGCCTATCATAAACAAAACAAGATGCTGATTCCCACCAACTTTAAACTCTTCTTTAAAGCCGTCTAGCTTGTCTGTTTTAAACAAACTTTGAATTATTTGGATTTCTTAGAAGCATCATCAAATCATAGGACTTCTGTGTTGTTTGAAATCATCTTTAATACCGTTGATGAAATTGTGTTATAACCGACTCTTTAATAAAATATATTTTTCAGAAATACTACTTCTCATTTGGACCTGTTGTCCATCAGTTCATTAGAACATGAAGAGACCTGGGGATGTATTCAAGAAGCCTCCTACGTACTGAGAGTTGCTACTAGTGACAAAAATCTTAGAAAGTTATTAAAATCTTGAATTTTATGAGAATTTCCCGTTTAAGTTTAGACTATATCTAAGTTATTCACAAAGCATCTTAGCCTTTAAGAGAGCTCCTAAGGTGACAAACTGTGAGGAGTAGTGAGGAGGACTTTTAACAGGATGAAGAGTTTCTCAAGCTGAGGAGAAAATGAAGAAATGTTCTCCAAACACTACATGAAGAATAATCTTTTGAATCACAGTTAGGTCGAACAGACAAAAATAATTTGTGCAGACATTTCAATCCATCTATGACGTTTTTCAGTGCCGAGTGTGACATGAATGTTGAGTTTCTCTAAATGTGTTGACCTCCACAGGTGTATCCATTCACTGAGTAAAGACCCTTCACCTGCCGATGTAACGATCAGCATGTGAAGAAGTGGGCATGTGATTTTAAACATCTTGTAGACTATAAACTCTTAAAAGTACGTCTGACAAATTATCACACAGATGTCCATTTCATAGTGTTCATAATTACACAATGCCTGACTAGATTCTATGATTGGGCCCATTTGATTTCACTGTCCGTCTATTGGTGCATTCATGTGGTGTGGTGTGTGGTGGAGAAGTCGGACAAACGAGTTTCCGAGCTCATGAACGCCTGCTAAAGGTTAAAGCTGGAGCAATAACTCGGAAACTCGGGGAAGAATGAAATGCCCGACCTGACGTCATATTCGTCATCAACAATGTCGGGGGAAAATAGGGTTTGTTTACTCTGAAACTAGGACCATTCGAGGAGCACATTAATGCAGCATATGTCCATTATCGCACAGCCTCTTTTTATAGGGCTCTGCATTATCGCTCACTTCTTTCTAATTCAACCACGCCTCCTCACTTTGATAAAAAGTTGCTGTCTCTTCCTCGCACATAGTTGCTCTGAGAATATTCCTAAATCACTCCTAAGAAAACAATCTTTGCTAGGAATTTTTAAAGCTAAGTTAGGAGCTCTCTGAAAGAATTTGGAAGAAAATCAGTGAACATTACAAACATTATTCCTGCTTGACATTTCTATGTTAGCGTTCTCATTTTAAAAAAAGCATTAATCTCAAAGCATCACTTTGCCTAATGTAGCATGTGTGTGATTTATTTCAAAGCATTTTTACAAACCACAAAGTCTGAAAACGGAATATCTGACATTCACAACGCGTCTTTATTGCTGAAATGAAGTACAGACATGTCTCTTGGTATGTTTGTTTGTTTTCACTTGGATTTTATTTACCCTCTGAAATACACAAAAACAAACTGCTCATTTCAAGTTTTTATTGTGAGACTACAAAGCTAGCAGATGGGCCACTAGCAAACCACGTGTGAACGTCAGGAGTTTTTCTCGTTCCTCCATCAGTGGAAATCTTAGTTCATGTCGTGTGTTTGTGTCTAACCTCAGAAGTAAAACAGTTCCCTCTTAATAACAGCTGGTGGCTTTAATGCACGGTTACACACACACACATACACACACACACACACACAACCTTTAATTACAAACAACATGGCGGTCTTAAGAAGTTCAGACTGCAAGAGAACGACTCTTTCATTTTGCATCTTTGGTCCATCACAATGTCTATGTGACTGTCCCTGAAATCTAAGACTTCAACTCACCATTTTACACGTATACAAAAATCATTCAACTTAATAATATCAACAACTAATGAGACGAAGAAAAAAACAGGAGAGGAGAAGGTGAAACGAGCCCGTTGAACATAAGAAAGTAGCATGGACCAAATGTGCAGATTTTGCATTGACAGTAGCAAACCTTCCTAACGGGGCCCTATCTGACAGCACTTACTCTTGGTGCCATGCTAAGCTAAGCTAAGCGTTGCATGCATTATTGCCGTGAAAACTAGTTGTCAGTGAAAGTCAGCAAATAAAAATGAAAAGAAATGATCTGTCTATAAGATAGAAAACAGAAACAAGAAAAAAAGAGGAAGAAGAGTAATCGTCAGGACACTGGCAGACATGATGAAGATGAACGCTGGTTGGAGGGCCCCAACAGACTCTAGAATTGCCACTGATCATGCCTCATACTGTAGGTTTCTTACCACCATGGCTTTAATATCAAACACAAACAGGCACATTTATAATGAAGTCCTCACTACTGTGATAAATACATCTTTTATATTCCATTATTCAGGAAACACAGCGCTACAGAACCAAAAACCTCCACCTGGAATGTTACAGCACAACCTGATACCTGTTTGTTTAGGTAAATAAATAAACTTCTATTTGGCAATATACAAAACACTCTCAAACTTTGCTTCGGAATAAATCTGTGCGAAAGCCCGTTGTGACATCCATTTTTTTTTTTTTTTTTACAGTATTGGGAATTATTGCCCGTTCAGATGAGACCTTTATTTTCTTAGATTGTCCTTGAGCTGCTAAAATTGTTCTGTGCAAGAAATCAAAGCTAAGTGGTCAGAGAGCTAGATGCACAGTGATAAAGAAAACAGGTACATTTCTTCCTGCAGGTTTACAAAACTTAGACAAGAAATGTGGTTGCCGACACAGAAAGAAAAAGCAGATAACTTGCTGAACAGTCTCTATACTTTAACCCCTTCTTTGTCAGGTTCAGGAACCCCCCCCAAAAAAATGTAACTTAAGACAAAAATAAAGAAAACGACTCGCCTTTATCCCAAATGCAACAATTTATACAACATAGATGAGTGTTACACTTTAAAAAGTCTCTGTGAATAAATACAATCTGCTGCTATTGCAAGAATTTCCACTGAAAAATACATTCGGAGTACAATTTTGAAAGACCTCACAGGAAATGTGAAGCTTCAATAAACCTGCCGATGACCTTGCAACATTCAGAGAAATGTGTTTGAGAAAAGATGCATGTGTGAGGAGATCACACAGGCCCATGAACTGCAGCTTAGCCTGTGAGAATACATACATATATATACATTTACACAATCAGAGACACATTATGAAGCTTACAGGATAACATCCACACACCTCACCAACACACTAAACTAACAAGAGTGTCCAATATATAACCAGGCAGAGAAAAACAAAAGCTAGAACGTAACTAAACTAACACTCTTTGATATGGTCTAAATCCTGTGTTACCACGTCATGTGATGTGACGCCCCCACAGATTACATGAGTTATATACTGTAAACATTGCATTACAGATATGTAGATAGTGTTATATTTGTTTCAACAAATGAGGCTTCACTCAGACGTTACAACAGAGGAGAAGAAGACACCATGAAGCAGATGTACAGCCGCAAAGCAAAGCAACACCAGATGGAAAAAAAATCCTCCCACGTATCAGAGAGTTTGCTCGTGTATGTATAGATCAGTTCGGGGGAAGCTCACTGGGCCGCTGCAGGAGAGAAACATAAAAGTATTGCAGAGGAGCAGCAGGTCTACAGCAGACTGTCCAGGCTCTTCCCAGCGCTCTCCTTTTCATCGGCTCCAGCAGGCGCGTCGTGTTTGGACTGGTACTCCTGCAGGACGGCGACCACCTCGTGGTGGCCGAACTGAACCGCTTCCTGTATCGGCGTGTTCCCCCATCTGAGCAAAGAAAATACATCTCAAATACTAGAAATACGCAAACCTAACATGTTTAAGTTTAAGATCATTGATCATTGTTTACCAGGTCAACATTTAACAGGACAGGATGCACCACATTTTTTTAGAGACAGGACATGATATTTAACACAACCTTTATCTATCTGTATTTCTTTACAAAGCATGTGATTGTTTTTAGACTATTCTCTCACAGCAGAATAAACATGAAAAGAAGGAGGAAAGTGTCATAGAAGGCATGTTAAAATAAAAATACTGAAGTTAATTTAGGGTTCAGTCATAGAAATGACAGTCCTGTGCATGCACACATTACTTTACAACTAAACTACTGTGGATGCAAAGGCTGCACTACAATCACTTTAATGCCATAATGTACCAAAAAGATATTCTATTATTGTCGGGACTGGAGAAACTGAAACATAAGACAAAGAAGAAGACATAACACCTGTGAGGAAACGTGTGTACAGAGGTGTAGAGGTGCCTAAAGAAGTCGGTATACTCTTAATTTTATTTTTTTAAAGTGGCCCGTCCAGCAGAGGATAAACAGCCTCTGCTATAACTCCTCTTGCATATTTGGTCAGAGTGTACTTGTGAGGTCACTCACTCTGGGTCTTTTTCAAACCGGCCACTACACCCTCTCCCTACCCACTACCCCTCCGTTTGCGCGTCCTCGCAGAGGGTCCGCCATATTAAGTCCGTCCCAAACCAATTAGCGGGGAGTGGTAGTGGGTTATAAAACCCTCCACCAGCGAGTCTGCACCGATGACGACTTTCGGATCACGTGCAACGCCTACTGTGTCCGGTCGTCATGGATGAAGCAACCTGTGAGTTCAAACACTGCTCCAACTAAGATAGACATTTAATATCCTCATACAGACGTTAACAACTTCTAATGTGTACTGAGGATCAAATATATGTTTATTTATTGTAAAGTGTTTTATATTTACAGAGACTGAAAAAAGACCCTGAGAATGGTGAGAGAATCAACTTACTGCAATCAGGTGTGTGTGGCACTGATTGGCTGTGATTAAGCCCAGGTGTGGAGAGCTTTTATATACTGAGTCTCCAGTGTTCTGTGCTCACGCATTATCTCACCTTCAGAGGTAGTGAGAGGGTCTCTCTGTGGTTTCCTGAGTTGTTTGTTTGTATCTAAAAACACCAACTAAGAACTTTGAGTATTAGATTTCCATTACCTGTCTCCCAGTGTTTAACTTGGGGTGCTGGATAGTTTTATTGCAACTCCAGCCTTTTGTGTTATCAAAGGTCTCCCGGGCAGCCTTTGGTTTTTGTTTCATGTTTTATGGGTCTCCTGGACAATTTTGGTTTTGACTCAGCTGCTTGGCAGCAGTGGTTTAGTTAATCCTTTTCAGTGCGTTATTTAGGTTAGGAAGTCTGTTGTGGCGCTATACAGTTTCGTTGTTTTTTCCCCCTTCCCAATCTATCTATTGCGATTTTGTGGAGGGTCATCCCTTCACCATCCAAGGAAAACAAATTGCAGCATACTGCTGAATATTTTCAATCAATCAATGGTGTGAATCAGAGAGGATTCAGAAGTGTGTATACCCTTTGGAGATGGAAACATAAGTAGGAATACTCCGTGTACCCTGCACTATACCACTGCGTGTGTCATTGTTCATGAATCTAGACTCACCTGTCTCTGGGGACGGGGTTCACCTTGCAGGCATCCAGGAGGAAGCGCACCACCTCAGTGTGTCCTGAAAGCACAAACAACTTACTAAGTGAAAAAGGAGAACTATTTAAATATAACCTGATGAGATAGCTATGTACTCCTACTCCCCTCTATACTTTATGTACCTAATGACCACTAACATGTTGAAAATTAAAGTATGTGGCAGATGGCCTAGTGGTTAGGGCTTGCCTCATTCATAGTATCTATTATAGCTTGATTATTCATTTTAATTCATTTGACCTCCTGCACAGCACTTTATTTGACTTAATGCACTTTTCTGTGCTGTGTGTCTGAACTGTTTCCGTCTCTGGCTCCGGGTGGTTGTGATCCTTTGTGTATCTTCTGTGTCTTGATGACTGCTTCATATCTAATTTCCTAAAGTTATTGTTGAGTTATGGAGGCTCTGGTCCTCCAGCTCGGGCTCCAGTCCCACATGCTCTCTATCTCTCCGATTACCTACTCTATCCACTGTCCTATCAAACAAAGGCTAAAGAAAACTGAAATAAATCTTTCTTTCTGGACAGACGAGAATCAAACTAATTTCTGTCGTGGCTGCACAACTTCCTTCCTAGAGAAGCTTTCTAACTTTTAGGGCTGGCTTTGAATATGAGGACAATTCATTTGCAATGTAAATATCGTCAGGGAGCTTCGAAGTTGTTGGCACAGAGATAAAAGCGTCCACTTTTCTAAACAGACAGATATACATGTATATATATAACCATGTCCACCAGCAGCATCAGTGTTTAGTCTCAGTATAGTCTTGTAATAATAACATTGTCATGCACTGTATGAAAATAACAGATGAAGGAGTTAACTTAAGACTGCGTGTTACCTTCAGCTGATGCAACATGGAGAGCCGTCCTGGAGTCGTAGTCTCTCTGCTCCATGTCGACGGATGACAGAGCGAACCTGCACATTACGTTGATTTAAGAGTCATTAACTGCATTCTTTAAAACATAAAACATTATATTCTCAATTTTAACAGCTAAGAGTTGGACAAGAGAGAAGCATCCTGGCACTTTAATATCAAACGAAGTCGAGTTTTCTATGATAATCAATTTAAAATGATTGACTACACAACTCTTTGTAAGGACCTGTGAAAGTATAGACCTTTAAGATGAAAATGGAGCATTTTATTTATGTTAGTCGTCTTATACAGGCTCAGGAGGATGAACCAGTGAACCATGTTGACCTACAGGGGGCAGTAATACTCAAAGTCAGGCTGCATTTTACCAGTAAAGAAGAAGACTGCAAGCTTGTAAACATGAATGTGAACAATATTGGATTTAACATAAGTCTGTTTCATAGACTGTACAAGAAGTAATTACTTAATATATATTGCTGAAGTGCATAAATCCTGCAGTATTTCTAATGGCCACCGGGGGGGGGGGGGGGGGAAATCCCACAATTTGCAAAAGAAGTCTAATAGACAACAACCCTGTTTCATTCTGAGTTGATAAATTAACTCAGGGAACATTTTCATAATAGGTTAATGGTCTCAAACATTTGTTTAAATCCTTCTTCAATACAGAATGATGTTATTATTTTACAGTATGCTCCTATGTGAGGGCATAAAGAATAAAATAAGACATGAGTTTACAACAAAAACTCAATGGGAAAAGTACAGGAGATTATTGCCATCTTTTACATCTTTGTGAGCATCAGAAAATAAAGAATAACACAAACACACGCAGGGAAAAAGCCAAACATCGACTGTGAAAGATATGTGTTAGTAAAAGTAAAGAAGAGACGCGAGTGTGAGCCGCTCACCTCCTCATTGCTGACACGTCTCCTGTGTAGGCAGCAAACAGCAGGTTGATCACAGATTTGACCTGCAGACAGACACACACAGAAAGAGAGAATATTTGCAGAGGGACCTCAGACTTGAACATGTCGCTTTAATTTTACATCAACACTGAGCGGAATTCAGTTTCAGTCCTTTGTTTATGTATCAACATAAGAGTGAAATATAAATACAATATTTCAGGACAAGACTGGAGGGATACGATGTGATCATCCCAAGAAAAAACACAAAGCCAACATGTGTTAGTCAGTCTCTTAATACTGTCAGACTCGGTCTATGAAACAGTCCCAAACACGTTTGTTTCCACTGAAGACACTGTCTGAGGTTAAAGGTCATTTCCCAAAACAGCAGCACAGACACTGGTGTGTTTGGTCACGATAACTCAAACAGGAGAAAACATGTGTTTGCATTGTTTGGGACTATTTTCAGTTTTCTGCTTGCTACACATTTTTTTTTTTAAACTACAGCGTTGCAGCAGTTAAAGCATCACTATAAGTCTATAGACAACAGTAGAGTTACAGCGCTAAGAGGGGAATGATACTATAAGGAGAAATTGTTAGTCGTTAGTTTTTTGTTTTTTTTCATGGTGATGAAGTCAGACTTTAATGTTTCATGTGAAACAGAATTCCTTCAGATGACAACCACAGCACACACCACTATGTCTACCCAATTAGAACAAGAATCCAACACAGAGGGACACAGCTTATTATCACAAACACACAGAGAGCCCTGCATCAGTTCACACTTACCATCCAACAGCAATGAATCATTTCCTACAAGCAAAACTCTGAGCAGTTGAAAACAAAGAAACACTGGAGACGTGAGGACATGAGGACAGATACTAACCTGTGTCTGACTAACTATACAGGCTGGTGTCCTGAAGAATGCATTTACCAATGACAGTGTGACGCTATTCTACGGTTCAATATGCAAGGAAACACTAAATGTTTTTACCCAACAAGGGCAGACAAGCTAGGTTTAACGTTGGAAAAAAATAAAAAATAAGCCGCAGTAACAAAATGTGAACAAAAATATGTAAAAAGTGTGTATATATGCAAAGCTCTTAGCACCCTTAGTAAGAATTATAAACACTACTTCAGTACTCGCAGCAAAACAAACACCCATCATGAAGTACTCAAGATATAAATGAGAACCGTTTGAAGTTGTTTTCTACTTGTTGACACCTGTCTGGGCTCGTTACTCTCTGCTCTTTAAAAGATTTATAATAGAGGTTTGAAAGGTGTCGTTTTTAAAGAGACAAAAACATGTTGACGCCTTGTGGTTGAAGCTGCAAAACTGGAAGAGTTTGTCGTTTGCCGTGTTATGTAACATGACAGGTGAGAATGAGTGATCTGTTCGGTGCATAAACAATCCGACATTTCCTGAAGACTTTCACAATAAACTCTCATTCAATCGAGGATACAAGTTTTAATGTTTTATGTGATCTGTGATTATTCCTCGACAAAGCTTTTTTTTGTTTTTTTTAGAAGGCTCCTCTTCTAACTATTTATGTCTGTGATGTTTTAGGCAAACAGAACACAATCAGTCAGTTTGGAAACATTGAGACGGGGCACCAGTAGCCTAGTGGTTAGTGCGCGCGCCCGTGTACAGAGGATATAGTCCTCGTAGCGGACTGCACAGGATCGAATCTGACCTGTGGATTCTTTCCTGCATGTCATTGCCCCACTATCTCTCCCTGATTTTTGACTCCGCCCACTATCTAAAATAAAGACATTAAAAAGCCAAAAAATAAACCTTCAAAAAAACAGTGATGGGGACAGAGAAATCCATTAACATTGCTTTATTTAATTTTCAAACAAGGGACACATGCTTAAAAAAATGACACCACTTTCACTGTCATGTCTGCCCTGCACTATTTGCTGTGAACAGTGAAGGAAGAGCAGGTCACACCTGTTTCCTCCAGGCAGACAGGAGGACAAATCATGAGGGTTATGGAGATGTTTACATACAGAACAACAATTGAGTGACTGAAAAGAAAACAGAGAAAAAGCCATGACCTTGGAACTGTGTGACTTCATCCCGTGTGGCTGTGTTTGGGAACATTTTGAATTAAAGCATTTGGGATTAAACAACCCATAACACTAATCTTTTTAAAAACTTTTTAATTTGACTTCAACTCCAGAGAATAATCTCCGATTTTAAATATTGGTTTCTACATTCAAATCCAGTTTCATGGCAAAGACATCCAATTCCAAGATCACCACATTGCAATGGGAGTGATAATAAATGATGAATTCATATTCAATTTTTAAATATTCAGAGTAAAATGTGTTTAAGACACACATCAACAAATATAATGACATGTGGAAGGGGAGTTTACAACATCATGATTACATGGAATCGACAACATGTTCATGAAATCATACAAAAATAAAACATGCAAGAGGGAGGAGGAAAATTCTTAAAGCAACAAAAAAAAAGAGCATTATGAAACATTACATAACCCTTAAGAACCTGGTAACAGCATTCAAAAGCCCCGCAGTATCCGTTTGATTGAACAGAGTAAGTGCTAATTACCAAACTTCAAGTAGTATAGATCATTCACCCTGATGCAAAGAGCCATTACGCTGATTATTCATCAGATCAGATAATCGACCCTGATTGGTCATAGTGTGGATCTGGTCCAGTCTTAAAAACATGCAGTAACTTTAGTTCATGTTTTTTGATGCCTGTGAGGGAGGAATGATGTCAGAGCAGCAAACACAAAGCTTGCACATGGTCACAAATAAAAGAGTGATTCACTCGAGGTTCAGAGAAAGTTTCTGATCTGGAAAAGTAAGGATGAGACCAGACCTGAGAGGAGAGCAACTCGTTTAAACTATCAAGTATCTGAATCAAGTATTTGCCTCCATGACTCACTCAGAGGAATATATCATCGCTGCTCTGATGGATCCCCATCCTGAGCAACAATCGACCACATTTAGGATCTTCTGTGTTTCTACATTTGAAGGTATAATCCTGAATCCACCTTTGGTTACAGGTGGTTCCTGTTCCTCTGCATTACATCACTTTGTGAACTACTTTTTTTGCAGAGGCCACCCCATTCTTTTTTAACAGTCTGTGTGAGTTTAATAGCAAACACAAATTCACCAAAATGCCTCAGAAAGGCTTCTTTATAAAGTTTGAGGGCTCAGTTAGGAGATTTAGAAATAATTTGTGTGAGTCTCCAAATGCAGCCATGAGAGTAATGCAGCCAAAACTCTGCTGAACAGAACAGTCATGTTTATATTTAAAAGTTTGGGTTCAAAATGTAAATCAAGGCTCTGGTCCTTTCTTATTCTCCTTCATTAAATCATTCATCATGTCTTGAAATTCCCTCGAGCACAAATCAAGCAAAGGTACGGGTGACTCCACAACTGGCAATGCCAACTTTAAAATAGAGGCAGCTGATGATTTCAAATACATCTGACGATCGTAGCAGATTATTGTGGATATTATTGTGTGTCTGGAATTTTATATCAATGACAATCTTAAGGATTATAACTTTAAAAAGCAGAAGCACTGTCTGAGGCTGATGCTCGTCTCTTTCTAAGAAAGTCGACTGAAACACCGTCAGCAGAAAGCACAGAGATCCAGCAGGTCCAAATCAGCTTGTTTTAAACTTTAGAAAAGACTGAAGGAGCGCTAAGGAGATGGAGTTTATTCTACAAACCAACATTCATGATGACAGAGGCTTTTGAATACGTCGTACCTCCACACAATAATGAAAGATAAAACACACTAAGAACAGTCCATGAAATAAAAAAAATAAAAACGAGAGAAATACCTTCACATGACATGACAAATGAATAACGGAGTATTATTGGCTCAGCAGCCGTCACATTGAGCTCATGTCAAACCCGGTGCCCACACCCCACATGGCTCACACAGTCTTAGACATGATTAAATAACACAGAGATTCACTACAGGCGCAGGAGAGTGACATCTAAGTCATCAGCTGACTTCACAGTCATGTGCAACGTTTCTAGTTCCTGGAGGAGACGATATCATGAACGGGAACGTCTGAAGGGAAATATTCAACACCCTCTGCTGTGCTGCTGCTGAGGATTATCACCCACATCCAGACACACAGCGCAACGCTATATACACCTGCCTATGTACATTTAGAAGAACAGTTAAATATGTATATGGATACAACATCACTGAGGGAGTAACACGGAGAACTTTACACACAATACTGAATCATATGGGTGTTTGCATACTGTAGCATCAGTAGACTAGAGGTATCTTACTTCGAAAATTACATTCGAAAACACATTTTATTCTGCAGCATCGACGATATAGAAATGAATAAAATAATGCACCTTCCTCTGCGGCCAGAGCTGGATGTGTCACTGACTTTAGTGATAGATTTATTTAAAGAAGCTTTCTTTTTCCTCAAAGGTTAAACGCTGTTTATTTATTTTTTAAGCGAAGTAGTAATGTTTTTGTATTTCATATTAAGTTTCCCAACTTTATTTGTCTGAATGAGAAAAAACAACATAAACATTTTGACCTCTTTCAGTCTCGATGTAGATAAAAATATATTGATTTTTTTTTTTAGTCCAATAACATGTTGTGAGGTTTGATACTGTGCCATACTATCAGTTGTTTTCTTCGTTTAATGTGTCATCCTGCCGTCGGCCTTGGAGCAGAATTATTTACACATAGAATACTCTACAGGGATTGGATGTAATCAAAGGATGCACCAACATGGTCCTGACTCTCACTTTTAGTCAGGACTTACTCAGTCAAACACCCAGCTCTACCTGCTCTCTGCATCCTCTAAAGCTTTAAACCATTCCTTATATCTATCAGAACTTTAAAGCACATGTACAAAGCTCTGCTTCATTTCTAGACATCCTGTTTGAACTAGATGGTAAACATACAGCAATGTTTTTTGGAATGCAGCCCAGTCGACCCCGCAGATAAAGCCTGCAGACGTCACCTGACAAGTCAAAGAGCGTGTGAGGACTGGTCCAACCATACCGACCGAGAGGGGCTTCACCTGAAGGTTACAGGTATGAACGCACACTATCCCTCGCTGACGTCGTACAGAGTATATTTGCTAAGCTAGATGGCATAACAAACCCCCCCCCCCCCCCCCCCCGACACACAAACACACCTTTTCCAATCTGAATTCAACAGCAGCTCAGAGTGATGAAACACAGACAAACAGAGCCTCAAGGTAAGCCTGTTTTCTGTATTCTCAACTCTCTTTTGAACATTTCAGAATAGCAAACCTCTTATCAACACATTATCATCATTCCTTCAGAAAAAAATGTGCACCAGCTGTGATCCAGGCACAAACACTGACAGTTTAAAGTTTGAGCTGTGGTTCTGTTTAATGAGCAGTCTGTGTTGAAGTCAGCATAGCGCAAAATGATTCTCAGCCTTCACTCTGAATAAAGGTCCAAAAGTTCTCACGACTACAGTTAAAGTCTGTTTATGGAGTTACAGAGAAGGCACTACTGATACTTTATTCAAGTGTTTATTGACTGTTCACACTGACAGTCAAAGATAGGGCTGCATGAAATGGAATACAAATCATATTACAATTATTTTGAGGGATGTAATAAGGCAATATGCTACAAGATCAGTGGGAATGATCTTCTTGCATCACTTTGTTTGGGCCAGTGCCAAACAAACAATTTACCTGAATCTAAAGAACAAGACCTGTAGGCCGGGGTGTCTCTGCAGCACTGTTTGGTGCACATTCGACGTCTATGAAAATGATTTCAGCTTAAGCGATTTAGATATTTCACTTCGCCCTATAATTTCTAGAATATCTGCAGTAATCGTGCAGCACAAAATCACAAACACATGTGCGCCCTTTAAAATCTCCTGCAACTCATGTTGCATGCAAAGTGCCTTCAAGAGGAGGTTCCCACTCAGCTCAAATTATAATGATCTGCCTTTTCCTACCGCAGACATCTCTAGGAGAGTGTACAGTCTGTCAGAGCTTAGACACCTACAGAAAGATTGCACAGGTGCATTAAAAAATGTCCTACTTTTACATAAAAAAGCAATAAAAAAGGTTCAAAAGCTAAAAGTTTCAAACCAGCCCATTGTTTTCAGACTCAGAAGGCTGAGAAGCTTCACACTATCATGATGTCAACTTCTATAAATGTTCGGTTTTAGGTTTGAACTAAGATTGAAAAAGCAAACTACTACTACATTATTAAAATCCCTTCAGAAGACACAGCTCTTGTTTTTAAATTAGAAACTAGGTCATGTTTGACGTAACACTGCTGCACTCCAGCCTAGTTATTTACAGCTAACTCATGTGTCAACAACATTCTCCTTCGACTCCCCTCCTTTTCAACAAAAATCCACATACTGCCATTTCCATCCTCTGTTCTGATGCATGTATCCTGTGTATTCATCACGTCACAGGCGTCTGAGGCTTTAGTGTGAGCTACAGTAAGTAATCATCTCTGATAAAGGAGTCTGAATGTACTTTTAAAGACTGTGATTCTAAGAAGTGTCTCAACAGAGGATCCCATTATACAAACACATTCATACTGTTTTTATGGTTGTTACTTAAATGCAATTAAATATCAAATCAACTCTTAGCTTTTTAGAGGATTCTGCACTAAAGGTGGGTATAAAGAAACCATAGCAGCACCTCTACGCTGAACACCAAATCCTGCACAAAGTAAAGCAACAAACAGAATGAGGCTACGAGCTCATTTGGATATCAGATTTTTTTTTAAAAAGAAAAAAAAAAAGCAGTAGATATTTCCATCACAAATAAAAACAGAAGTTTCCCAGTCCATCCGAACAGTAACACTCACACTCCATAAACAATAAATAATCCTCTTCATAATTTCTGTATAAATATTTGAGGGTGAGGGAAGCTGATGGTGGTGTTTTGAGGGGGGTGGGGAGAGAGATCAGTTGAGGTGAAAGTGAGGGCAGGGGGAGTACAGGTAGGTCTCCTCCTAATATTTCACTTGGCGACAGTGTCCATCCTATAGACTACAGTGGTGGAGCAGTCCTGGTGCGACTCAGTGGAGGACACCTTTTTCCAAAGAGGGGCTTTCAGAGCTAGCTCTTGTTGGAGACTCTCATAATCCATGGGTCCGAAGGTTTGCAGCTGTTTCAATCGACACGAATAACAAATTAGTCTTGCTCCTTCTGTGTGTGTCAGTGTGTGAGTGTTTGTGGATGTGTAAGTGTGGCTGTGTTCAGACCAAAAGCAAATATTATTTTCCTCAGGTTGCTCAGTGCGTGACTGTTTGCATTTGTTACAATATCCATCCTCCTGGCACCATGACAGAATAAAGCTGTGGAGCACTTGTTCATCTGTTTCCTGTGAGTTGCAGTTTCACTAACAAGCCACCCCTCAGCTAATCCTGAGATTTATCCCAATTAACTGGAGGGGAGGATGCTGAGATAGTGGCAGAATGATGCATATTTTTAAAATGTAAAAATTCTTGCTTTGTTATGTCTGTCTGCAAGAAAAGACCTGCAACAGCTTTAATGTGAACTTGTTTTTAATGGACCATTTCTGATGCAACTTTGGGATGTGAGGAGATTAAGCATAAAATTGCATCTATATGCCGCCTTCTATTCCCTTATCGTTTGGTCTGAACACATTGTTTTTTGGTTCTAGTTTTTTTTTGGGACTCCGTGTATTTCACTCATAGCTCTGCCAGGATTTGTTTAACAAAAAAATAGGCATAAAATGTTTTTTTTTGCATATCAGTTCAGTTCATTTGGCTTCTCTTTGTACGCTGAATAAGAAGCAAAGTAAACAATATTGACACTCATAAAAGAGATCAAACAAGAAGGAAAAAAAATTTGTAAAAAAATAGTGGTAGAAAGAATTAACACAAACAATCCAAAATATATGTTTTTGCTTTAGACGTAGTGTATGTACAGGATGATCAAACAGCTAGAAAACAGCGTCTGGAGAATTCTAAGAGCGGCTCAGTTTGAACTCAGTAACCTCAGCATCGCCCACATTCAGCGAGAGAAGGTGTCATGGTCAGTGTGTCTGATGAGGGTGCTGTTTTGGATGGTTGTGTTGTCACAACATGATGTTATATGTCCTTACCCTCTGGTCCCCTCCTTCTCTGCGGGGGTCGTGCTTCTTGGCAAAGTGCCTCAGGTTGTCATAGTTGTGGAAGTTGAAATGCTCCACCAGATCCTGAAATGAAAAAGGTGGTCCGATGAATACATCAGAAGAATACATTTACCCTGTACTATTCAATTTATTATTGTGATTATTATTAGAAGTCAAAAAGCCAATGATTTCAGCAGTAAGCACACTTTTTGTAAAGCTCATGAGCTTTCCCTTTGAAGAGATGTGCAGAGATTCATGCACCCTGTCATACGGTCAGAGCTCGGTCTCCCGGTCTGGCCTCTAGGTAATCATTAATTAAGCATTACTGACTGATCACACAGAATCAGTCTGAGTAAAAAAGTGTTAGCCAAGCTGAACAGGCACCTCAAGGACACTGTTGCACAATGCCAGAGAGTTCACCTTGTTTCCATCGGACACTTGAGTGTTTATGATATTGTGTTTCCATTAGGAATGTCAGACAGCGTAAAGCAAGTCTAGATTTTAAGGGACCGGATTAGAAAACAACTCAAATGCCAATATCTGATTGATAACTACACTTTAACCACTTTAACCAGTATGGATAGAAACAATGCATTTTAAGATCTTAATGGAAGTTTTGACATGGTTCTTGACTCTAATTAGTGCTATGCTAAATGTCCCTGAAGTTGTTCAACATTTCTCTGTCAAGTTATCTTAACAACAAAAAAAACTTCTCTGCTCTGGGATGTTTAAAAAAGTATTATATTAAGAATTTTTGCACTAATTTCTAGCATGCATGCATTGATCTATGACACCGGTCCTGCAGCCTACATACCGTGCAGAACTGTATTCCTCTGACTGAGTTGCCAAGCTTGTCCAGTGGAGGTGACCAGCACATAATACCCATCACGTTGGGTACAACCAGCAGGATCCCTCCTGCAACTCCAGACTTGGCTGGCAGACCGACCTACAACAGAGACAACAGACGGGTTACGTAACAGAGGATCAGCTGGGTGGATCTGCAGTAAAAGCATGGAAACAACACAGTGCTGGAAATTCAGCTAAGAGACTTCTTCAGTGATTCATTATTAGAGAAATCCATCCAAGTCTGTCCTGTGATAAACTGAAGAATGACTGCAAAGTGTAGATGTAGGGATAACTTAGATTCTTCACTTCAATGAGCATTTCCCTTTTTGTTATACATTTAACAAAAAAGCACTTTATCAGGTTTTATACCAAGGCAAGGAAGTTTATTTATACAGCAACAAGGCAATTCAAAGTACCAGAGCCGTACTTCAGCCGTACCAAATTCAAAGTGTTAACGGCTTCCAAAGCACACTTACCATTCACTGAATTCCTGCCATTAATGCAAAAAGAAATTATCGATTAAAATTACTCCATCACTTGTGCTTTTGAAACTAACTGTACCATATGTGGTTTATAACGAAGAATTAAAATGCAGAAGATTATTTCACACATCCCACATCTCTCTGCATTTTTCTAATTAAAATCTGCGATTTAATCACAGCAAACACCTCTGCTCTGACAAAATGACATGACAGAATACCATTAAGATGCAGAGGCTTAGGTGTTTAGTCTCTTAATGAAAAGCATACATGATGCCACTTACATCTGTTTTTCAAAATGGAGATGAATCCTTCCCTATAGTTCTTATTATTCACATACTGGTCACAGCGGAAGAACCTCAATAGACCAGATAATCCTCAGACTTTGGTTCTTCTGCTTTCCTCGTAACATTTACATATAAACTACAATTCTATAATTCACTTAGCAGACGCTTTTATCCAAAGCGACATACATCAGAGAGTAAGTACAACACAAGCAAAGATCTAGAGGAGGAAACAACGTCAGTGTGTCCAAACGAACAGCTTTATATCTGGCTTTTTTGTTTGTTTATATGTAGTCATAAACAACAATATTGACTGCTGCTCTTGAGAGTTCTAATCAGCATCAAAACCCTCCTAAAAATCATCATAATCAATATCATTAAGGTCGTAGTTGTTCATAAAGAGCTGGGACTTTAGCTTTTTCTTAAAGGTGCAGAGGGACTCTGTAGATCGAATGGAGTTTGGAAGTTCATTCCACCACCGGGAGCGACAGAGGAGAAGAGTCTAGTTAGAGTCTTACGGCCTTGTTGTGAAAGTTATTAGCTGTTGTTTTTAACCACCAAATGCTCAGAATTATCTGTGATTATTACCTGTGGGTTAATATCAAACTAATAATAAAATAATTAACCTAACCTGTAAAACTCATGATGTCTAAAGATAAGGAAAATACATGCACCGTGAGCGTCACTGGATACAGACAGAAATAACATAACAGCTAAACTAACAGGCCTGATAATATGACGGACAGTTTAACTGACATAATATTAAAATAAAAGATGCAAATGGAGTCAAGGAATATCTTTGTCCTAAATTAACGGCATACAATTAAGTGTGGCCTTACAAAGTCACATGTAGCAGTGTGTAATCATAAATCAATCAACATCAATGCAGTCATTAGAAGCTGCTTCTTTCAACCTTGCATCAAAACGCTTCATCTGAAGGGGTTAACACGTGATAAGGTTCAGGGTGAGTCAGGTATGTAGCTCACGACTACGTCTTTGTGCTTTTTTTTTTTCTAAATCGCATGAAGGGCTATTGCATCATTAAAACAACGTATAGCTAAAACAAGAGATGAATGCATAAACTGCCTCCCTCTTACTCTAGCATGGCTGTTTACTTACATGGAAAGCAAACTGTCCCGAGAAGTCGTACATGCCGCAGGAGTGCATCAGACTCAAGGTGTTCCTCACCGCCTCGGGGCTCAGCACACGCTCACCCGTGATCGGGCAGATACCGCCGTTAGCCAAGGTGGCGGCCATGACACTGGCGCTCTCACAGGTCACCTCGATGGAGCAAAGCTGGGGGGTTCAAACAGAGGACAGTCTGTATCATTTCTCCTTTCTGGCCACTCGGGTAACGGTGTAAATTCATTAAATTGCCACCCGTCTGTTTCTATTGACAACGCTATTTTAAGCTTATAAAGGAAGAAAACATGACGAGGGAGCTTGACAGAAAGAGAAGGATACGCCGTTTAAGTTATGAAGAAGAAATCAGATCACTGACATTCCCAACATAGTAGGAAGAGCAGCAGAAAATGTGAAGGCAGAACATGTCATTAATGTTAAAGTAAGCGCTGATACTCGATACTGAGAAAGGAAATCAGAGCTACACTCACTTGAAAGTAGAAGTCCAGTATGGATGTCATGTCGGTCCCCTCTGGGAAACACTGCAGAGAAAAGAGAGTTCAGAACAAGCAGGGGTCAGAGATGAACATTTATCATCTGCTGTACAGTTTCATGTTGCTACATTTTCAGAGAAGGAAGAGACCAACACTTTTTTTTATGTCTACTAAGGAAGCTCTGCTTTTAATCAGTAGATGTTATAAAGTTTGCTTCTCTAGCAAATGTGATCTCCAACCATCCTCACAGTTGCTGCTTTTCACTTTTTCAGAGCAGTTGAAACAAACAGAGACTCTGCAGAAAACAAAGGCAGAAATGACTCATCGAAGGTCGAACCTTTTTCTCTTTCAGGTAGTAGCCGATGGCGAAGTTCCTGTCCCCTGACTCACGCTCTGACTGGAATCTGAAACACAAAGAACAAAGCATGCCCATTACATAGAGGAAGGAAATATTTGCACTTTGTGTGTGTAAGGGTGTGTCTGTGTGTGTGTGTGTGTGTGTGTTTGTATGTGTGTGTTGTCACTGGTGCGATGAAATTCCTTCAGCCCGCCCCTCGTGTGTTCAGTACAATCTGATCTCTCCTGCTAACATGTGATGATTCCGCAACATGAGCCCCTGCGTCAGCTCTTTTTTCACACACACTGTTAGCATGTTATGTCATCATATATCACGCACATGACGGTGACCTTTACAGCACAGATTCCGTCACCCAGCCCTAAGAAAGTCGGGCAACCTCAATCATACAAATAAATCCTGCATTTCCTTACTGCAGCTAAACTGGGGGAAAGGTCCCGTGTGTTTAAACACCGATTCACATCGCAATCTTTGGCAACCAGAGTAACCGCAACACGAGATTTCTGCCAATGTGCTGATAATTTGGATCAACTGCTGCTGCCAAAACCAGAATATGCTTCCTTCTTCTTTACACAAAACTGCTTAGACCATCAAGTGTCCTTCAGTGTAATAAACATAGAATCATGCATGTTTTAATTGCATGGTCATAAAGAAATGCTTTTTAAAACATATATCCAATTACAAGGCATTAAAAGAAAACAAGTACAACTAAGCCAACATGTAAGATCATCTTTTTAAAAAAAATCTTTATTAACCTTTTTACCGGTCAGATGTAGTGAATGGTATAAGATAATACGATGAGTCGTGAGCTTGAGGGGTACAAGCACAAAGCTAAAGTGTCATCTTATCAGCCGGTCATATTGACAGAGATATTCATTTTGTCTGACGCCTTTATTTAAGTTTAAAGCCTTGATTAGTTTAAAACCTTTAAAGCCTTCTTTAGTTTATAATCTAATAAAGATGTTCAGATGCTTCCCAGCGTAAAGAAAATAGCTTTACAGGTATAATAGTTAGCAGACGTCAACGAGTGTAGCTGGTCCTCTGTTATCTGTGCGTGCTCCTCTGGTGAGTGAAACAAGAGATCTTGAAAACATAACTCATGATGCAGAGATACTTACGTGGCGTTGCTGAAACCCACATACTCGTGTCCGGCCATTTCTTTCAGAAAGTTCATGACCTGGAGGGAAAGCAAGTATTTTAAGGAACAATATGAACGATAGGGTACAAGGTTAAACTCTGTGGGAGGTAGTGGCCTGTCCATCGTAAACGTTTGGCTTAATAGCATTTCTAGGGTCACAACAGCAGTGTCACAATTCTATAATAACTTTAAAGTGTCATTGTATTTGGGCTGCCGGTAGCCTAGTGGTTAGTGCACGTGGCCCATGTGTGGGGGCTGTAGTCCTCCATTCAGGCGTCCCGGGTTCAGATCCAACCTGTGGCTCCTTCCTGCATGTTGTTCCCCACTCGCTCTCTCTGCCAATTTCTTACTCTATCCTCTGTCCTCTCTTTAACAAAGGCATTCAATTCAAAGCCCAAAACTAAACATTTAAAAAAAAGTGTCATTCTATGATGACTTTTTTATTTAAATGGTCAATTGACTTGAGCTTCTATAACACTCATCTAGTCTTCTGACTACTCAAAGCCCTTTTCACAACAGGTCACATCATCAGTATTAACTAATCCAATTCACACACATTTATACCCGTCGAAGCAGAGGAAGCAAATCGGGGTTAAGTGGCTTGCCCAAGGACACATCGGGCATGTGGCTGCAGGAGCGTACCGTACTCAGGTAGTGTGTCCGAGACCACTTCACCATGCTCAAACAAGGAAGTGGACCCCTATACGACGAAATTCGCTTCAAAAACTGTCCTATACGCGCAGCAGAAGTAGGAAGAGGGTCGTTGTTGGCGTCTCAGAAATAACAGTCCATCCTGCTAACTGGGGATGTTTCTAAGTTTGCAAGTGGTTGCCATGGTTTCTACTTCTTCTTTCTGCTTCTTGGCGGATTGGCAAACCAACAATGTGCTACCAACTACTGTATCGGATGTATATGACTAATGTGACCGCAGACCAGGAGGGGATGGGGAGCTTTGTGCTCGGGCAGGGTAAGAAACAATCGTGCATAATGTGTGAAAGCCCTAAGATAATGTTCTACAAATACAAGATGTCCATCAAATATCACCCTCGCTAAGAACATGAA
Organism: Labrus mixtus; assembly: GCF_963584025.1. Classification (NCBI taxonomy): domain Eukaryota; kingdom Metazoa; phylum Chordata; class Actinopteri; order Labriformes; family Labridae; genus Labrus; species Labrus mixtus. The sequence continues at coordinate 16,459,248 of NC_083624.1, forward strand.
AGTGAACTGAGTAAGTATTAGTTCAGGTCGGACTTGTTATACTTACATAGTCAAATTTCTCTGCGTTGCTTGCACCTTGCTGTGGAGATAGCAGGAAAAAGAAGAGGTTAGAACAGAGCATTACCTGAGACTCATTACAGAGGACAAGAACAGCATCAGAAAAGATCAAACTGAAATGATAACGCTACTGCTGAGGAATTAGAACTACAGAATTAGCAGATATGAAAGATTTGAGTACAATTAAGATGTAAAAAATTACATGAGCTCTGCCAGGAATTATACAAGAAGATACAAGATATTAATATGATTGGCTACCTGGTAGGCACAGAGAGGGAAGTCGTTTTGAGTTAAAAAGGGAGATTTAGTAGACGTTATCTGAGCTTAGCCAGTAACTCAAAAATTGAAAATAATTCAACATTATTTCAAGTCTTAATAGTTTAATAAACATGTCTAAATGAAAGTAGCCCTGACTATGTGTATGAGTCTACATTCAGTTTCTTACAATATATGACTGCACATAGATGTGGGTGTATGCAGGTGAGTTTGTATTATGGGTTACCATAATGCAGGTGTGTGTGCGTGTGTGTGTGTGTGTGTGTGTGTGTGTGTGTGTGTGTGTGTGTGTGTGTGTGTATGAAGGTGTGTGTCTGCTGTGTGTCAACATGTGTCGTCTGTGCTAAGAGCCTGCCAGACAAACAGAGGGGAGAGAGGGAAAAAGGGAGGAAAGGTCTTCCTCTGAGGATAAACTTCACAGCTTTTAGCTTTATGGATCATTGATGCTGCTTTTCCCACAAAAAATAAAAACACACAGCAGTAAAATGGACACACATGCATGCACTTTAAAAGTGCTATAGCATCAGTTAAGAATTACTGAACATTTATGCTTTGAATTCTTTAACTTTACATTTAAAAAGTTCTAATAAAAAAGGTAAGAGTATAAGTGACACAGATGGAGAGGTTAAAGAGTCACTAAATGGGGTTACTAGAGAGCTGATTGGAGGAGAAACAGAGCGAAAGGGGGGGGGGGGGGGGGAATCAGGGGGTCGGGAAAGTGCGAGGAGATAGATATGGAAAAGGAAGAAAAAATTACCAACGTCATTTGACCTGCAGCAGCAGTCATTATTTCCCACAGATCCTAAGTCTGGAAAATATGCAACAACATACAAAAAAGAGCAACAACATGTAGCCTTCAAGCACCAGGTAACAACAGTTTTGGGCTTATTGCCACGGCAACCATCCCATAGTTTCCCCACCGATTGTAAAAGCAAACTGAGCAACCTGACTAAACGGCTTGACATTTGTGCTTCATAATAGAAAAAATTCAAACAACACATTGAGGCACTGATGACAGTGATGGTAGATGTGAACACACACACACACACACACACACACACACACACACACACAAGGACACACATATTGTTGTCTTGGTGAATGTGATGAGTTAGATGTTTGTCTAGTTATCTACCGTGTGACTTGGCATGTTTAGTGGGCAGTTCAACAGGTTTGTTCAGTGATGAAATGGAAAACATCACATGCGACTGCCCACATGCTACAATATGTGCGGCCTGCATCACAAATCAATACGAGAACAGCTATTATAAGGCTCCTGAGAGAAGAGGGAGGACATCTCTAGCCTTCCAGAAATAAATTATTTAAAGACATAGAGATCTCTGTTGACGGACTTTTAGGGAAACATACAAGATTTCCTTCAGAGAGCAAAATCAGAAGATCCATATTGATCGTATTTATTAGCAAAAACAGTGTAAATAAGTCAGTTTAGCACAGCACAGGGATTGCAAATAAAGGAACTTGCTCTATTCTTAGCGCAACTAGAAATACCATCTTGTTGTTGTACCCCTCTGCCAACTTGTCACGCTGAACTTGACATCCATTTCTGTCTTCTGTCGAGTGACAGTGTAACTGTAGCGTGGGATAAGACGGGGCTCGCAACTTTTGGGGGGATTATTTTAGGAGCATAAGGCGGCCTGCATCAAATAGAAGAGCTGGCACAAGAGATTCAAAAAGGACAACATCTTAATCTCGCTTTCTCTTTATTTCTCTGAAGAGCATGCGTTCAAGATATTATTAGTAGAGCCTTGTAGAAAACAGAAGAATGAGCAGCTATGCAAGAGGGTGAGAGACTTTCCAGTAATTATCGTGGACGGAGTCGTTTTTTTGCATCGATTGATTTGAAATAAAAATATACCAGATGTGATTAAATCCCCTGTGGATATCACATTCTCTAAAATGAAGGGTCAGGATCAGGACCATCAAAACCAAATCAACCGTTGAGTCCCTTTTGACCTTTGAGGCTAAATTTAGGACATTCTCTCTGTAGGATTTCTGGGATATCTTTTTTCACAGTAATGGAAAGGAGGAGCTTTTAAGTACAGACACAATATCAATCTTCTCATCGGACTTTCTGAGAGATTAAAAAAGTGTATTTTCAGAATGACTTATTTTAGAAAGGCCATGACCATGGCCATAAAAACATAAAGATGTCTCAATGATAACATCTGATTTCTGGTTCATCATGCTAAAGAAAAATAAATCCAGCTGCCTCAGTTTATCAATCAAATGACAGATTTTACAAGACAGTAACTTTAACATTAATATTAATTATCTCTCAAGTTCTGCAAACAGTTTTTATTATTGGCTGAAAATAATGTAAAAGCTTTTTTCTTCCCATCGAGGCCCTGAACATCATGTCACCTAAACGTTATCATGAAGACTAAATATTTCTGTTAACGATCTTAACGATCCATCGACTGATTACTCCTGGATCTCTTAGCCTACAATCATAAATCTGTCTGTGCAGCTGAGCAGAAAGGTAATTGGAAGCATATAGCTTAAAAATTAACTTTGGGGTCGATTTCAGAAACATGCGTCTGTAAAATAGTTTACTGCGACGACTGTGATGGCTTCAGATGGGATTTTAGAAATGACACCAACTTGTTCACTTAATGAACTTTACAATCATCACAGAAGCTTGTGCACAGATGAGACTACGGACTCCAGATTAGGTGACGTCATGTTGACGCTGTATAAAGGCAGTGATATGTTTATAAATGTCAATGTGTCTGAATGATTCAGTGAGGTGATTATGAGCCAAGTGTGCTAACTTAAATAGGTTTAGTATTTACAAGGTAGTGATGATTCACAAAAGAAAGGAATGAGATTAAAGAAACTGTAGACACTGAAAACTAAGGTGAGGCTTTTCACAGAGCTCCTCTGAAGTTCTTTTCTGTCTACTTGTCTCTAAATATGAGGTTCATTTATAAAGCTCACATGCTTCGGAAGCTTTGTCATACCTGGACGAGGTTTTTGTGATTGGTTTTATTAATCTGTGGATCTAGACTGCTTCCTCTCTTGTAAGAAAAGATTTGGTGATACATTTAGCTAACAACATCAAGATGCAGAACGAAGAAGGAAGTCGTCTCCAGAAGAAGCGACAGTTGAATATCAGACTGTGAAGTTGACGATCGTGTGACGATAATGTGAAAATGTTTAATGTCTTGTTGCTGTGGGAAACATCAGAGCTACTACACGGTGTTCATAGATAGATGACGTTGTGTGAGTATATGTGCTCGAGAGTGTGATTCACACACTGCTAACACTGATTGTGTAAAGAGAGAGAGACAGAGAGGGATTCAAGGTAACTGTCTTATTTTTAAACCTAGGCTCTATTTTTACATATCCAATGGTCTAATTTGCTTAAAGGTGCACAAAGCTTTGGAAATGCTCCAGCTGTGCTGAATAGGGCTTTAAAGGCTCGAACCAAAACAACCTGCAGAGAAATGCCCCTTTGATTCTATACATCTAATAAGCAATATATCAGATGTTTCTAATTGAAAAAGGATCTAACCATTACAAAATGGTCTATCTATGCAGGAATCCTTTCTGTCTGGTGTTTAGATAAACAGATCTTGTTATGATTACTCTGATGGGGTGCATTTGCTCTGAAGTTTACATTGCAGTCATTATAGTCCTTTACTTTTTTTTTTTTTTTTAAGTTTCTCTTTACCTGAAAGTTATTCAAACCTTCAATGTGTAGAAAAACAGCCCAGGTTTGAAAATAAAGGAATTCCCCTTCAGAGAATGACTCAAAGTGAAACGTGAGTTAGATTATTTAAAGTTGTCAAGAGGTGAAAATCTAACACTGCTGCTTTGTTTCTAAATTTTCACAAATGCAATTTATTCCACTTTGAATCTTCCATATGTTATGCATGATCTTGGGATCTGTAGCTTGTTTGATTAGACCGATGACGGGCACTTTTTTAACAAGAAAAGGTGGATTAATCAACCTTAACACTGAAGTTTCAAAAGAAACACTGTTCACAAAACTTTAGTGCCATGTTGGACGTGCTGTGGCAGGCTGGGGGAACTATCTGACTTCCTATCTCTCTCTCTCTCTCTCTCTCTCTATGTGATCATCCTGAGGCTGGTCTGCGTGCAGCTGCATTTGACTAGCCGCCTGTGCAGGTTATTTTCAGCAGGGCCGATAACAGCGTGTGGTCTAAGTGCCCTCAGGAAGGATTAGCACAAGTCTTAATCACCACAACAAGACACATGGAAGTGGACTAAGGTAATGACCTAGAAAAATATTTCAGCTGAGTCAAGAGTCAGATGTGAACACAATAAGTCTAATGTCCACTCAATGAGGAATAGCACCACATCATAAAGATGACAAAAATGTGCTTAAAGAGTGGACAGGATTTCGTATATGTCATGTAAATGTTATTCGGCTGTTGTAACTTCTTATCTGGTATCAATACAAATATTTCATTCTTCCTGTTATTAACTTATAAAGCAGCTCAGTGATACCTGCCCAATGAAGAATTATCTGGCTAAAGTTTCAGTGGATATGAGACACACACGGGACATAAAAAAAACACACATGAGGGAGGAAAAAAAGTGTTGCTGCTTTTACCTTTATCAGTGAAGTACAAACAATAGCGCCAGCATTCACCATGGGGTTGTGGGGCTTATCTGTAAAGCAACAGGAGCACAGTTAGCGCACTGAAGAGGATCAAAGTGTACATGTTAGCTCATATTCCTCAGAGAGGTCTGCATACACACGATTAAACAGTCGAATACATGTAGAGCACACATAGACTCAAAACACAGGAGACCAACAACAGTAGTACAGTAACAGTGTCCACAAGGGAACTTTGATGTAGTATGCATAGAATAGCAGAGTGTTGTTGTGTAAGAGACCCTTATCAATCTACCACAGTAAGGGGTACAGCGTTAAAAAGGGGCTGCTTTTGTGGCTGATGTTGTCTGAATCTCTGACTCAGATATTCAGCTGTTTATTCCAGGAGGACAGGGCTGAAGAAATGCAGGCACTGCACAAAGGCATGTCACCCTGGTATATACAGGTCCTGCTATTAAGCTGGTATGTAAATGTAGCACTTCCTGAGGAACATATTGCCTCATGGACCACAGAAACCTTGAATAGTGATTGTACATCCCCAAAAAAGTACATGGAAATTCCCTATAATGTATAGTCTTGTTTGGAAAACTTGCATGATTTGTAACAGAGTATTTATTGTTAAGATCTTAGAATTAAAGCATGCATCAAGCTTGGCAAGCTGACAATGTTTGATTGGAATATACTGTATTTGGTTGTTTGAACTTAACTTAGCATGGTACATCCACAGTAATGATTCACACATGTACAAAAAAGTGTGAGGGTAAATGGTTATTTGTGTTCACAAGCTGCTCTTCTTATTTAAAAATAATCAAAAACTGTTGAGGCAAAGGAAATTGTTTCAATTAAAGAAAACACTGTTTGGATATCAAAGTTAAAATAAGGAGAAGTCTTGTTTATCATTTGTTAACTGGTGGAGACATGTGGCTCGTACATGTTAAACTCTCGTGATTATTGTTGCCTTATGTGTCCACAACATGTTCTTTGAAGTGAGCTACTTTAGTTCCTGTAATGCCTGATAGAGTCAACCACCGAGGTGAGAGGAAACTTTCCTCCCACAGATGTCTAAAAGTGTTCAAAGTACTTTTATTCTTAAATAACCTACATTCCCTCACTAGTGCGTGATCTCCTTACATAACACAGCGAGCACAGGGCTTTTCCTGGCAGCAGAGTCCCCACACAGGAAGTGACGACAAGCTGGCTGCAGTTTGAGCACCTCCCTCTGACACATCGACCACAACTATGATAACTATTACCCCACATCTATCTTCACCATCTGCATTATGCTCCAACTGCCTTTGCAGCATAAAATCAGCCCCTCACACACACTGTCTAACTTTAAAGTTACCACGTTTCTTTTACAAGGCTGTTAAACATCCTGTGATGCCAGCCTCTGACTCATTCACTTGGCAGCGCATGCAGTAACAGCTCTACACTCGGCTCTGCAGGCGGCTAAAGCCAGACAGTAGACCAGCACTGCTGAATAACTATCGGGGTAAACACAGTTATGACTGACAGTCCAACATGAATAGAGAGAACAGAGTCAGTCTGCAAAGCTATGGGGAACATGTAAAAAGAAACAAAGATTAAAAACAATCTTTACATGTATTTTTTTTTAAGTAATTTGTATACCTATAACCTAAATGCCCTCTAATTTACAAGGTAAATAAGAGCATTAGATAAGAAAATCAGGGGCTGATGTGGGAGAGGAAACTTTCTATAATTCAATACCTCTTTGTGCTCAGTGATTTCAGTACAAAGTTATTTAGCAGAAAAAGGAAACACAAGCCCTATTCAGTTTCAAGCCATGAGATTTTTGCCCCTGTGATGTTTCGCCCCAAATCTGAATGTCGCGGAGATGTAATGTGGGAAGAAGTGACCGCCCCCCTCTGTACTGTCTTCGGAGGTAGTGTCAGGCTATAGGGGCGAGACAGTTTCAGCAGAGCCAGCGAAGGAGCACAGCGTTGTGTTAGCGTGCATGTTTGACTGTGTGTCTATGTGGAGCTCCCGCTGTGCCGCGCTTCTGCAACGCTGTAACACAGACTGGGACACCAATATGACGCTGTCGCAGAATCAATATGAATGTACAATGACGTGATGACAGCTCAGCTAAGTTGCGGCACTTTTAAGGAAGAAGCAGTCTGAAAAGGGCTTCTAACTTCCAGAGGGTCAAAGCCCTCTGACATCAGGAGGGAGACTTTGCATATTCAAACTCTCATGAGGCCTCCACTGCGGCAGCTTAGGAGGAGAGATAGTGTATAATAGTCCACAGTGAGTCAGAGAAACAGGAATCATCAGCCATAACTGCTTTTGTGTGCTGATATATTTATGAAGTATCTATGAAGGACTGTCTGAAAAGCTCAAGAAAGTGGGAAAAAAAAAAAAAAAAAGAACGATCAAAAAGGCTCACCATCGTCATTCAGGAAGAGTTTATTAAAGCGCAGGCCACTGGGCTCCTTTCCAATGAAACTGTGGACGTACTCCGTGCCGTAGTCATGAACAGCCACTGCATACTTCAGTGGTTTGACGCAGGATTGCAAACAGAAGGGCACCTTGGTGTCTCCTACCGTGTGTCTGCAAAAAAAGTTATAACATCAGAAGAAGCTGTACATCAAAACAAAGAAACTAAAACTGACTTCATCATGGAAGAGATTCTAACTGAGCAGATTTGTGTGTTCAGGGTAAACAGTAAACATCAGTGACAAGAGTGTCACAGCACGATAACAGAACCACACATTCTGTTCATCACCGCGTTATCTTTATGACTTCCTCTCTAACACAAACAGAGGGAATATACACACCTGTGGAATTTTACAACGGCCTATCAGAGAGCGGCCTGATCAAAACACCCACTGACATCATTTCACAATATTTTGAAGGGACTACTTGTTCTAGTTTGGACTCTGGAAAAACACCTGTGCATTGAAAAGCAATAAATTAAACCCCATTATTACTTCATTGCAACATATTGGCCTCACAAAAAGAGTTTCTCTAACACATACAGGTGTTCCTTGAAGTCGAACCTCAGGGTTTAGAGGATTGAAGAAGTCCAGCGCTGTGAGAGGATCTTTAATCATCATGTGGCCCTTCAGAATAACTACATTTTACAGAGTGAAGGGGGTTTTGTTTGAAGGGTCAAAAGTTAACCGTTTACCTAATCCTAATAGACATGATGAATTTCTGGTATGCAGTTTAAATAAATAAAAACCAGCTAGTTAGGATCCCAGACTGAAACCACCAGAGGCCATTTAGTGACCCAACAGAAGGCCGAACTCACACCCAGCACAGAGCTCACATTATAAAGATCATTCTGGAATATCAAACACACGTTTGCTCGTATTTTTAAGCATCACGGTATCCTTTTAATGCTTGAACCTGCTCTCCACTCTGTCTCACCTCTGTCCGTCCACTGTGCACACAGAGATGGCCCACAGGTCGGGGCTGAATTTGGCGAGCTGAGGAATGTAGTCAGCGACCTGAAAGAGAGGAAAGGCAGCTGAAAGAGAGTCGCCTTACACCGCTGACGTCTGCTGAGGCTCAGGCTTCAAGGGAAAGCTAACACTGCTGACAATACACAGAGGTCAAATCCTTGTCTAAAGACCACAGAGGAATAATCCACACACAGATACTGGAATAAAAAGATTTAGTTTACTTTGTGCCTTTCATCTTTTTCAATTACAACAATTACAGTATGGTGCTTCTCAAAATGTCCAGGTTGCTTTCAAGTTTATTTTCTTCAGTGAATCCACACTAAAGCTGACTGAATTTTATTTTTAAATCTGTCTCTCCTTCAACTCTGAATTCAACATTTTGAAAGATGCTCTGCAGAGTAACTCAATCTTTAGGTGTCATTGAAGTATTTTGTAAATGCTAAGAGGTAAAGCACATGTAAAATGATGACGTGCTTGGGGTCTGTGTGAAAGTTTAGACATGCCTGCACTCATTGAACTGATAATATACTGTACAACCGCTCAGTTCAGTGGACGGCTGTTCTGTCTCTTATAGGAGGTTTTTTCTTCCCACTTTAACTTTAAATGTTGCTTAGTGGTCATGGTGGATTAATGTTGGGTCTTGGTAGATAATATAACAAAGAGTAAGGTCTTTAACCTGCTCAACAGATTTGTGTTCTCATTGGCTGCAGCTGTAATGCTGTTGACCTGGTTGCTATAAAAAAGACGACGATAGGAGACGTGTCTGTTTTCCTCAAGCTACTGGAGGGAATCACAGTGATGCTAAGCTTTCTAGGAGCCTCTCTTTGCACTTGTCCTCAAAAAATGTAATGCTTTAAGATACCATGTATTTTCAAACTTTACAATCTCTATTCTATTAATGACTGACGGAATCAGAAATCTTCTAAGTTTCAACAAACACTACGAACGTTACTGTGAAAGAAAAGGACAGAGCACTTTGTCTAAACTGCACACATAAAACAGCAACATTGTGCAAAGGGTTTTCTACAATCTTTGACAATTAAAATCAAGACATTACCTGATCTTGGGTGCCTGGAACTTCTATTTTTTTTGCCTTAGAATCAAAACAAAGATTGATTTAACTAGCATTGTAGTTGTGTTTAAAATCCTGGTATCATGACAGCCCTAACTTGGTCTGCTGTGTAGACTTCTGATCGTATCCTATTCGCTAACACTGTTTTGTACAGCAGTGGAGATATTTCAAGTCTTCAAAGCAGGAAAAACACCTGTAAAGAATAATATAGCCAATGGTTCTTGTTTCATTAAGTTTTCATGTAAGCCATTTAATTGGTGGAGCGTGCAAAAAACTCAGAGCACAGGAACTGGCTCAGCAAAATCTAATACAGCAAACATTAACTCTGCCATATCGCCAGTGCTGTCCCTCTTCAGGGAGTCAAAGTGTCTATAGGGGCTTCTTTTCTGTGACTAATGGCCTTGGGACGACCTCGATCAACGTCCACATTACTCCAAGAGTTAGAGTTAGATTTCAGAAATATGAGTGTTTTCGTTGTTAGAGGTTAATATAATCTGGGAACCAGGATCATGATTTCACTATTTCTGACTATGTTGTTCTCTTTTTTATTGTCTGCACATTTTAGCAGCTGCCAAATGAAACAACACGATATGGCAAACATAGCCTGCACTGATATCTGCTGGGGACACTGCTACGATCCTTCAACATGATCCTGAGGTGGATTTTCCTATCAAGTCTATCAGACCAGAGTGATGCTGGCTTCCATTCTGTCTAGCATCACAGCCTGTTGGCAAAGTCTGATGGTAACATATCTGTGTGGGTCAAAATAATGATATTGCAAAAAAAATAAACAGTCATGGATGTAAGGACACACCTGCCCTTCAGAGAGATTTTTGGCACCCTCATATAGCTCATCAATATGGGTGGAGAAGGACTGGAAGTCTGGGATGACGAACTTCTTGCGGAAGGCCTGAGTGAGCAGGACAATGTTGCTCTGGACACACCTGATGAATAAACCACAGATAGCATGCTAAAACATTGTGACTGCATGCAGCTGAAGAAAAGTTTGTCAACCAAGTTTGCAACTGTGAAGTGTGACAAACTTCTTTCGAATGTTAATTTAAAAGTTGCTGATGAGGAATTTTCATCATAACTTATTGATCAGCTGCTTTTCGATCCAAACAGTGTGATCCGACATGAATCTGTACAGTGGTTAATGATCATTTACAAACTGCAGACTGAAGGAAATGACAGAGTGTCTGTGATGTCTTAGGGTTTCAGTGAAATGTTTTACTCATAGGACAATACTTTTCCAGATTTGCCCCAGGGGCAAGAGGAAATGAAACTAAACACTGAGAGATTAACTTCTTGTCGACAAAACTCTCAAATATTTTTTATTATTATGAAGAAAGCAAAGAAGTTGCTCTGAGGGTAATATAGGGTTTTCATTACTGTAATATAGATACATATTCTGATAACTGATACGGACTCTGACCTGAATGTTAACAGTCATCATAGGATCATTACAAATGTACTGTATCCTACTACAACCATACAAATAATCTTTCTTTTTCAATGCAATTTAGTATTTTTTTCTTGCCTTGGGTGTGGTTTTTTGAATCAGAAGATTACAGTTTTATAGCTTTTTTTATTTCTTCTTATTTTAAAGAACGATTTTCGGGGTTTTGTCTTGATTTAGATTAGACAGGGATAGAGTTGAAAATCGAGGAGAGAGAGTGGGGAATGACATGCAGAGAAGGAGCCAGGGTCGGATTTGAACCCGGGCAACTCGCTTAGAGGTCCATCGCCTCGTCACACGGGGCAGCACATAACGGCTCAGCCTTCAGAGCCCCTTACAGTTTGGTTATAATAAGAAATTTACTGGCAGACTATTATTCTGATTCCAGCAGTGACTCTTTATCAAATATTTGGATACAGAACTACATTACTTCTGGTTTAAAAAAAAAAAGAGAAGGATCTCATGTACAGATGGAACATATTTTTTTGCATTAATGCAATATGCAAATTTAAACAATCAAGTTAGTTTGAATTTGCAGTGAAAAATATGGTCATCAAGATGTAAAAAATGCTGTTTGAGGCAGAAAATACCACAAAGGTTCTTGGGAAATAAACGTAATGAAAAGCAGCAACATGATTGGTGTAGATGACGCAGATAAATAAGAGAAGAAGAAATGGCGATCCTTACTTCTTGAAAAGATGTCTGTCCAGCGTGACGCCATCTGTTGTGTTCTTTAGAGTCTCTTTAAGTGTGTCCATGCACTCCTTCAGCCTGGGGTCTCCTGTGCGCAGCCCAGTAGTTTTAAGCGCCTTAAAGAGAGAATAGAAACATTTGAGTAGAAACAGACAACTTGGTGATAGCACACTGCCACAACAGAACAAACCATGAAGCCAAACTGAAGAAGAAGAACTTACCGTGAGGAATTTATGAACAGGAATCGTCTCTTGACCTTCAGCGACTGCGTAGAAGAGCAAGTCCTCCAAACTCGGGAGAATTCCTGCTCTTCTCCTATATGAGACACAAATACACATTTATAAGACACAGCACTTCAAATCATATGAAGGTAGCCGAAAAAGAAAACTTTGGTGGAACTTTTCACTTGAAATGCATCTTTTCTAGAGTTCATATTTTAAGAAAAGCAGGGGGGAAAATCAGTGCATATGTTGCTTTTGCGTGGTTCATTAATTTGTCATAGGATTGCCCTTTAGTACGAGCCCTATAAAGCCTATTCCCACATGTACTAACCAGTCTAAACACGTAGCTTATTTGAAGTTGTTTATACAGTCTTAACACATTAAGTGAGGGATTTGAAGAATGCTTACTCAAAGCTTGCAATCAAAGTGTCAACAATAAGCCACAGATATGTGTGTCAGTTTGTAGAACAGAGTGATCAAGCCTCTGCTGAATGGAACACATTTTTTCTACATGTTTCTCGTTGGCAGCGCTCCCTGATGACTAACTTTATTCTATGTGTTTACATAGGATCACATTGGCTATGGTCCAAAAGTCATGTCCTACAGCTAAGAAATCAAGAGACACGTACACCAAACGGAGCGTTCTGAGAGAACTGGTTTATACAGGGTCACAAACGTCCTCTGGTGCTTGATTCATGTTATATTTTGAACAAAGCACAGCACAGATGTTTCATTTAGGAAAAGGTGGAAAAGGGTTAAACATTCGCTACAACAGCCGCCATAGCACTAATCTTCTAATGTTTCCCCTATAAAATTGAGATCAGTACCGCTCACAAAAACCCCTCCATCATGCTAATAGTGTCTGAAGCAGTGTTTGACTGAGTCTAAATTCCAGGAATTCTCCTGTCTATAGCCGCCTGCCCGGCCCACTGTGGCTCTTGGATTAATAAAGCCAACATTGTGGTGTGTTCACACGCTGGTCATGACACAGCAGCATGGCCTGCAGTGGTTTAAATGATTCAAAGTGGTCTAACATCGCGCTCCAGTAAGCTGTGTCCCAAGGTCAGGCATGCCATTAAAGAGGCAATAATGCTGTTCAATGTTCCCTTTAACTCAAAGAAGTAAATTCTATGATAAGCCAAATGTGTCCTCGGAAGTTAATTATAAAACCGAAGCTTAAATTTTGCACAGAATAGATGCTTCTGCTCTGTCACTGAGGCGTTAGATGTTTAAGTGCACACTGTCTACATCAGCATTTGGAATTCCAGTATTCAGTCTGCCCCTCCTCCATGCCTTTATCTCATCTCCTTTTGTCACATCTTCTGCTCTGCACAGTGTAAACACTCCGCACACAGCCCAGGTAACTGCGCTAGAACATGTGCAAACAAACCAGGATTGACTAAAATGCTGCCTGTCAGGCGTGTATAATTCAAAGGGAGTGTTATTGACCTGACATCTGTCACTACAAGGGCTCGTCCACACAGCAGTGAACAGGTGCAGCACACTGTCAGGAGGCAACAAGCTAAGTACAGTGGATAAATGACAGATTTTTTTGTGAAGAAGATTCCATACGTCAAAGCCGTACACGTATCTCTGCAAAACCATACTTAACTAGTGTTTTAGGATGCAACTGGGACTGAGAACATGTCCAAGCTTGTGAAAAGCTCATTAACCACCAACACGCTCTTTAGTGGGGGAAGTGTGTTTGTGTATCAGGCGTGTTCTGCTGTGAAACGCTCAAGGGCCCACATGGCCGTCAGCTTGTGCAGCTAGTGCACAAAACATGAAGGTAACTGAGGAGGTACTTCTCCGATTAAAGGCACACTTCACCAATTTTACACATCAAGACAAACTTATTGATCATCAGGAAAGTCCCACCCAGGCTGTGAAAGCAGCTGGCTAGTGTCAGTGTTCATTATCGCAGTATAGAGACAATTGACCTTTCAATAAAAGCTGAATTTACAAAGAGAGGGACGGGAATTTAATATGCATTGCCATTTAAAGTACTAAGCAAAACCAAGGAAAATGCTTTCCTGGGGCAGGATTCAGTGTGTTGCAGACTGATTCAAACTTTTGGAATAAAATCTGAATATCTCCACCTCAGCAGCATTATGAAACATGTTTTTAAACATCTGCCTCCTGGACATGCCCTACCTCCCAGATGTGATCACTGGAATGCTTATTTAAGGCTCTTAATGATTTTTTTAATGTATCCATAGATATGTAACAACAGAGAATGCAGCATTTGTCGTGTTGTACTTTTAAAATACTTCCCTGAGTGCCATTCATGTGGCTAGAATTTGTTTATGAATTAAAATAATGCAGCAGATAAGGCTGAATGATAACTGGCTGGGACTGAGATCTCTGTCACAGTGACACGGTACAATATATTTGCTACTTGATTAGATTACCGTTTTGGTAAAGCTGGTCAAATTCTTCTATGGTTAAAGGGATACTTCACCCATTTGCATTAAGCTTTGTATCATTAGAAACCTGGTAGTATTTTTGAATGGTCGTGCATCCCGCCCTCATTTTCCCCTGAGATGGGAAATCTTTGTGTTTCTAAGTCTGAAAAGGAGCTTCCAGTGACGCAAAATGACGATTTTTGCGTCACTGGAAGATGTTGCGGTTAGCGGGGTGAAACTACAACACTAGTTCCTCATATTTTCGACCACTGAAGCTACAGACCAATCACAGATCAGTGGGTGGGAACTCACTCCCAGAATCGAAACTTAACGTCAGCCATATTGCTTGGAAGCTAACAGGCTCTATGGAGAAAGCTGATAATGGCAAAAAAATATAAATATAGTGGCGAGACGGATGCTGCCGACAGGCTGGTCTTGTGTTTTGGCTGCTGCGGCCACTGGGGCCACCGCTGGCCCCTGGCCGGCGGGTGCCGGGGCCGCGGCTATATTGCTGACCCGGGCCGGCTCGAGCTGGGGCGGACTGGTAGTGTCAGTGCTCTCACTGTTTGCCTATGGACACAGACATAGAGTCTGTTTTCTGTGAGGAATTTCCAAGATCAATTCTCGAAGAAATCTCTGAATCAGTTGAGGAAATGGCCTTATGTGTTGAAATAAATATGTCTGTAAATGTTTTTATCACTATATTTTTACTGCTATACTGTATATTTTGGAGAAACTGTAACGATCGAATTTCCCTCTGGGATTAATAAAGTATTTCTGATTCTGAACTAGAGGACCTTAGTGGGAGTGGCCTGCGGTGCTGTGCATTCAGGGATTTGGTGTCTTTCATCCACATTAACCAAAAAGACACTTTTCTCGGCCAAGAAGGCACCAACTTCAAAATGTATTTCAAATTTCTACTACATATATGACCCAATGTCAATACAGATTCATGTTTCAACGGGTGAAGTATCCCTTTAACTTGGTAGTATTTTCTTGTGCCAAATAACCATGTGGAATTAAATCAGCATTGGGCAATTCAACAAGTTTCGATTTCAATTATAATTTTGGCGTTCCTGGATCATGAAAGTGAGATAGTCTGGAGCTGGAGAGGTGCCAGTTCACTTCCTGAGCACTGCAGAGGGCCCCTTGAGCAAGACACCAACTTGACATAATCCAAGCAGCTCTAAATTAAATTAAATCGAGGTGGGTCTGTTCCATGTTCTCAGAAGTCACCAGCCGGTGTGAAGTGAACTAAATAAGCAATACAACAGAGTGTGTTTAAACTGGGTAAACAGATCCGTGGACTACAGTCAACACTTTCATTTTCTACATTTGTTCAGTTAAAAAAAACAAAAACCTTTCTCCTGCTCACAGACAGATGGCTCAGTCCATTTGTGTTAGTGAGGCTGCTCAGGGGTGTAAGCAGAACACTTTGAGAGTTTCCTGGAAACAGGGTTTACACTATGGGCTGTGGTGCGTCCTTCTTTTGCATTGGAGGAGTAACAGCCCTGTGGAATTACTGTAACATATTACCAGCCAGTTTTTTATTATAAGTATTCATACTGCAGTCATATAAGTACATGTCAATTAACCTCTCATTCTAGTGGTCTAGCTATTTCAAAACAGGCTGTATCGAAATAATTTTGCAGTATGATAAATGTCAAGATGATGGGGTTTAAAATACACTGTTTAAGTTAAAGGACTATTATGAAGGACTATTAAAAGGTCACATATTATGGGAAATAAACTTTTGCATGTTTTTCTTACACAGGGGTGCAAACTGATCAGGGATGAAAAAGATGACATGGATCCAAACCACCTAGGGGAATTTATGTGAATAAATGTGAATTTACAGACGATTTTAGCATTCAGACCGACTAAAGAAGCAGTGCAAACAATAAGAAAAACACAATTGCTTGTCTATATCTATGTTCTGTTTTAACTTTTTGATAAAGCTTCAGTGAAACATGAAAAACACATGCTCCCAACCTTGAGTCCCTTTTTATAAATGGGAGGAATTTGCAGAACAGGGCTTACCATGTTCTACTAAGGGGTGATGTGAAGGGCAGTCACTATGCAGGTAGCTCTCAGAGCAGAGTCTGAGAGAACATTATAATACAGTCATCAAGTATGACAATATTTTCCCATCTTTTCTATCATATACATGTAACATTATCAATATATTAACCTGATGTTTTGCTCCTGCTGATTTTCATTAAGTTTATATTCCCTCTGGCCTACCTTAATACATGTGTTGACCAGCTGTCACTTTAATGTTGCCTGAGATAATAATGAAGCAGAAAGCTGGATGAAGTTATCTTCAAGCTAGCACACATTTCTCTCAACATCTTTACCTATGGCTACCAAACAGTAAATATTATCAGACAACATGTTGAACAGAAAGGCTGGCTTGCTAGCCAGACTACGAGTCTTTCCACAGGAAAATAACGTTATGTAAACTAGCCACGTGCTGCACATTGTGACTCATTGAATCAGTTTTCATGCTTCTCGCGGTCGGCGCAGCGCGCACCTCCGAGGTTTTGTAACAGTGCCGACCGCGTTGCAATGATTAGCTACAGGGGCCGGAAGTACTTTCTTCGTGCCGTGTTGAGCAATCAGACCACTCTGACCGCAATCAGTATGAAACGACTCGACGTTTGCAGTAGACCCCCCTCCAAATATTTTTATTGCAGATCTAAATGAATCACACAAATGACCTATTTGGGATCCAAAACGGCGAATTTCGCCAAAAGGTGACAAGTTTGCACCCCTGCTTCCACTAATATTTGTCCCTAGCGTGTCTCCAAACCCCCCAAATATGAGAAAACTTAATCCTCTCCATCTTTTGATCTGGATCTAAAGCGAGGGACATCTTTCACTTTTTATTTCCCCTTTTCTGTTCTGCAATGTGTAACACCACAGTAATTCATCCATTTCTCATATCTCAATCACAGTTACCTCCTCAAACTAAAGCTGTAAGTGATTCCACAAATTACTACTGGTGTGTGGCCGTGATCCAAAGAAGCACTTTGAGTATAAAGCATTTTGTGGGAGGCCTTCTTCATGCAGTAGCGAGACCTCTGGTTTGTCCTTTCCTTCTTTATTCGCTGCTTAAAGCTTTAAGCTCAGTCTACAGTTTGTCACAAATGTAATCATTGTGCACAATTCTATACTGATTATCCGAGTAGACGTGAGAGTGACTGTTTTTGGGATGTAATAAACCACATTCCCTGCCGAGGTCTATCTTGTGAGTCATCGTCATCAAGCTGGTCAACAAGCCATTCTCATCACGTGCTGGTGACTCATAAAGTATGAATCACAGGACTTACCCCCAACTATCGAGAACATAATCAGAAGATCCCCCTCAGCCTCTGGTGAAGAAGACACTTGCTGCATTTCTGTATGTATCCCTCCAGCTGGAAAAAGGCATTGCTATTTTCAACATTTCAAAAGTTCATGTTTGCACTGCAATAAATCAAGGGCCTCATGACGAGTCGTCGGCTGCACGGCAGGATCAGACTGGAGCAGCAATCCCACTCTAAACATTTGCTGGGAGAGCTTGACGGGCTATTGATTGCAGCTTCTCCTGTTAAAACTGCTAAATGTTCAACAGGTTTTGGTGCAAGCTCCTTTCTTGTGTAGCAATCTGGGCGAACCTCTTTTTATTCCAGATCAAAAACTCCATATGACACAATAGTTGTCAGTGAATATTTCACAACTAAACTTTGTATTGTTGAGTCTAGTCTAGTCTAACCTGGACAAACAGCACACATTGTTCTCTTAGCTTTCTTTAAATATTGTTGTCCTGGTCCAATACAAATGCAGCGGTAATCATTGTATTACTTTTGTTTTAGTCATCCTTGTTGTAATGTGACAACACTGCTGCTTGACACATCACAGTTAAGGTATCTGCAGACAATTTGAATTTGGTATCACCACTGCTTGAGAAGTTTGGAGATTTTAGTTCAAGAAGCTCGGCCTCGAAGCTGTGAGAAAAGGGTCAGAAGTATCTGACCCCGAGAGGACTCTGATTATAAGAGAACGCGGTCACACGCCTGGCGTAGAGGGAAAATGTTGAGTACAGTATGCTGTAAGCTCCATGAAAAGGATAAATGTGGTGACATGAAAAATACAAACGCTCTGATGCTAGCAAAGCTACCTCACTGACTCTTTGGCGTGTTGCATTAAAATGTAGCTGAACTCATCTTGTCAGCAGGGAGTGATTTTGTTTACAGTCTGAAGGGGGGGGGGGGGGGGCATGACAGAAGACTTGACTGACTGCCAGCTGACTGTAGGATAATGACTGAGGGTGTGTTAAAGTTGATCAAGATCGTTGAAATAAAACCGTGATAAATAAGACAATCTTTGTTTTTGTAAACGTCACTTTTCTTTTCATGCATGCAGTAATAATTTAGAAATGTTTATTTGAAATGTTTTATTCTAAGCAGCAGAGGGGACAAAGACGAACGTACGAAGGAACAGAAAATAACAATAACAAACAGTGGAAAGTATGTAGCAGAGGTAATTCTCAGACACTTAAAGCTAAATTTGATTAATATGTCCGGGAAGTGGTGGGAGGAAGTAAAAACCTCCACCCTCCCATTGATACTTAACCATCTGTCCAGCTTTATCTATAAAAGCTACTGGGCAAGAATTCTTAAGATAAGAAGAAGTCATAATGACATAGATGTACTTGTTTATCGGGCCGAATAACTTCAAATCAGATAATGTTAGAAACATGCTTCAGAGATTTCCTGGAATTAAAGATTGCGTCTCAGAATTAAACTATAGCAGCGTAACTTAGTGTCAAGACTTTGTGTATGCGACCTTCTACATTAATGAACACCTTGTTGTATTGTATGTGTCACTGAGTTGATACATTTTGAAATGTATGTTTATAATAATTGCCCCATTGAGTAGGCCTAGTTAAAGACACCCAAAGTGGATTTCCCCTTTCTCTACCAGGCTGCTTCATCGGGGTCAGTATCCTGGAGCTGCCACTTCAAAATGAGAAGTGAGTGGGAGGCCATAGAAACCACTAGAAGATGTCATACAACCCAGTTTACACGCACTGATCTCCTAACTGACAGTCTTAATTACTCAATAATGATTACAACCAACCAAACAAAACACAGAGAAACAGATATCCTAAGGATTTTGTTTCAGTAGGCCCTGTTGTATCACTTTTAATTAGCTGTGATTTCCATTAGCATCAATGTCTACCAACAAAGGAGTGTGTAAACTAGCTTACAGACCTAATTGAGTGCTTTTGTTCTCAATGTCATCCCTGACCCAGGCCTGCTCTGTTTCTACTGCTTAACTTTCACAAGCGCCACCACATGCTGCGCAGTAGCCTATATCGAGAGAAACAGACAGCAAAACTAATGTTAAACAAAGCCGGCAAATGCCTGCTGAAAACATAATATTAAGTTTGGTTCAGTTAAAACTTAAAAGTAGCTCAAAGAAGGTTTGTAAGTAAGTAAGAAGACAAAAGCCACGGGATGCTGCACCGGCTCACACATGGTTTTCTGCTAATAGACCATTAGTTAGCTGTGGCCATAGACTGTATGTTGTCATATACCATATCGTTAAATACAATTTTTCTGGAGGAATTTATTTATCTGTAGGTGTTTAATTCGTGACTTAAATCCCCTTAGTTAAGTTATTACTCGGAGCTTCTGTATGTTATGCAGTTGTAATACAGCGTTTGTGACGGATGGGGGAAAACGTTACATCCGCTTGCGGCTATATGCGTCACACCGCCTGCCTTACCTTCATACCGTGGAGTCAGACAGTTCATTGAACGAGAAAAAAAAATTTAAACCTACTTGTCGCTGCCTGTTTCCGTGCTGACGCCATCCTTCTTCAGCTGTTGGTCTAGCTCAACGGCACCTTCAGTTTTCGCGCAGTACGAGCGGAACGGCGCGGCACAGGGCGCGGCGCGGAGAGCCGGGCGGCGCGCGGCAGCGGCATGGAAGATCTTTAGTTGCGTAGACGGAGATCTGGCGTCAACGGAGGCGGTGCCGAAGCAGCGGCGGCGGGTCGGCAACCAGGTCTTCTGTCTAGAGCTGGACAAGGGACGCTTGAGGGTGGCTTCAAACAGCTTCAGCACTGTCGAGGACCTAAACTGTAACATCTCAATCCTGTCAATCCAATAAGAGATAAAGCCGTAGCTCCAAATGAATCCGGTAGAAGCTGAAGGTGAGTGAAGGATTTTCTCGAAACACGTTCACTGTCTGAGCGCCGATGACTCACGGATGCCGGCGTCCTAAAATAAATAGAGGCGCATCACACGCCCCGTCGCTGCTATTGGTGGAGATGAGATGAGGTCCGCCTCCGAAGATCATTTATGGCACCCTATTGGATTATCATCGTGTCTATCAAAACCTGTCATGGTTGCGTTTTCTTACAGTAGGAAAATTGAACCTCCTAGCCCAGACTTTTGTAGCCTGTTACAATGTCATTGATATGGCCTATATTAATGACTGCTACACCCTTTACTGGCTATTTGTTTTAAATTTATTATGATGGTTATATGCCTTAATACAACATGACATTACTTCCACAACAATGCCTCCCTTTTTTGTTTGTCATATTGTACCAACACACAGTTAAACATTTTTAACTTTTAGATTTATACATGATTCACCCTGTTATGTCATAGCAGCAGGTTAGACAGGCAATACATATATTTGAATATAAATATACAATATTGTAACGATATTAAAATCTATACAATGTCTAGGGGCATTTACATTAGAAGAATATGCCAGATATACATTAAAAATATAAATGATTGCTGTTCATTGTGCCATCACTAGTGCCATTATTAAAAACCATAGACAAAATGAAACCTACACATACAAAGGCACAAACACACATACAACTTATGTTAAACTCATACACACACGCACACTATAAAACAATACATTACAATTGTTATTTTTTTTGTTTAATTTGTTTTTGTTTTGCAAAATATTTGAGATTTTTTAAAATATATATAAATATACCTGATTATTACTCTAGTTAAAACACCATTATTGCAAGTTATTATTGTTACTACTGAATGGTTAATTATTATTTTTCATCATTATTATTATTGTATTAGCCTATTTGTTATTATATGCTTTGGCAATATGTTTACACATTCATGCCAACAAAGCTTATTGAATTGAATTAAAACCAATCACGCTTTAATTAATGTAATGTATTTTAATAGTAATATCCGTGTATCAAATGTTACATACAAGTAGGCTACCTCGTGTCCACCTGGCAATATATTGTACTAATAATGAAGTTATGTTGGGGGAATAAAACAGGCACATAAAACTAAATAATATTTGGGCCATGGGAGTACCAGGAGCTGCTCCTAGTTTTATACACTGGGTGGGTTGATAGAAATCAAAAGTGTTTTTTTTTTTGTTTTTTTTTACTTTATTGTATGAACTCATAGCCATATTTAAATCAGAATGAAATCTGTTAACTAATAATAACAAACTATTTTACAGTAGTTTTCGTTTTTTTTAGTATAATAAACTTGAAAATACTTCAAATTGTAATTTATATTTTTCAGTTGTCTTCACCTCTATATGTACTTATAGCAGAAACTTGGAAACGTTTTGTTCAACAACTCTTTTATGTTTTCATAAATAATAATAGGCCTATATTGTGTTTCAAACCATGTATGCATCTTCCACTTAGAGTTGTTCAATCATTTAATCCATACAGGCCTACAGTTTTATCTATAGTTTTCGGAAGAATTGTGAGCATTTATGCCCTAAAATGAGTCTGTCAGGCAGATTGTGCGTACCGCCTCCAGAAAGCTCCTCTAGACCAATGAATGATGTCAGGGGAGGGCCTCGACTGTGTCTTGGGTCCCAAAGCTATGGTCCAAAGACTGTAAATGGTGGGCCCGATATTGTGAAGTAGGCGTGTTTTTTTTCTGCACATGAATAAGAGAAATCCCTGACAGTCCTTGTTCAGGGCAGGACAAATGCAACATCACTCCACGTCGTCTGCTGTGTTCAAACGTCACTTTTCAGAAGTTGCCACGAATGCAGAGCGGCGTGATGTGGAAGTTAGTAAGCTGCACACTGTGCCTCTTTGTCTCCTCACAGATCACTTTATGGTCTGTTTCGGCTGCTGCAGATGATTCGGACGGAGAGGTCAAGATTGAAGTTTTATTCAAGCCCGAGCAGTGCAACCCAAAGAGCAAGAGAGGAGACCTGATAAACGCGCACTATGACGGCTACCTCGCCAAAGAAGGGACTCAGTTCTACTGCAGGTCGGTGCTTCGTCAGGGAAATGAGCTGTTAGATGAAAGTATCTTTACAAGGTTCACTTAATGCTTTGAAAGTCTTTACGCAAATGTTCAGAAAACTTTAGACTATTTTATTATGTAGTCGAAGTGAGTGGCTCACTGGAGGCTTCACTTTGCATGCCAACTTATAGGCTCAGTATTATTTATGTATGTGTAAAGTAAGCCTATAAACCCTGATATTCAGTGTTACATACAGTTAATTATTACATGATACGGACACTAAATATTGGGCATTAAAGTTCATCCTGCTTATATCAGCAGTCTACACCTGAATCCATGGGGTATTCAGGGACTGCAGGAATATTTCCGGGAGTGAAGAAAGGGGCTGGGTTACTCACACTGAAAGATTTGTGCGTATGTCTTCGGATTCAGTAAGAGGTTTATGTTCCTCCTTGTGTGTTCATTTCTTTTTGTGTTGTTTTTGTTGTAGTCGGTCGGACAAAGATGGACACCCTCAGTGGTTTGTGCTGGGTGTCGGACAAATCATCAAGGGCCTGGACATAGGGATGACTGATATGTGTGTTGGAGAGAAACGAAAAATCACTGTTCCACCTTCCCTGGCCTTTGGAGAAAAGGGCAAAGGTGGGTAAATGCAACAGTCTGTGTTTAATATTTGAAACACAAACTGTAGAATTAAACTAAAGTACATTTCATTGATGGAGTTTTAATCACTTGAAATGTTCAGGGTCTCAATAGTTACTATCATTTCATTAGAAGAGAGCCGGGCGTTTTTTATGTTTAAGACCTGTAACAAAACGTGTTGAATTCCTGCAAACCGTCTCTCTTTAAACGTTTTTTGAAAGCATATTTGTAAGCTTCAAGAGAAATTGTATTTTATATCAATGGCCTCAAGAAACAAATGAATGATACATACATACAAATATATGCAAACATGTTAATATCAGGTGTTTTTACGTGATCCTTGAAGGTCATAACCAACTGTTTTGTGTATTTCTGAGCTGCCTTCACGCTGTCTTGTCTTCTTTTTACAGCTCTATAGTTGAAAAGGTCTCACACCACTCCCAGTGCTTGCTCCTCATCCTCATCTGGCATGTACTGTGAGCATGCACACAGGTTTACAGGTCTCTACTTTCTACTTCCTTGCATGCGCAGGAACACTTTCAGAAACAGACTAACAGCCAGTTAACTTTAAACTACTAAACCTCCGAACACTGTCTCGTTGAATGTTGGTGAGGATGCAGATGCAGTGTGATCTGATGGTCATGTCGTCTCCTCACTTGGTTTTCTTCACTTGATTTCATATTTTGGCTTTGGAGGAAGTGGTTTTGCAGATTGTGCAGTTTGAATTACAAACATGTACATGCATATCTGCTGCTGGCTGAGTGCTGCTGTCTTCTTTACCTTATAAAAATTAACAACTTTAACAACAACTGTACCTAACGAGTGTATGGTTTAAACCTCTGATCTCAAGTCTCCTTTAATACAGCATGAAGTTCTTTTTGCAAGCACAGCGTGTGATTTGTGCTATAGCCCCATCACAAATCTGTCTAGCCCCAGTTAAGCCCCCTCATGTATGTCTGCTTTTATTTGAAAAAAAGAGAGTATGAGTATAGTAGAACTATGAATCCATGAACATCGACTATTCATAGCACCCCAACATATTAGTCAAGCTCCCCCTCAGCACCGGGAGAAAAGAAATCTCCTGTCTTTTTGTTCATTTTTTCCCCATTTAGAGTAAAACAGACAATAAAGTAGGGCACACATCAATGGTGAATAATTGACAATATACTCACAAGGCTTCCTGTTAGTCAGGATAGAGGCGAGTAAATGAGCATCCACGCTCTGGTCTGAATACGGTAACCTGTGAGAGAGTGATGGTAAACTTTAGCCTTCTTAAGTGTAGAGTAAAAATCGTTAGTTGTTGGGACAGAGGTTAAATCCACTAATTATGTCTGTGGTCTATGGATGTTATCCTATACATTTTTCTTACGTAGATAGTAGCTGTTCTGTCCGCTCATGAAAGATTCTGACAATGATACAGTTAGTAAAAATATTTTAATTTAAACGTCAATCCTCCCCGAAATGCATAAAAAATGTCTACAGCATTGAGACATGATCGTGGCATTTTAATTGCTGGTGATCTTTTACAATCTTGATTTGCAGATCCTGTGCCGCCCAATGCTACAGTGATATTTCAGGTGGAGGTCTACTCTGTGACCCGGGGGCCGCGCAGCATGGAGGCGTTTGGAGAGATGGACCGTGATAAAGACAAGAGTCTTACAAAGGATGAGGTAAGAACTAGGGTCGACCGATATGGCATTTATGGCGCCGATACCGATATCGATCTTGGGGAGAGAAAAAATCGGCTACGGATACATCGGCCAATATCTCTAGATCTATGTTCAATCTGTAGAGATAGATATACACATTTATTGTGTTGATCCCTCAAATGCTCAAATGATTTATGACGTGCATTTCCTCAGAGCTATTCTTCACAGCGCGGTCAAGACCACGTCCGTATCAAGACAAAATACTTACAGGGAAACCTTTATTTAAGGATCATTTTTTTAATGTTATACTAGAGGAATGTTATTTCCCTGACAGAAGGCTCATTAGTCATGTCTGTATCTAGATTAATGACAGCACGTTGTAAAGAAGAAATGAATGACATGCTATTAATTCAGCAATATTTAGCTTGTCGAAAAAAGGGCTTTTTATGTAAGAGCACAGTTATAAAAATACAACATATGCCTGTTGTTTATTTGCCAGCCAATCAGTAAATAACTTGATTTCTCTCTTTAAAGGGGCAAAAGGTTGTTCAGTGATGGGATGCATGCATTAAGCACACATAACTGGGCACATAAATACAAAACAGTCACAGCATTCAATCAAAAACAGTCATTTAAAGCTTTGTGCAAATAA
Source organism: Labrus mixtus (assembly GCF_963584025.1). NCBI lineage: Eukaryota > Metazoa > Chordata > Actinopteri > Labriformes > Labridae > Labrus > Labrus mixtus. The sequence goes on from NC_083624.1 coordinate 16,484,671, forward strand.
CTACTCTCCCATCTAGAGCGATAGATTTCTGTACTCAGAGGAGTTTATTAATGTGTTGGGAAGTCTGAGGAGGCACCAGATGGCAGAAACTGCAGATATAAAGGATGAGAGCCGTCACACAGAACGGATTCTGCTGTCTTATGTAACTGTTTTCAGTGATGGCTTTTCTCTACAGTGCCAGTTATCGTGCTGCAGAAATGAACACACTCGTTTGTTTTGGAGTAGTATCAATGAAGCCGTCCTTTTTTTTTTTTTATTTCCAGGTGAAAGAATACTTGAAACTTCAGTATGAAAAAGGGGGGAAGCCAAACGATGACCCTTTCTATGAGAAGATCATGGCCGATATTTTCCAGAAGAACGACAACGACAAAGACGGACAGATCAGTGCGAACGAGTATAATATTTATCAGCATGACGAGCTCTAGTGACTGATGTAGTCGTAGTTTTAACGTTTATCTGCTTTGAGTTACTAAGAGAGAAAACAAGAGTACATAAGGAAAGAATCAACCGTTGAATATTCTTACATCCTTTCAATCTGTTCAGGTTGTAGTTTTTAGTTTTTTTTACTTTACAGGCTCCATAACTTCTGGTTCAGTGAAAACTTTATTAGAGTTGACGTCACCCAGTGCAATCTTTTAGCATCGCTTCAATGAGTGCCTGACTCCAAAACCAAACCATCATTCTTATTCCTGTTCGGTTGGAAATCGTACTATTGTTCAAACATTATTGCAGTAAATTTCACAATGACACACCCTTTTTTTTTATTGTATCAGACCAGTTTACTAACGGACATATTGTGAGAGAGTTAAAAGTCTTGATGTGATCTAACATACTGGAGCTGCAGCCTCATCTGAAGTTGAAAATATTTGAATAGTTTCACGGTGGATCGTTTTTTTTGTTTTTTTAAAGCAGGCATGAAATAAAAGTGATGTAATATTTGAAAAAGCTTTCTAAACAGAATAACTAGTCAGTCTGTTTTAGCATTAAGTAGCAAACTCTGCAATTCAGAAGGTTTTGTACACCTGTGAAAAACTTTGATTTTTGTAAAAATGCCACTAATTTTTTAGCATTTGGAATGTATTTCTCCCTCATGTTTGTAAGTTTAAGTGTTTTGTTGGACACAAATTGAATCTTGCAGCACAAAGACGAAAAGAAAATTGCACAATGTGGTACAATCGGTGACTTGATGTCTTTCCTGTGAATTTCCTGCCCTTTAATCTGCATTATTACAGGAGTGTACAGACCCACAGATAGATGTGTATTTATATGAAAACGAAAAAGTAATCACTCTCTTTTTCCTCCTCACAGAGAAGGTCAAGTATAACAATCCAATAATAAAGATAATGTGTCTGTGACGGAGAAGTTTGAACAGAACATGGCGTTGCTTTGTGTCTTGTCAGACATGTTTACACATTTTGTTTGCATCTTTTTTGTGGTTTATTATCATTCACCTTTATCCAGCTGATCTGTTATCCACCACTGTATCAAGCTGATAAATGATGCAATAAATAAAACATGGAAAACAATACTGTGTCTCATTTTAGATGCATTACTCTGCTTTACTGACACCCCCACTGATTTAATGGTTTACTACCGAAATACTATAAGAAAAAGTTTTTGCATTTTCATTTATGTTCAACATTCTGAATGTGAAAGTATCAAGTCAGAGAGGATAAACCTGATGAGACAAGTGTGTGTGTGTGTGTTTATCTGGTTATAATTGCACATGACATGCTCTGACATCAATGTTTTCTTATTGATTGTTCCTGAATAAATGTGTTTTATTTTGTCGTCAGTGGGTTCATTACTGTAATAACAACAACTAACCACTAGAGGGCAGTGCTTATCCAACCAAATGTTGAAGTATTTACCTCAAAATGTTTGACTTTCGCCGTTGTCTCCTCACTTGTTCATGTCTGATGAAGCACGAGGGCCCGAAACGTTACATGTGGTGAGAATTCCCATTAACATTGAATTGGAGCAGCTTCTGGTGTGCGCACGTAGTTTATTTTATTTTTTATCTTTGGATATTTTCTGTCCAGCAACCAGTAGCACACTAAAGTTTTCATTTTTCAAACACTGTAGACAAGCTTTCCAACTTTTGAAATGTTGACATTTAAAAAATATATAATAATTGGAAGTAAGGGCGCTGGTGGTGCAGTGGTTGGTGCGCGCGCCCCGTGTATGGAGGCTGTATACTTCCAGGCGGGCGGCCCGGCTCCCCTCTCGCATGTCATTCCCCTCTCTCTCTCTCCCTGATTTCCAGCTCTATCCACTGTCCTATCTCTACATTAAAGGCACAATAAATAAAATAATTGGAAGTAGGTGCTTTCAGGTTGTTGCGGTGTGGCGAGAATGTGGAAAGACTCATGAATACAAAGTGTTTATCACAACACGAGGAACTCACCAGGAGGAAATAACTAATCTTTTATCTTTTTTTTTCTGGTCCCATTTATATAAGCGTAAAAACCCCTTTGTAGAACTGTTGGACTCGTGATTTATGATTGCAGGGTTGTTTCATATTTTCCACCACTTTCTATAAGTGGAAACTATTCATTCTGTAAAATGACAGAAATTCTGCTTCTATTGTTTCAAACCAAGCTGCAAAAAACAACAAAAACATGAATTTTACTCACTACAGTCGTTCTGTCAATAGCTTAAAAAAAACACCACTTAGATTTCTGATAAAATATGTATTAAAAATAGCTGTTTATTTTTGCTTATAGATAGTATTTACAAAATGTTGAAATCAAGGAGTGACAAAAGTCTATGTTACAGTAGGAACCACACAGTCTGTCAGTTGGGGATCGTTATCTTGACTGACGGGAGCCGGATCCCTGCTGCCCTGACCTCTGCTGTCATGTCAACGCCCAGAGGAGCCCTGCAAAACAACAATTTACGTGAGCAAATGTTGATTAAATCAGCAGTGCAGCAAATAACAACAAGAGCGGTTTGGTTGGTATTTCCTTTAACCGACAAAGTACATTTTAAAAAACGATTTCTTTCAGTGTTCTCTTACTTTGGCTCATAACAGACGTCGACATTTGGAGGCAGGATCCCTTTTTCTTCTCTCATGCGTTCAACACCGTTCCTGGTTAAAATAAAATCAGTTTTTTTTTAACTCGTGACCAAACTCTACAGTGGGGCAAATCACCTGTTAAGAACCAATTTCAAGTTTAACTGATAGCCAGTGAACGCACCATGCAATCATCACTCCATTGTCGGTGCAGAATTTGGCAGGAGGGCAGAGCAGGCTCACTCCTTCCCTCTCAGTGATAACCATCAAAGCTTTGCGGATGTACTGATTGCTGGCGACTCCACCAGACACCACCTGTGACCGAGAGGTAATGAGGACATCTTTAAATCTATGCTCACAATGTCTGATTTAAAGTACAGGCCTGGGGTTATTATTTCTTGTCTGTAGCACTCAACACCAAGCGTGCTTTGGGACATGGCATCTGTAAAAATTTGTCATATGTATGTGTTGTGTTTTTTCTTGGGCTCTTTGACCTTTAGGACATAGGACAGATTAGGAAACCAGGGAGAGAAAGAGAGTGGGGAATAACATGCAGGAAAGAAGCCAGACTTGAACCTAGGACTATAACCTCCGTACATGCGGCACAACCTAACCACTAGGCCATCTGTGCCTTGTGCTGTAATGTTTTATGCCCATTGGAACTTATCTGAAACTGTATCTATGAATGAGAATATCCCATTTGGGACAATAAATCTATCTACCTACCTATCTTGTTCTAAAGGGTCAGTTTTTTACATTACAATAAACTTATTTTAAATACAAAGATGTGACACACTCACCAGGGTGGGGTTGCTACATGTCAGCAGGTTGTTTGCCTTACAAAACAATATGGCCCGATGTGTTCGCTTCGCTAGATGAGTTGCGACTGTGTGCTGTGTGGCAGCTGCAATGTCATTGACACATGATAACAGCGCCCCCTCTTCTACACCTGCAGAGGTACAAACAGAGGAGGCATGTCTACGTTTTCAAGACACAAGGCTCTTCAAAGGTTTCTGTCCACATACATGAACACTGACATTGAAAAAAAACAACAACGTAAAAATAGAGTATTCATGAATAAACAAAGACCACACACTGAGTCTTTACACATGGTTCTAACTTGCATAGAACATATGAATTAAACGTTAAACTAAGCTGACAGATTTTACACACACAAATCTGCAAAACTTGAATCTTTTTTTCACCTGGATTCTTTCCATTTTGTTAAAGTGTGCTTGTCACAGCAAGAAATGGTAACACAGTGAAATATTGTTACATTTGTCTTATTTTAGTCAGAATGTTTGCTATAAAAAAAAAAGATTCTGATCACAGGTACATGAATCATAGCGGTCGTTTCTGAGACTGTGTGTGTATTCTCATACCTTCCTCTTCCTCTTTTTTCTTTATTATCATTGTAACTTGATTGCGTAACCCAGAGAAAGAAAAGCAGCAGTCATTTATTTTTCCCATTGGTGTCGTTAAAGCGATGCTTGTCCTGTCGCCGTCCTTTGCCAACAGCTCTATCGCTTGTCCTCCACTCAGTGTGGAGCACTGCGGGTGTTTCATGAGGGACAAACGTCTTGCTACCTGTGAATACACAAAGAACACGTTTTTGTTTGGTTATTATCACACAATGAACACTGAGGCCAGTAACCAAAACCTTGTGTGAGAGCTCCTACTTTATCCAGTGCATCCCCTGGAGCTACATCCAGACCGTGACCAAGAACAAGAAAGTCGTCAACTCCTCGAGCCACAGCGAGGAGTGAGTGACCGCCAGAAACCAGCAGAACCAGAAATGGGAAGGGGACAGGTTGAAGCATCCTGACGGTCAGGGCGTGGGCCTCCATGTGGTGGATGGGGATGAAGGGCTTGTTGTGCTGCCTCACAAACTTACGGCTGAACTCCAGACCGATGCCGAGGCTCAGGGCCATGCCTGGCTTCACCGTGGTGGCTACGGCCGAGAGCTGGCATGGGTCCACGTCGGCCCTCTCCAGAGCTTCCTGGACCACGCGCTCTATGTGTTCTCTGTGGAGCTGCTGGGCCACCGGGGGGATGATCCCACCAGTCCTTCAGTATTCAAGAGTGCAGAAGATGTGTCAGCGCAGAAGCTAAACCAATGACACGGATATTGGGGCACAGCTTACCTGAGATGCACTTCTGTCTGTGAATGTAGAGACTCTCCCAGGATGTGACCTGTCTCGTCCAGCACAGCAGCTCCAGTGTCATCGCAGCTGGTCTCAATGCCCAGAACCAGTCTGGAATAAGTTGCTTTCCCTAATGAAGGACTGCACCAAGCTGTGGTTCTGAACTGCAGCAGCCTTTGAATATGTTTTACTTTTGTAGGGAACATGGTCATGAACCTTATACGTTAGCCAGGGGTGACTTCAAGGTTTTTTTTTTCAGGTTAAAGCGACCTCACATAAGTTCATATTGACTTTCAAATCTAAAAACAAAACAGCGGTGGCAAATATATAAACAGCACCATGTTTCCTTTCAGAATAACAAACTAAGGAAGATTAAAAACACAAACTAAATACCGCACAAAGAAGAAAGCCCGTGATGGTAAAGCTATGACATTTTGCAACCAAACGCTCCAAAGCTGCGTCACATGTAAATAATTCCGTGTTCAAACAAGTCTGTTACCACTGATACAGTACCTACCTAGCTAAAATACATGATCAAAAATGTGGGTAAGTAATAGATCATTGTTCATGCCAAACAAACTGAATATAAACATGTACCAAACCCGAAGTGCTTCAGGAAAACAAGCATAGGTCAGGAAGTTGTTGCTTTGTTTACAGGGGGACGACATTTCCCGCTGCACAAGCTGAACAGCATGGACAGGAGTGGATAATCGCCCATTGACGAAACTGTGTTTTCATCGGAGTTGAAAGAGGTAACTTCTAGTGTTTGTCACTAATTCATAAATATCTGTGTTGGTACATGTCTAATAGTTGCAGGACTGTCGCGTGAACATTGTTTCGCATCTTTAGCAGTAACCATAACGGAGGCTGTGCTGCATTCACGGGTAGCAGAAATGTGGTACTTTAGACAATCCACGCAGTGAAGCGCGAACAAAGTTGAATAATTGGTCAGGATGTTGGCTAAGCTGCTCGTGCATTTACCGAAAGGGCCAATCCTTCATGATTCAAGATTCATATACCAATTGAATTGACTGTAATTAGTTTTAAATGTCAGACATTTATCTTGAATATCACGGAATCGTCAGTGAACGGTGACCTGGTGGATCATTAAAAATAGAAACCACAGAAAAAAAATCTAAGAAAAAACCGTGCATCTGCTTAAAACTTCCTTTAGCGATGTATGTATAATTTTCAATTTTTATGTGATGATAAATAAATTGAGCTTGGAGTTTTTAAAAAGCACAAGAACATTAAAGCGACCCTTACGTCAAATGCGTGCTCGAGTTTAGCATGTAGCAGGGTTATTCCGTCGCATAATGGCTTTTTATCTGCAGTAAATTAAACAGGTATGCCTTTTATAGGCAATGGTAGACTTAATAATAATTTATAATATCTATCTTCCATGTATGTCTTGTAATAGAGTCATAAAGAGGATGTTTACTTAAAGGCTTGAGGAAGCTCCAAATTGCTACCAATGAACCCGGAAGTGCCTTGGATCATACTGCTGCTGTTACACAGATTATTATGTTATTTTCTGCTCCTTAGTTAAATATCTTTTAAACTTCGAGGTTAGTAGATTTGTCAGTCCTAGTTCTTCCTTTTGCATTTCTCAAAAGGGGGCTGTGGTAAAACTGAAAACCCCTCTTAACCACCACCAGTGAGTTTAGCCAGCACTTTCTTAATCTTGGGTTTTAATGAGCATTTCATGTTGACTTTTCTGAAGGAGGCATGGAGCACTCTGCTTGTCATTTGGAGGATTTGAAGCAATTTATCATAAACGATGCCCCGCCAACGGTGCGTTACATCCCAGATTTCATATCGGAGGATGAGGAGGCTTACCTTCTTCAGCAGGTGTACAAGTCTCCAAAAACCAAGTGGACTCAGCTGTCGGGCAGACGGCTTCAAAACTGGGGAGGGTTACCACATCCCAAAGGTATGCTGGCAGAAAAGATCCCTGACTGGCTCCAGACGTACTGTGAGAAGATATCCTCCCTCGGTGCGTTCGGCGGGAAAACAGCCAACCATGTGTTGGTGAATGAGTATAAACAAGGGGAGGGGATTATGCCGCATGAAGATGGCCCTCTCTACCACCCTACTGTCACCACCATCAGCCTGGGCTCTCACACCCTACTTGACTTCTACGCACCAATCAGCAGCCTGGAGGACGACGACGACGCACCGCAGACCGAGGAGAACCGCTTCCTCCTGTCGCTGCTGGTGAAGCCTCGCAGTCTTCTGATCCTGCAGGATGAAATGTACCAGCGGCTCCTTCACGGCATCCGGCCCTGCTCCCAAGACACGCTGACAGACAAGGTGGTGAACCTGTCTGCTGCGGGGGCTCTGCAGGGAGAGACACTGACCAGAGGCACCAGAGTGTCACTGACCATACGACATGTGCCAAAAGTTCTAAAGACCAAACTTCTACTGGGGAGGAAATAAAGCAAGACTGTGTGTTTGTCATGATACTACATGATGTGTTTGACACTGATACCATCAGGCTTAATCAGCGGGAGTCTCCTCCGTGCTGCTTTATGAACGATATCTTACATGTGTCTATACTGGATCACTACGAGCTTTCTTAAAAAATGATGTGCTGCCTCACCTGAAGCTGTAGTAGCTTCTCTGGACATTATCAAGCATTCTTAATAGAAATGGTTCAAACGATAGATTTATCTCTTACATGTTTCCAGGAGATCTTTGTGTCAAACATCTGTGGAACAAATGACCAAGGTGAATCATGGTGTCTTTAAACGTCTTAAAAGTCTATGATCAATGTGTTCAATTTATTATCAACACAAACAAGCCCCACAACAATGTTCTTTATGTTTCCTTTTTTGAATGACTATTCATTTCTCAGTCGTTCAACATGAGTCTTGTGTTTTTGATCGATCAACGTGTTTTTTTCAGCACTACATCAATAAACTAGTGATGAGATGTTTCCGCTGTTTTCTTTTTTATTGTCTACGTGTGACTTATTTTAGAGTTTTATTTAAGAGCTACAAAGAAAAGGCAAACAATGTGCAAGCAAGGCTTTAAAAAAAGTGGTTTGACTGCTGAGTGCATATTCAGATCACAACTTTCAACAACAATTAGCTATTTGCAAGTTTTTTTTAGGTAGGTAGGCCATGATTGAAATGAAATAGCTGTCAGGTCTAGATGCCAACAAATGCCTCAGAATTGAATATTTGCATGAATCCTAACGTAGACATTGATAATGCTGACATGTTCATATGTGAATGCCTCAAAGACAGAAACATCAGGAATAAGAAATTGAGAATAATAACAAATACTCCTGCACCAGACTTCTTGCTTGAATATTAGAAACCATTAGGAGACTGAAAACTGCAATAAATAGCACATCCAGTGTGTCATGTATTAACCAGAGTATGTGTGGAGGAATGATTTATGGAGGTTTTAAGTTAAAAATAAATCCGTTGGGTCACTTTTTTTTCAAAAGGAATACATCATTGCAAATCAGTTTAGAGAAGTCTTCTGGGTGGAAGCTGTTGGTTTAGTTTCTGAAAGTCTTTGTCATCCTGAGCTCTGGTGTCAACATGCCCTGATTTTGTTTGACTTTGGTGTGAACTCATTTTTCACAGGAGAACAGCAGAACAATGGAGCCACAGACGAAACGCTGGAAAGGCTCGGAGTGCGACTCCGACTCCTGGGTCGCTTATCCTGTACTGTCAGATGAGCGATCACAAGGCGTCGAGCTAATAGAGGCGTTTGCTGCGCCCATTGTCAACAAGAAAGAGACATCTCGACTGATCCGGGAGCTGAGCAGTCTCTACCCGTTGAGCAGCCTGCAGCACATCAAGAGGGTGCGAGCGGTGAAGGAGAAGGGAAGTCCTCATCCTCTGGAAGTCCTCGTGTGCCTCGTCAGTGATGCTCCAGACGTGAAGGCGGTCACCATCCGGTCTCTGCTCCCCTCAGATGGACTTCGATGTGACGGATTGGGTGAGCCTTTTGTGGTGAAGGTCCCCGCGCGTCCCCCTTTGACCCGGCCCCAGTTTGAGCTGGCGAGCAAACACTGGCCCACCTCCTTTCATGAAGACAAACAGGTGACCGTCGCCCTGAGAGGCGAGCTTTTCGGCCCGTCTCAGAAATCACGCATGCAAAAGTACATGATGTCTGCTCTGACTGCAGCGAAGGCAGGGCACGAGATGGGCATGGAGGCAGTGGGCGCGGTTGTGGTCGACCCAGTGGAGGAGAGAATCATTGCGGTGGGTCATGACTGCAGAGGTTACCATCCTCTTCACCATGCTGTTATGGTCTGCATCGACCTGGTGGCTCGGAGTCAAGGTGGAGGATGTTACTCTTTTGACAGATACCCTGCATGTACATTTAATCCAGCACCAAACTCAGACCCTATCCCTACAGATCCTGACACAGAGGCGAGCTCTCAGCCCTACATATGCACGGGGTATGACTTTTATGTGACCAGAGAACCTTGTGTCATGTGTGCCATGGCGCTCGTGCACTCCAGAGTCGGCCGTGTCTTCTATGGCACTGCCTCTGCTGACGGGGCGTTGGGGACCAAATATAAAATCCACACCCAGAAAGACCTCAACCATCGATTTGAGGTTTACAAAGGAGTCCTGAGTAAACAGTGTGAGGATCTGAACAGTTTGGACGACCATGTCACGAAAGAAAGTAGATAATAAAGGCATCTATTTCATCGGCAGGCCCGTAACCATGTTCTAGTTATCATGTGTGAGGAAGGAATAAAGCATTGTTTTTTTTTTAAATGAAGTTTTAAACATGCATGTGGTTATTGTAATTAGAGGATGTGTACACCTGTAGGGGGAGCGTGGATCACGTTTTAAGGAAGAGCTGCTGAGTGCCAAGGTCTAGAAGAGTGTTTTTGTTGTAGTTCATAGAAATAGAATAGATTAGAAAGCCTTTATTGTCATACAACAAAATTAGAAATGCTTCACCTTAAAGTGCACAAGGTCCGTCTTGTGATAACAGATGCAGAAATAACTGAAGTTAAATTGTAATCCATTTTCACGTTGCTTTCAGCTGCAGATCTGAACCTGGTCACCGTTGACTACTTCTATAAATGTGAACCTGCCTCCCCCTGCAGATAAGTAAAGTATTATTAGCAATAGATTACTGTATAACTGCAGGTGTAGATGCTGCGATGCCTCCAACCACCAACACAGACAGAGATAGCACCAGCCATCTAAACACGTTTCCCCACCTTCAGACCATCGATGCAACAGCTGGGCTTACTCGGGAAAAAGCAGCTGCAGAGACGATTTATTTTTAATGTCTGAGGTTTTCACTCATACGGCGGTTAGCACCTTCCACCCGCAATAACCGGACATAACTAACAGTTCATAACAAACACACTCTAAAAATGGGTTAGTTTGTTGATGATTATCAGCACGTGTGAATGTTTAACAAAATTTTAACCCATTCAAATTCTGTACAGGAAGCTTTTGTCCTTGTTTACATCAAACCGTATGCCTCCAACACAGATTAAAACTAATTTAAGTCAAAGTGTGTGCCCTTGTTTTTTCTATTTGTAGTCCTAATATGATAGTATCCAGGAACTTGGAAAGCTTTCCAGGTCTTATCTTCAAACTACGTTGTATATGTATATAAATGATGTATTATGTTAATAAAGGTAATGCTTACTGATTTGTTTTCCATGCTTCAGATTATCCCCGTGCAGTTTAAGATACTTTATCATTACAGCTATTCTTCCTCGCATGTGTTAAACACTCGGGTAAGGTGGATGTTTTCCGAATAATGCTGGGTTACTTCTCAGGTCAAAGGTTAGCTGTAGCGACAGCGGAGCTCTCTGCTTTCTGATCAAGAGAACTTCTCAGGTCTTTTTTGCAGGCTGTGAAATATTCTCTGTAGTTACTATTAAACCAGATAATTTAAAGATTCACAGATAATCTGAGAGAATCTTCTCAACTAACTGTGTCCTTTGTTTTAAGTCCCTGAAAGGTTCATAACATCTCTTAAATCTCAGCATCAGAAGGAGCAACCCAAAGAACAGGCAAAAGAGTTGGAACACTCGGAGGGCACCAACATTTTAATAAGATTTAGAACGAGAAATATCATGAGTACTATGAGCTATGGCCAAACAAAGCAGGACTAGCTGCCTTGATAATAGCAACAAAAAAAAAAGCCATAATCTAAAGAGAGCAGCTACATGAATATAAGTTCATCACAGACACTGCAGACCTCTCTGAGTAAACACATAATCTGACAAGAATTATTTGTCTCATTTCTACATACAGGACACAAAACATTCTCACACAAAAAAAAAACTGTACAATGAAAAAAGCCTGCCCTTTTCTGATTGACATACAAATAAGAAATGATTCACACACTGAGGACATCATGCAAAACAGGAAATGATTCTACTTTCCACTCAGCATGAATACATTTGACACCCATTACAAAATGAGAGCGTGCCGATTGACCCCGAATCACCGTCGATAAGTAAACATCTTTGAAAAATACATTTGGGACATCTTTGTGGCTACAAACGGACTTGTACTCACAAATTGTGTTGCCATGAGAATTGGAGGGAAAGACAGAAATAAACTCAAACAAAAGCCTCAACGACGCCTGGGCCAGCCCAGGTCTGCGCAGGCCAAAAATACATCATTAAATATTCACATAAGTTAGTAATGCATATGGCATCCTGTCACCTACAAACCTACTCCTGGTTTCTTTTAAACATCTTATCTTAACCCTGATATATCTAAACAACAGTGACTTTTACACAAACTGTACAACTTCTTGGTTAGGTGCTACGCAGGACTTTACCTCCGCGGCTAAGAGGCGCAGCATCTACAACAACTCAATACTTGTTAATACCGAAAAGTCTCACTCCGTGTAGCTGCGGCAGCTTCGGGATTAAGACGCTCAAAAGCGAAGCCGTGTTTATGATGAAGTGTGTTGTGTCGTACTTTGTGTAGAAACTTGCCAAGAAGTATCTGAGGAGCAAAAAGAGATGGATAGATTCAACGATAAACCGTTACATTTGTCATATTCAAGACAAAGGCAGGGAAACAAACAGTGCAGAACAATTGTCTGTGCAGTATTGTCCAATAAATATCATCGTTTTAGTGTCTATGATTGTTCAACGTTGACAATAGATCAATCAGGATAACTACATTGTGTGTGACGGCCAGAATTATTAATGATAAAGTCTATGATTGTTCTTGTTTATTTTTTAAGGTTGATTTTTGGGCTTTTTATGCCTTTAATGGAGAGATAGGTCTGTGGATAGAATCAGAAATCTGGGAGAGAGAGAGTAGGGAATGAGATGCAGAAAAGGAGCCACAGGTCGGATTCGAACCCAGGCCGTCCGCTTGGAGGACTATAGCCTCCGTACATGGGGCGCACGCACTAACCACTAGACAACCGGTGCCCAATGATGGTTGTTTTCAGACTGTTTTATTTAACAAATCGAGGGCGGGCTGTGCACATTCATGCAGTTTGGGGGAGCTGTTTTGCTTCTTTTTTTTTTTTGCATTAGCTTAGGTAGAAACTAAGTGTTTCCAAAGTTGCCTTACATGTTTACTACATTCTTATGTAAACACAACCGGCGATATCAAGGTTGAAAAATGATCCAGGTCATATCCATATTTTGCTAAAAAGGTAAATAATATAATTTCATTCAGTAATTTTGTCTTCGTTTTAAATTTTATGTATATTTTTCCTCATCAAGGCAACGGCGATCTGTAAATAGTTTGTATGTTTGATGATGCTGTCTTTGGTTTCTGTCATTGAAGCTCATGTGTATAAGCATCTTTAGTAAAATTTCAATAAAAAGTTGATCACAAAAAAAAAGGTAAATAATAATCACGACTGTGGCCTATTTGTCATTAACAATACTTTTTAAAGTTATGTTTTTTGGGGCCATTTTGCCTTTGTTGGAATGGACAGCTGTAGAGATAAGAAGGAAATGTTTGGAGAAATGAGTAGGGGAAGACATGAAGCAGAGGACCACAGCCTCTGTACATGGTGCATGCAACATAACCGCTAGGCTATATGGCACCCATTATCAATACTTTCTAAAGATGATGAAGAAGTGTCTTTTTGATATCTGGCCGTCAGTGTGAACAAACAAGAATGTGATTGAACGCTTGTGTCCTTTTCTGAATAATCGATCAGTGTGAAGACAGAATCGTATCATTTCCTCATACGTACAGAATGATTGGAGAGATGGTGAAGAACTTTCTGGACGAAGTGAACTGAACGCCGTAGTCCAGCTGTTCCCAGTGTGTAAGAAGTCTGGCTTTTCCTTGGTCAGGGGTCTCAAAGGGCGTGCCTTTCACTGCATGCATGAACACATACATTCCCTGTGGAGACAAAAACACAGGCTGCATTGTCGCAATACTGACGCCTGGGAAGAAGAAGAAGAACATTTCATACAGAGAGCATTAGGTGAACGTTTTTGTGTGCTCTCTTAAAAAGTATAAAAAGGAACGCCGATCAGGCAAAAATGTGTCCCAAGTCATTTGAATTTGAGGTTATCATCAAACTTTTGGATAAGGTTTCCAATGAATGGAAATTGAATACAGCACTTGCAAACTGGTTTAATGATTTGTGATGATAACATCTGTTTAACCAGAGAGAATAAAAACAACTAACTCTGGGCTGCTGCCAGAGGTGTGGTATTTAAAGCAGACAGAGCAGAGGTTGTTGACGCAGATTAATGACCACGTTTTCTATCTTGGGGTCGACACTCATTTCCAATTACACGCCGCTAAGTCAAAACACAGGAATGCAGTTTTATATGGAAAACCTGCATTACAGAGGGAAAAGTAATACAACTAAACTACTGGCATTCTTCCAAGTCATAATCAGCACACTGCTGTTGTATTGTGTGAAAACAAAAGGCTATAGTTGACCTCCGTGGTTACTGTTAATAGCCTTCCGTATTTGGCCGCGATACAAAATCCTTGTTAACTGCTCCGAGCTTGCACAACTTCATGATGTCACACACATCGACTTTGTTTCTTTATTGAGGCCAGCCTGGTAACAATGAAAGGTCAGTTTTTCGCTACGGACTTAACGGGCAGAGAGGAAATTATCATAATAGGTCATGCATCAGGCTGCCAAAATGACAACCCCCCCCCCCCCCCCCAAAAAAAGAGGCTATCTTGATAAGCAAACACAGAACAGGCCCCGCTGAAGGTAACAGACACCAGGCTGTTTGGAACACATGCAAGATTCATTCGGCCTGGCAGGCTCCGACTGACTTTCAAATTCTCCTCGATTACACCCTTGGAGTAAATTATTTGTTTTACGGATTCGAAAGTCATTTGACGTTTGGTCTCGATGATCGGTTTGGCCCTGTGAGCAGCAGTGACAGTGTGAGAATTAAACTTACAAAGTTGTGTATGACGTTGGTGAGAGTCCACACCAATGGCACGCTGAAGAAAGGAATGCTCAAGAGCACAATGTGAAGTATGCCAACACCGAGTGCATAGGTCAACCAGATCCCCCGACTGTTCATGACCCGAGTATTTGGGTTCACCTCGCTGTGTGCCACACCCACATTCATTCTGGTCTGAGGACAGAAAACACATTTTGATATTCTCCACACAGCACCTGCGTGTTTTTCTGCCTTCACTACACCCTATTGAAGGAAGATATCTTCGACATGTGACAAAAAAAAAAAAAACTTTCTCTCAGCAGCATTGGATGCCTTTGTAATCTGTCAGGGTCAAAATCCTTATCTTTAAGATTGAACCCCCCCCCCCATACGACACCATAGACAGACCCTGCACTGCAGAAAGCTAATGAGGTGGCCCAAAGGTCTGCAAGATGTGACAACTGAACCAAGAAAAACATTATCGTTATTATTTTTGAGTCTAGACTGTGTGTGTGTGTGTGT
The DNA here is from genome assembly GCF_963584025.1 of Labrus mixtus. Taxonomy (NCBI): domain Eukaryota; kingdom Metazoa; phylum Chordata; class Actinopteri; order Labriformes; family Labridae; genus Labrus; species Labrus mixtus. Next base: position 16,499,705 of record NC_083624.1, read on the forward strand.
GAGAGAGAGAGAAGAATTATGAAGATTGAATATTTCTATCTGATTGATTCAAAGGTTTTTCTGTGAAAATATGTAGAAACCTGCAAAACCCTGTGACTAACTATTTCACCGAAACAAAAACTGGGGCTGTACCCTCGTTAATGAATGTCCACTGAGTTATTCTTTGCTCAGCTGTGAGTGTAATCATAACTGTGGACATGAATGGTTTAATGAATCAGGATATCTAACTCATCTCTGTTACTCTCCTAGCAGACACAGGTGGCACTTTCCATGCACATCAACAGTTAACAGTCCAACACTCATGGTTGTGCAGCTTTTTCTTGACTTACCTCGACATTATAAAAACTGTTACACCAAGCTCTGAATCCTACAAATGTGTGACTCTTCAAAAACACAACCTCTAACAATATGCTGCAGTACTAAAGTGCATGCTGCGTACTTCTCTTCACAGTATACCTTTATTTAAAGATGCCTATCTGTTGTGCAGTTTAAGCACTTTGTCCTTCCTGCAAGTCTGAATGTGATAACAGACAAACAAATTGTGCAATCTCATTGCACTTTGCCCTCTGGCACATATTCAGCTGCCAGGCTCGATTAAAGAAAACTAATAGGGCTTAAGTTGCATCCATTTAAGGCAATGATGACTTTCTGTTAAATCCCTAAAGCCTGCTGCATGCCCGCACAAGAAGAAGTCAACGTTCACATTTGAACAGCAGGATTACAATTTCACTTAAAGATATAAGTTGAATAAATACACCACAGTGAATGAGGAGTGTTTGTATTAAAACGCATGTATGATGTTCAACCTCAGTCTCAGACGTTGCGTGAATCCTCGAGCTTCCTGGTTTTATTTGTTGTTGTTTTTTTGTTGTCTGTTGATGGCTCTGATTGTATGGAGTTTTTTTTGCTGATGTCACCTGTTCTTTTGTGCCTTGTTTATATGCTTGTCTTCTTGAATTGCTTAGTTGGTTTAAGTGATTTGTTTTAACTTTTTCATGCGAGTTAAGAAAACTTCTCCATAAATAAATACTATCACAATAACATTATTATCATTGTCCTGGCATTAGGCCAAAGTTGCTGTCCATAAGTAGGGTAAGTCTTTTACGTGCCTATAACTCATTTTGGATACTGGTACTTATTTTAAGTAATATAAAGAGATGTATTGTTGCACCATGAAGTAGCAGATAAATTTGCCCTGTAACACAAATGATGATAAGATCCATTCCTTTGGGACAGTCCTTGGACTAAAGCTGACTCAACTCTGACACAAATAATGTGCTCTGCTGCTAGAACCACTGTCACTGGCTCAGAGGAGCTGCTTGTCAGCAGGCAAGGTGGGCAACTGCTTGGGGCCCCTGAGAGCTGACAAACTTTAAACCACAGCAGTCGCTCAAAATGTGCAAATTTAGCAATGACAGTGGCAAACCTCCCTAATGGGCCCCCATCTGTGTGACAGCACTCACTCTCATTGCCCTGCTTAGCATCTCATGTATTACTCCTCCATTCATCAGTGAAAATCACTGGAGGAAGATGAAGAGGAGATATCTGTCTGGCAGTGAAAGAAGAAAGAGGAAGAGCACCGGGACACGAGTAGATATGATAGTTGTTGGAGGGGCCCCCAAATTATTTTTTTGCCTAGGGCCCCCCACAGACTCTAGAGTCGCAGCTGCACTGGCTTAGTCTACTTGCTGAATGATAACAAAAACAAAGACATGAAATCAGACAGACTGAGCTGGATCTATATTTCAACATGAACTAACACCGATGTTATCTTTACTGTAATGTCCATCTTGCCTTGTGTAGTAGGTTTGTAAACATGAGACGACCCCCCCCCCCCCCCCCCCCACACACACACACACACACACACACACACATACACACACACACCACTATTTCTACCTACAAGTTGCTCAGCGTCGTTAACAACAAACAGAAATCACGAAGTGACGTGACGTAGTAGAAATGTAACATGTAGCACTTACACACCCAGCGTTGCAACCTCACAGGTGGAGAGCGAGCAGTGAAGGTATTTATAGAAACAACTGCTACGGAGAGAAATGGGTTATCTCCTTGTTGATGTGTGCAGTTCACGAGCGCAGAAAGCCTGACCCGACCGGAAGTAGACGTGGTGACGTCGACAAAAGTGAAACTAATGTCCCTTCTTTTGTCTTCTCAGGCAGCACTTAAAAAGTAACTGACACATTTATTCATGTTCATTGTTAGAGAAAATACAACTTTTTATCCACATCTTTGAATCTTGCATTTTACGAAGGAGTAAAATGACAGGAAAACATTAGAGATTATAGTCTTAGAACTACGAGAATAAAGTCATAACTGAAGAAAGTTGTAATATTATGAGATTAGAGTCGTAAATGTACAAGATTAAAATCCTATATTTACAACAATGTTATAAATTAAACAGATTTAAGTCGTAGGTCTACATTAACGAGGATAAAAAAAAAACTAATTTACCAGAATACAATTGTTAATTTACAATAATAAAGTTGAACATTTACGGGAACAAGGTTGTAATTTTACGATGATAAAGTTGAATTTAAAGTGTAAATTTCCTGGTAATTCCAGTCAATCTTTAAAGCATTTTAAAAGTCAATGAATTTCAAGGGCAATTTGCAAATTCCTTTCATAAAGATGGTTTATTCTTGGTGTCTAATGTTTGTATGATTCACATATTATTGTCTTTCTGATAGATTATCTTAAATATTAATACCATGAGCATCATTAGTACTAAACACAAAAACATGTTCATACTGTCTGCACATTATTTCCACCAATTAAAAATATTCTTGATGTCAATCTCACAAAATGCAAGTTTAATCTCATAAAATTACAACTTTATAATCGTAAATGTGTTAATTTAATCATGTAAAGCTTAGCTTCCTGATTATCTGGATTTATTAAATGTATGATTTTATAGGCAACGTCTTTAATTTGTTAGTGACACAATATATATATTTTTTTATCCAAACTGAAACTATTGTTTTATTGCCCCCATATTTATTCAATAGCACTGACTGGTTTAACTGTCGACTTAAAGGAAAATGATTTAAAAAATATTACAATAAGAGATGAAGAGACAAAAATGGTTCATCTTGAATGTATATGTATAATTTTTGGATGGGAAGTACTATGTACACAAATGCAAATGGAACCAAAAATACAGCAATTTGATATAGAAACCTAACACTAAATCCAGTCTTAACATTGGACTTAAAGATATAAAAGCAGAGAAACACTGAGCCTTTTTGGAAATCCTTAATATGTTACTTAACTTTAGTTCTGTTTTTGATACCTCTATGTTATATTACGTTTGTTCTTTTTCTTCATGTTTTGCTGGTTGTTGTTTGCTTTGTCTTTTCGTGGTAATATGTTATGTAACTCTGTGTGGTCACTGTTTCTCAATAAAAAAAAAGTAAAAAATTAAATAAATATATTGTTTAGTCTTCTCAGATTGTGTTTGTCCAACCCACCGGAAAGCTGATCAGCACACACAATCACCTACAAAAATGTGTATTAAATAGCCTAAGTATCGATTTAAGGTTAGTTGGAGCCTAATGTGTTTGTGTTAGTTATGACAAAACCACTGGAATCAGTTTTTTTATTAGCCTGACAAAACGTTGTGCCTGTGAGACATTACTCAGGGTGTATATACTACCCTCTTAATACTGACCCCGCCCTCTTGTCCCTTCTAGCCAATCAGCGTGCAGCGAAGGGGGCGGGAAATCCGCGCGTTTCCGGCGTGCTGCCCGTGTGTTGTTTATGAAAGATTACACAGAGGCTACAGTCTTAAAGCTTAGTTCAGGTCAGTATTTAACCATGCTATTTAAGAATTTTCCACGTAAAACATTCATCTCGATAAGATTTTGTAACGACGAGAGATAGTTTACGGGTGTTTTGGGGTTTTAAATGTAAGCTAAGTGAGTCTGACTGGCTCAGAAAGGGTGCAGAGCAGCTAATGTTAGTAAAGTCCAACAACCTAAACATACCTACTTTACACTTTCAGTCATGTTTACCCACTACATTTTGTGTAAACACATATCTCATTTAAAACATCAGCATTTCTGAAGTTGTCTCAGACTCTGTAACTCTGAAGTCCCAACCTAAAACAAAGCAAGTCATTTCCGCACCAGGTTTCTTAAAACCATGAAGCAGCTTCCTCCGGATACCGTGCGGTTGCTGTCCAGCTCCCAGGTCATCACATCTGTGCTGAATGTTGTCAAAGAGTTGATGGAAAACTCCCTGGATGCTGGAGCTTCAAGCATTGACATCAAACTGGTATTTTGTTAAAACATAAACTAAAGATTCTTCTAGAGATAAACCTCAAAATGACAGATTTTTGGAACTGTATGATGACGACTACTTAATGTTACGTCCTTTATATTATTTAGCATCTCCAGTTCTTTTGAAATGACTAACCAGTCTACCCACAGACTTTGATGATTGTTTTAATTTGTTACTGCTTATGTGTGCTTACATTAATACATTCATAAGTGATTTTCCCACTGCAGGAGAACTATGGTTTTGACCGGATTGAAGTGCGTGATAACGGACATGGAATCAAAGCTGCAGACACTCCTGTGATGGCCGTGAGACATTTCACCTCAAAGATCTGCAGCCACGACGACCTGGAGCGTCTGGAGACGTACGGCTTCAGAGGAGAGGCGCTGGGCTCCATCTGTGCAGTGGCAGAGGTGAGAAGTATTGAAAGATTGGGCGATTAAGTATTGTTATATCGTTTTTTTAAAAACATTAATGGTTGATGTGTTATTGTTCCCTTCAGGTGTCTGTCATCACAAAGACAGAGGAGGATGACATCAGCACTCAGTACACCCTTAACTTCACGGGAGGGGTTGTTTCTCAGAAGCCGTCTCACTTTGGCCAAGGCAAGGCATGAGTAATTAAATCAGCATGATAGTGAGCAGAAAACGTCAAAGGACTGCATGTTTAATAAAATTAAAAGGTGGATCTTCACAGTTTTTGACACGGATAAAGCAAAGTGTGCACAGAAGTTTCATTTATATGCTGCTTAACAAAAAAACCTGTGTTCATCTGACTGGCACAATGGGACGACTCTTAACCCGAGGTTTGGTCTGATGCACTGAGAATATGAAGGAACTCGTACATTATTAGGTCATTCTGTTTGCGCATATCATGAAGAGAGGTTTGATTCTCTGGCAGAAAAATTGCCGTTGGGGGAAAAAAAGAGAGGAATTATTTGTACAATCAAAAAGAGCATTGGGCCTGAAATATTTAATCTGTTGATGTACAAGTTGAGAAAAAGTTTTGATGATGTAAGACTGTTCCTAGTGGAAACATGGATACTAGTGGGCTAGTGGTTAGTTTTCACGTCCCTTGTACAGAGGCTACAGTCCTCAAAGCGGGCAGCCCGGGTTCAAAACCCACCCACAGCTCTTTTGCCGCATATCACTCCCCACTCTCTCTGATTTCAGACTCTGTCCACTGTCCTGTAAAGGCCTAAAAAGCCACACCAAACCCAGCACTTATTGCACGAAAAGTTCATCATCCTTCATCCGTGTTGCAGAAAAAGAAAAAGTCTGCATCAAAAGCCGTTTCACAAATCGACTCCTTGTGTTTTCCAGGCACCACAGTGAGCGTCCTGAAGCTTTTCAAGAATCTTCCGGTGAGACGTCAGTACTATTCCTCGACCAAAAAGTGCAAGGAGGAGCTGAAGAAAGTGCAGGACCTGCTGATGGCCTACGCTGTGATAAAGCCTGACCTGAGACTCACACTCGTTCACAACAAGGTCAGTAACTCCTCAGCACTTTTTAACCACTTTAAAAAAACATTTCTGACAACTCTCACTGGCAACTGTCATTCAGCAGAGTATGAGCATATCAGGGCTGTGCTCAGAAAATCCATACGGTCGGCGATATATTACATGTGCTCCTTGCATCGATGCACATCTTACAGAATCAATATGGCTGTAAAGATGTCAGTTTTGAAAGACAATTGACCCATGGTGCAGTTCACAATAACACCATAGCCATAGCTCTGGGATCATTATCCAAAATCAATGTATATCACGATGTGTATGGTATCGTGGCCCCTTGTGTCGTGGTACATATTGTATGTTGGCATTGTGGGGAAATACCCAGCCTTAGAGCATGCTTGTACTGTATAGTCTTCACCAGTTACCAAGCAGTCAAAAATGTATCTGTGATAATGCATAACAAATGATATGCAACCCAAAACATGTTACAAATCTGATACTAGTGCGTTATGTAGACGTTAAAGGGGGATTGTTTAAAAAAAAAATGGTGAAGGAAAACTTAAAACCAGCAAATCATAGGTGTTAATGATCCTGATTCAGGCACTCAGGATGGTTTGAAAAGTTCAAAAGGCCTTTAATTCATCGGGCTAGAAACATTTAAAATGCACCTACACGTATCAGCTTGCTTCAGGGTGCAGTGACACACAGAGACACTAATTACTGCTGCAGTCAGCACAGGTGAAGGCACGCATCCTGTGATTGTTTTAAAGGTTGATGGTTTGAAAAAGTTTAAAGTAAAGGTTGTTGCGGGGATCTGTTATCATGTCTACAGGTCAGTAATATGTCATGAGAATTGCATGAAACTATAAGAGAATCTCTGGCATATGTTTTGGGAATGGTCATTGTTGCGACCCTCTCAGGAAGAGTTTCGCAGAGTCACTAAAAAGCTTAAAAATAAACTTTCTACAGGTTGATCTGAAAGCGTTGACTTTCCAGAAGGGCGTCATGATGCATGTCTGTGTGGCATGTTAATATATACTTTTAAAAAGTTATCTTACAAGGCCCTCACTACTTCCTGACCCCTCCACAATCCATGAGTTGAAAGGTATAAAAAAAAAAAAAAAAACATTTCTGTTTTGGGAAAGAAAAGTTTTGTCTGCCTCACGAGAAAGATCTGTTCTTCAAAAATGGGTGAAATACATGAGGCACTTTTACATTCAGAGGTTTGCTGAGATAACGAAAGATGAACTCTGAAATGCTGTTTTATTTAAACAAGATGAACGGAGAAAGAATAAAACGTTTTAATAGTTCTGAAGTTTTTCCTGAATTCAAACAGGCCGTCGCCTCCCATCACTGAAACCACTAGGGGGCCTCGTTAGTCTTCAAATGACTCTTCCAGCGTCTCTGGCTTCAAAATCAGTTTCTGTTGATATGCTGTATATGTTTTTATAAGTGTAGCACAGCATATATGGAAACCTTTTTGACAACACTGACGCATGTAGCAGCACAAAGGACCCCTGTAAGATTTCAAACTGTGTTCGATTTGCAGCTTTATTAAGATGTTACCAATATTATTACTGATGTTACTTTCTCTCCTACTGTTGATGTAACTGCTAAGTATTCCTGATGTTTCTAAGGAACCTTCTTACAGCACAATAACTCAGAAAATAAAAGAAAGATTTCAATTAATACACCATTTTTAGCTTTGCAGATACCTTGTTTCTTTAATACAATTCCAACATTTGTTTATTCTCCAAAGGACATTGAGGTGTCCCTCATTTACAATGCCGTTTAGGTTACAAGCATATTTAAAAAGAGCACAAAAAACAGCTACAAGAAACACGTGTTATCAATTACAAAAACAACTGAGATCAATTTGAAACTAAGTAGCTCCAAATCAAAATCCTGAACTCTGCAAGAGAGGGGAGAACTTCAGTCTTTAGATTTTGCTGGAGGGCGCTCCATTAATTTGATGCATCAAAAGAAAACTCAAATCTTACTTACTTGATCTAGGACTTGGTCAAACAAATATTTTTTAAGATATTGAAATCAGTGAAATTGATTCAGTAAATGAGAAAAACAGAGGTGGTGGTAATAACGAGAAGAATCCCAGTGTAACAAGGGTCAAAGGTCAACAGTCTTCTCGACTCACACCTGAAATCAGCAGTCGTGTCTCCCCTCTGGTTTTCTGTCGCACCAGTAAAAAGTTCTCCAACAGAAAGTCACCGTGAGACACTGAGGGGCTCGTCTCCATCCTCCTGTTGTTGTTTGGTCAGCGTGAATGCACGTCAGTCAGAGCTGCTAATTGTTATGTGTGATGGAAACGAGTCGGTTTGTTACTGCACACTCAAAGTCTACCTTTATCAAACAAACAATGACAGACAGAACTACTCGAGTGGATGAAGCTTGTTGGCTGTTTAGGGAGCAAGTGCCAGATTTTCTAAACCACAAGCAAAAAACAGAATGTAAGTGTAGTGTTTTAAACTTGATGTGTAAGTGGTTTAGAGAAGAAAAGTGGAAGTCACTTTGCTGAAAGATTTTTTTTTGTTTCACTGCTGGAGGACTTCTTTAGATCAGTGGTTCTTAACAGGTCTAGCCTAAGGACCCACCACCAACACCTTCATGAAAATCGTGACCCAAATTTCTGATCTTCTGATTTTCAACAAATCAGATTTATTAAATGAATGAAAAATAAAGTAGTGCAGTTTGGACCTCAGATGGTTTGAAACATGTCACGGAACAAAGAGAAGGAACAAAACCAACATGTTTTGTTTTTCAGTCACATGTTCGCTTCCTACTGAAAATGGCTCCGTGACCCACTTTTGGGTCCCGACCCACCAGTTGAGAACCGCTGCTTTAGATCATTACTTGTTCTCTCTATCATGAGTAGACAGCGGGAATTTATCAGACATTTGAACTACGTACAAAAACATCTGATACAGGAGATTTTAAACAGTGATTATAATATATAAATCTAAACATTCGACTTTAAAATGACTTTTGAAATTCTGCATGTTAATTTGAGTTTTCCAATGTTACACTTCAAGAAAGCAGCAAATACTCAAATTGGGAAAGCTGCATTCAGAAAATGTTTTGTATTTTCACTTGATCATCCATTGATTATCTAAATTAATAAACATATTGTTCTGCACTAAGATTTATCTGGGACACTTAGACTTTAGATTTGGCTTAAAGGTCTCCTGATATAAGTCTGGATTAGATCTGCTGAAGTGAAATGTCCTGTAACTTCAGTAACTAAAGAAGTAAAAAACACAGAAAGAAAAACATGGAGAGAGCCCTACATGCAGTAGAAAATGATTTGATTTGCCGTCTGAGCGGAGCTGCTGGAGTGACACTGTGCTCTGTGAACAACGGCATCAGGACACTCAGAATCAACTGGAGGTAAAACACAAATACAAAGAAAATGTTGTGATGCAGAAAACCTCGATGTGCAATATTTAGAGGAGAAGTCAGTGAAAGTTTAAAAGTCTGTAGAGAGCCCCCACACGTGAGTCAATCTAAAATAGTCTTTAACAAATACATTATTTCACTTGTTGCAAAGACGGACGTTTAACATGTCTGCAACTTTTTATTGACATCATTATAACCACTCAACAGAAAAGTCAAGCCATTATTGTTTCCTACCAACTTTTAAAAAAAAGACTCCTGCAACATCATCAGTTTCCATTCATAGTGTCTGCAAGACGTTTAGCAAATGGAAAGAGTCATTTAACAACTTTAACTCTTAAGAAGCTCAACTGAACAAAACAATCACACGTACCAAAGCTATGAGTTGTGCTCCACTCTTTCTGATTTATCGACATCACTTTGAGAAGATGAGGCATCACTTATCATTGACTTAACATCGGGTCTTTGATTGTCATCAGAGCTGTACACAGACTGCATGTCTTTTGAGTGAATAACAATACAAAGATTCACATGTAGATCTTCTTTATTGACCAACAAGGGGGCATCACTTTTCATCAACAACGTGGAAATGTGCAAATCTTTCCAAAAATTAGTGCAACTAACCTGCATGATAGAAGACTTTGAGCATATGAAATGCACATGGGAAAAACCAGACCTAGAGTCTTTAGTCTTCTGTACCGCCGACCTGAAACGGCGGCCTGAGGTCAAGAGCTCAAACTCACTCTGAGGTGGATGATTCCTGCAATCCAGTATAGAATAATCACTCCTAAGGACCTGCCTGTTAAAGATGGCAAGAAGACTAGCCTGACACCTTCCTGATGAATAACTGGCTGTTTTGACAAGACCTCCAAGTCTATCAGAGTCTCTAAGGTCAATAGTTACGTCTTTCTGTTCCCCAGGATGTTCATCATTTGGGTGTGCACAAAGAAAATAAACAATTTATATTGGATTCCATGAATTTACATAACATTAGTTTAATCAGCAGTGAAATTATTTAGCAATTAGACATTTCAGTCTGCATGCCCTTTCCCACCGAGGCTAAGCGTAGCTGTCAGGTGCTCCAAACATAAATATGTCTGACTGTGAACTCTGATTTGGATGATTATGACGCCTGAGTAAGCTGCTGAACACAGCTGCGGACTTAACCCCAGATTGTGTTTCAGGCTGCAGCCAGTTTGTACACAGGAGTGTATAGGTGCTGGAGGTCACAGAGAGGCTAAACCCCCCCCCCCCCCCCCCCCCCCCCCCCCCCGCTATATGCGTTTCATAGAAGTCCGTTTCGTGGTCTTACAGGGAGGGTAAAGAACCCGTTTTGTACAATCAGCACTCAGTTGCCCCTATCCTTCACCTCCAGCTCTGCCATTCGTCCTGTGTCGTGTTTCACAGCTTCTTCAGGAACTGTTTACAGGAGTGATCTGTTTACATGTGCCAAATTGCGTATTTAATAGCTGAGACATACCCTGAACAGAGTGCATGCTTTAAGAAATCAACACCCAGGAGATATATTCACTGATGGACAGAAACGCAAAAAACCCTGTGTGTGTGTGTGTGTGTGTGCTGGAATAATTTGCATCATAAATATGTGATGATCTGAACAATTCCTAAAATCATGTCAGTTAAATATAAAGACATGAATCATTCATTTAATGACCGTACTTCTGGTAAAAGAGCTGAATAGTGTAAAATGTTGAACAGAATTTGGAGTCTCTAAGATTTAAAATACCATTATGTTATAAGTCGTAGCATGAACCATCTTGGGCTTGAAGTCAAAATCAAACTTTTAGATTTGTAGTTCATGTTGACTTCAGATTATTTTAATTTAAATGCCTATTCATTTAAGACTGTGATGACCCCGATGCTTCCATGTTTTCAATGTTCCCTGACTTTAATGAAGAATCATGTTCTGATGACTTGTTTCCTCTTTCTAGCTGAAACCTCTCGACATGAAATGAAATATATAATCTCTGTGGCTTCGTGGCCCAGTTACTATCATAACAGGTGTTTATGCATGTGTGTCCTTCTCCTGATGTGGAGTCGTGGAGGTTGACGGCTGTCATTTGGTTGCAGGTGGTGGTTTGGCAGAAAGCCAAGGTGGCCGATCACAGAAGTGCCCTCATTGCCACGCTGGGACTCGGCACCGTCTCCAACCTGGTCGCTTGCCATCATCACCAAGAGCAACCAGAGGTTAGTTGAGGGGTAAAATGCACGGACGGTGGAGAAATTGAGCGAGGTTGAAGAAGATCCTTAGGCCTTTGTTAACAGCTGATTTAGTAGCACCATCATGCTTTCAGAAATTCTGTCATTCATGTAAATTTGTCAAAAAATCATTTCACATGCAAGACGAGCCAGATGGAAATAATAATTCCAGCCTTACTGGAAGGAGCGTGAAGCAATGATTCAGCTAAGTTGTTATTAACACCAGTATGTCGGGCTCATGTTTACAGATTTCTCATTCCATAGTAGGTGATTTGTTTATTGTTTCACCTGCTCAGCTGGACAAAGTCACATCCAAGCATCGTAACAGAATGATGCCGTGAATGTGAACAGGCCGCATGGAGCGCATTGCACTCTGATGGACGAGCGTTGTGGGCACATAGCTTGGCTGAGCTGGCACCGAGCCGCTTGTTTCCCCTCGTGCTCACACCTTGCACTCTTTGCTCTCAAACTGTGGCTCCCAGGCCCCTTTGGCCTTCAGTTTGGAGCCGTTACAACACCTAACTTTATAAAACACAGACGCAAAGGCTTGTCTCTTGTTTGTTTAACTGGTTGTAGAAAAGTTCAATTACAGCCTCGTGTATGGGTATTACATGAAATGCCATTTAAAGATGGATCCTTTCTGCAGAGCAAATGAGAGCCTGCACGTTATACTTGACCGTGAGCTAATGGCTTCATCACGAACGCCTGGTCTGAAGCCAGCAAATGTGGTCAGCTGGTGGCTTGCCAACTATTCACTTGCCCTTTTCTCTTGAGTTCTTTTCTGATGAACAGAGAGTGATTTTTGTTAGCTAAGCTTTGTTGTGCTGATCGCAGTTGAATTACCGTCGAGCGGTAACTTTCTGCTTGGTCACGGTAGGTGTCATGTGGCTCGTACCTGCTGCCAGGCTCCAAACTAATCTTGTCTGACAGATATGGAGCAGCCCTTTTCACCCTGTTTCTCTCTCCTTTTCTGTCTTTGTTGTTGTTATTTTGCGGCTGCGTTTTGGTGCCCGGTTATGAGAACGGCCTTTCACCTTTTCCTCTGACTCCCTGTAGCAATGAAAGAGAACTTTTCTCCTCTTTGTCCACAAGACCAAAGCTCAGTGATCAAGGAAACCAGGTTGATAATTTCGCCGGGGCCTCGCTCGGGGAGAGTTGTTTCTTTGCAGAACAAAATGTGACACTCGCTGTTGGCAGCATGACTACACATACCCGCGGCCCTTTGGGGCCAGAGGTGCCATTCGTGCTCTCATAAAGTGACCCTAATGAGCAGAAATAGAGAGAAGCATATGTGCCCCGACCTGAAACAGCAGTTCATTTATTAAGTTCGTTGGCGTTGCTGCTAATAATGAGCCCGAGGCCATGTGGGGGGAAAAAAAGCGTAGTTACTTCACTTGCAATCTGTAGAACATTAATAGCTTTCTATAATTTCGTACAAGCTTACATTCATAATGGAGGTTTAAGTGCAGTTGTTCACGATGCTGAGTCATCAGTTTTTGGTTCATGAGAACTGCCTCTGGCCAGATTCTAGGTGAAGGGTCGTCGTGTGTGATGCAAAATGTAGTGGAAAAATGTCAAACACCAGCTGGTTGGGTTTGTTCATAGATGTTCATCTGGATGAATGTCTTCTTTAACGTTCAGAAAGTGACAACTTGTTTGGTATTTAGACATGAAAAGGTCAGCAGAGTTGTTGAAACAAGTCGTGTTAGCCTCTTAAGAAACGTAGATGTTCAACATCGTTACATGACTGACGCAGAGTGCATGTTTGCTTTATGCACAATCAGGATTTATGGCTTCATTTCCAGCGGTGCAGCTGTGCTGTCAGAGGAATTCATCAGCCATGCCATCTCAATTAAAATCAGTGATAGTAAAGTTTCATTATGTCCAGGTTTCCAAACACTTATGATACATTACCCCTGCGACAGCCAGCTGCTGAACATTAAACAAACATTTTCCCCCTTTTTGAGTTTTATTCTTCTGCAAAGTTGATGCAGAGATCTTAATTTATGCTCACACAATTTTGGATGATTAATATTGTCTTACTCTATATTTGTTTTAGATTGTTTTAGAAGGCTTTTTCCCAAAGGCTGGAGCGGATTACTCTTCAACAAGTTCATCTAACCCTGACAGAACATTTATATTCATCAACAACCGGCCTGTCCACCTTAAAGAGTTAATGAAGGTAGAGTCATTTAAACAATTCAACACAACAGAGTTTAGTCAATGAATACTCCTTTGTTTGTTTTAACGTTATTCTGTTTTACATTTACATGATAACGTATGCCTGGTTGGGTTGTTGCATCGATCATCAGTTGCTACGTCAACGCTACGCTGCTCAGTATCCTGATGACTCAGCCAGAAACCGCTATCCCACCCTGATGCTCAAAATCACAGTTTCCCCCTCCTCGGTGGACGTCAATCTGACACCAGACAAGACCCAGGTTCTTCTTCAAGACAAGGTATCTATGAGTTTCAATCTGAGAGGAAATCAGTTAAAAATGTTGTGTGTATCTGTCCAGACCAAAGATGTATAAAATGTATAAAATAATTTAACGTAACCATAGTGACAGCACGTATTAGTGACTGGACTTCTACTTTAAAGCATCAAAATGTAGCATTTGACTCTCAGTATGTTGTTTTTTTTTTAACCAGAAGTGAGCACACTTGGACAGCTGGGTTTCTTCTTGCTTATGCTGGTTGTCAGGCTGCCACAGGTTACTACTTTGCTCTTAAGCATACCCTGATTTATCACCTTTCTTACCGCCAAAGGTCCCATCATTTACACAAGAAAACCTGACTTTGTTGAGGAGAAATAGCTAAATAAACAATTCATATTAAGGTTTATTAAATCAGCAAAGAATGGGCTTTATTCATCTGGTTTCTTACAGTAAGACTTATTTTTGTAACAGTTTTGTAACAGACTCGCCCCCTGCTGGCCGTATAAATAATGTGTGTTAAAAGCACCTCTACATTGGCTTAACCTTGAAAAACAAGCGGCAACGTTCACTTCAGATGTACTGATTGCTTCCACCATGCTCAAACTTTGCTGTAGCTAACCATCTGCGATCTCTCTGATATTTAGGATGCTGTGCTGACTGCAGTCGAGGCATTTCTGGTTTCCCTCTATGGCTATCGACCAAGCGTTGAATCCCAGGTGGAGAAGCAGCGTGGCCAGGAGACGTCTCCCTCGCCATCCAGTCCTCTGCAGACTGATGTTTCACGATCGGACAATGAACAAAGTGTCACCAACCACAATGGTAACTTCCTCAAAGAAACACCTAAACATAGTGACACAGCGGTAAGAACTGATTCTGCACTCCACTGCCGGACCTCAAATGGCAGCTCCTCATCCTCCGTAGCCGAGGATTGGATCATAAACCAGATCCCAGTCGAGCTTGAGGCTAACTTTTCTCTGTGTGATGATCAGAGCTGCACTCAGACAGATTCAGCGATCAGATCCCCTGAGAGGCTCGAGGACCATAACATGTCAGGCTCAGACACGAACAATGACCAGTTATCAGCTGAGGCGTGGAGCCGGGGGACAGCTTTGACAGCCCCGGGATCAGGAGAACCTCTGCAGCCCGTTCAAATCCATCAACCCTCAAAGGGCAATCTCTCTGACTCAGCTGAGGTGAAGGGTGAGAGCAGCTCAAACAAAAAGATGATCAATGCCATAACTGAGAAGCGGGCCGCTTTGACTGCCTACGACCTGATCAGCAACCGCGCCATGAGGGCACCGCTGTCTCCCGCTGCCCTTTACGAGAAGGAGGTCAGAGCGGAGGTCCTGAGGGAGAAACCCACAGCCAGCCTGCAGGATATCAGCGTCACCGTGCAGGAGAGGTGGAAAAATCTGAGGGAGGAAGAACGTAAGAAGTGAGTTTCCAGACCTTCTCCTTTCCAACCAGTCGTTTCCATTTCTTGTTATTTGCAGTGAGAGAGAGAGAGGGGGGAATGTCTGACCTGTCAGTTGTATGTGAAAAGCCTCGTCTGGTTTTGTTGATACGAGCTGCGTTTCTAATTTCCAGACAACCGTGTTCTGGATCATAACAATCCCTGCAGTACGGGAGGAATCTTTAATGATGAAATCTCCTTTATTGTCTGAGTGTGACATTAATCTACAGTCTGTCTGTCTGATATTTGATTTTTTACATTTACTCAGTAAAACCCCATCGAAATATCACAGTTGATTGTTTACCATGCAGACATAAGTCCCTTGAAGAGTTTAAATTATCAATAAGTTTATTACTAAATGATTATTTCACAATAATGAAATCTTAACTGTTAGGTCAAGACAATATCTAAAATAAATATAAAAATATATATTTTAAATAATAACAATAACCAAAAGGCCAAAAAAAGAGAGAGGTCTGAGGTCATGAATGACAAAGAAAAGCAGCAAGTCCCAACATTTCCATGTTTCCAATTCCCAAATGTATGGATCAGTCATAAAAGTAGTCAAAAAATTAAATGTTTTATTTCGATCAACTGACCAATTGTTGCGGCCCTTAAACCGTTGTCATGGAAACCATGACGAGAAATGAGTAGATATGAACTACTACTTCTATTAATTTCTTTATTCCAATTTAGAAACCCAAACATAAACGTTATTATTTTACAAGGGGAAAATAATGCCGAATAAGGTAGTGGTTTTTCAAACCTTACAATCTTTGTTGTTTTAATGATCGATAGTATCAAAATTTTGAGATTTAGAGATCTTCAGTCATTTTTTCAAGCAAAAGCTGACGCGGAAAAGAGAAAGAGAGAGAGAGCATTTCTAACTAAACTGCACAGATAAATTGGCAATGGTTTGGCAAAGAAACATTGCCAATTTATTTGACAGTGTTCTGGAGTTTGCCTGCATTTAATGAAGAAGAAGAAGAAGAATTTATACTTTATTGATCCCGCGAGGGGAAATTCGTTTTTACACTCTGTCTAGTAAACATGCTACACAAACATGAACTGAAATACACACACATGCACAAACAGGATCCTGTGGACATGCACTAATGGAGAGGTCTCAGAGTGAGGGGGCTGCCCACGGCGGGCGCTCCTGAGCTTGTGGGGGGGGGGGGGGGGGTTAGGTGCCTTGCTCAAGGGCACCTCGGCAGTGCTCAGGAAGTGGCCTGGCACCTCTCCAGCTACCAGACAGTAGTTCAAATATCTGGTATCGTGACAACCTGTGGTGTAGCACACATGAAACACATTACATTTGACCTTTGCTTATTCCATCAAAGACAAAAGACATGATTCAAATCAGTGAAGGAAAGACAGGAATGGACTTATTTAAAAAACAAACAAAGACTGATAAAACAAGGTGATCATTTGTGCGTCATGTGTGCGTCATTCTTCAGACTCGAGGTTCAAAACTGAGATCTGAGCACACAAATCATTTATAAAACAACACTATTAACCGATCAGAGCTCAAGCCAAGAGCAGCTCTTTTTTTTTTTAAATGTATTCAACCTCATTATGAAATGATGAGGAAGGTAAAGCTGGTCACACAGTCATGACCTTTAAATTCATCCAGATGCACAGACTTCTGATCTCTTTCCTCTGAGCTACTCAGCTGGTAGCATCGTGGAATAACAACATTTTACTGCACTGAAGGCACTTAAGGAGATTACTGCATGCATACCAGTTTAAAGTTATTGCAAAGTTGGAAACTGTGTATCAGCAGTACCCTGGGCTCTTATATAAGGTATGGAAGCGTGTATGGAAAAAGACATCTGTTTAGGATCCGGCCTCTCTGTACGGCTGTCTTAAACATGAAATAAGATGTGGCGAGGACTTGGCTTCTCTCACCGCCACCGTTAAGTGGCACAGCACTTCTAGGAATTACACTTACACAAGTTCACCAAGCAGGTTATTTGAATAATGGGGTGCTGAAGTGTCAGCCCTAATGCTTAACACATGAAGATCTGTGGAAACATGAGTTGGCAAATAACTGTTTGGCTTGCTGAGGAAGGCACCCTATATAAATAAGATCATATACATCACGATCTCTGTTTGCTTCACAGAGGGAACTTCGCTCTGGTCGGTATATAAACCCTTATTTAGTAACATAGTGTAATATCTTCTTAATAAACATGAACAGAGGGAAGCTAAGCAACTTTGATACACAGAAAATATTAATCATACAAGTTTGTTCAAGAGCAAACTGTTGCTTATAAAGATTTACCAGAGCATACGTGGTCTGTATCTCTTATTATGTGATCAATGTGTTAAAGTTTAAGGAACAGGAAGTCGGAACAGACGATGAGGAGATTTTTGGTCACATATCTTGCTCAGATTTTCCCCCATACTTTGTAATTGAATTGAACATGTAACCAGAGACACTGCTTGTCAAGAGGCAAGGGAGGCAACTGCTTGGGGCCCCAGACCAGTAGGGGGCCCCTGAGGGCTCACAAACTTAAACCAAAGCAGTGGGCAAACCTTGCAAAGATAGTAGGAAACCTCCCTAAGGGGGCACCATCTGACATCACGCACTCGTCGTTGTTCAGCAAACTAACTCAGCAAACTAACCAATTCACTTGCAACAATTATTTGGCTTCACTTTGTGTGGTGTGATAAATGTTTCTACAACATCAAACATTATCCATCCAACTTCCTCCCTGGAAATACACAACAAAAAAGAACTCCGAGACACTTCAGTACAACTTTTAGTGCGGAGGTTTTAGGTTATATATTCCTAGTTTTCATCAGGCATAAAACTGGTCTTTTCAAATGTAGTCATTTAAATGCTGGTGATTCAACTATCAATGACATTGCCTTAGTGGAGGGGTAATCAACTGCATTTGTACAAGGGCCAGCTTTTGTCTTGACAGGCACTGGTGGGGGTCAGACTTTGAGATATGCTTTTCACATAAGCCTGGCCGCCGTCAAGCCCGATGTGAAGACACTGATGTCGTATGGGGAACGTATTTTCTCCCATTAAGCTAATGTGAGCATTTCAGCTTTGAGATTTTATTTTAATGCTTATTGTATGGAAAGTTTTGGGGGGCCGGATGTGATGGTCAGTTGATGATCACTGCCTTCGGGTTACTCGAAGTATATGTGGCTGATATTCTCACTATCTGCTCTTTGTACAGGCATAGATCCAGAAACTACAATTCCCCTACTGCCCTTGAGTAGCATCTTCTATTAGATCCCTACATTTAATCCAAGTAGAGCAGGCTTTTCTCAAACATTTTAGCTGAGATTAATCCGAGATAACCTGAATGACACCTTAGAGGGCCTCCTCCTGAGAGGCAGAAGTCGTCATAAAACTGTTTTCTCACACTGAGTGGTTGCCCTGGTAACAAGTTGTTAGGGCTTCTTTAATTCAGTCTCGTTGATTTGAAAACAACAACAATGGTTGCTGTTGCTTTAATAACTCAAAATGACTCTGTTGAATCCTGCAGGTATGAAGACAAGGCTCAAAAACACCTTGACCAACACGACCAAAGGACCAAGTTGGCCTCCGCTGAAGGTCCCAAAGAGACGAGCAGGATCATCCAGGGAGGCCAAGCACAGGGCCACAAACGTAAAGCTCCACTGTCCAACCAGCAGCTGCTGGATGAGCTCTTCTCCACCCAACCTCAGAAGAAGGCGAGGAATCCTGCGCCAAAGCCGTCGCAGCCCCTCCCCTGCAGTATGGCTGCCCTTCGGCTGCAGCTTCAGCGCCTTTCATCCCAGAGCGACGCAGTGCCGCGGGGCCTCCGTCTTGTAAACCGGCTGGCCTCTCAGAGCGCCTGGGTCATTTTATGTGGTCAGAGGCTCATGTTGTTAAACCCATTTCGAGTGGAGGAGGCCTTGCTGTTTAAGAGACTTCTAGAGAATAATATACTTCCAGCAGTGAGTCTGCAGAACCCTATACAGCTAACAGATGGGTAACGTATCATTCAGCTCTCACCAGTGTAACGCCGCCCTCACAGTTATCTTAATGCAAAGCTATGCACTTCTATATATTATCACACACATTTGAAATCATTCCTAAGAAACACAAAATGTAATCCCTGTTTGCTTTTAAGCTTTATTTATTATCTTTAAATACACTGGTTACATCTCCCTGTCCGTCTTTTATAGAAGTCTCGGAGGAGCTGAATATACCGAGGCTTTGTGCAACATGGAGAAACAAAACCCTGATCTAAATGGAGGAGCTCATTTCTCCGATCCCAGGCTCGTGGCTAATGGGTTCAAAATCAAACTCACTCCAGGTACATTAAAAAGCAACTATGAGAAAATGTAATGTGTTGATTTATGGCACCCCCATGAACAAATGTGGTTCTTCATTTATTCTTAACATTTTTTTATTCATATTAATGCACATTTTTATTTCATCTCATTTCAAACCTTCATTCAATCCTTGCAAATCATTGAGGTTTCCCTCACAAATAAAACAACAAAGACAGGATCATTCGAGGATGGTTTCAGATCATAGGCTTAATTTGAGAAAGAGAAACAAGGGTGTCAATTTTGCGACAGTGTTGTAATTTATTCCACATTTTTGGAGTGAAAAAGCGAAATGCATATTTTCCAAGTTCATAGAAACCCTGGGACTTGAAGCATTAGACAATCAGTAGAGGGAGTTTGGTAGGGTCCTGTGGTCCAGTTCAGCAGAGATGTTATATAGGATGGTGTACTTCCAATAAGACTTAAACCTAGACTTAGACTTTCTTTATTGTCATTCAAACGTGTACTTCACAGTGCAGATAAGAACAAAATTTTGTTGCATTTGGCTCGTTGTAGTGCAGGATAAAAACAGCAGCAAGTATTTACATAGAAAATGTGCAGATATAAATAGATAAAGAGAGATATATGTTTATCACGTCTCTGTGACAGAGAGGACCATCCAACTTCTCTGGTTTTAAGAGTGGAAGCAGGGGCATGTCATATTTCAGCCCTGCTCAGAACAGGCTGTTTCTGTGTCTGTACCTTTAAATGTAAATGAGCTGTGTCTGACCACGCCCCCCTCTCTGGAAGGGCTCGAGTGGCACTGTCCTTTCTCGCTCGATGTCCTATTGTTTACGGTGAGAAGGCAGACTCAGAGGGCAGAACAAACACCTAGCTGTGGGAGTGTCACCCACCTTTGGGAGGGGTTACTGCCCTTTGTGATGTCATGAAGGGAAAATCTCTAAACGGCCTGTTTGAGCACACATTTTCTGAAAAGTGGAGCAGGCAAAAGACAAAGAGGATGGACTTTTTTCTTTGGTGGTTATGTAGACGGACTAAGGACACATATTAGTGTTATAAAACCATGGTGAAGTGTATTTTGTATAATAGGTGACCTTTAATAAGAGAACCTGCTCATAAGGGATATTAAGACAGGACACAGCATTTGTATTCACACTTGTTTTGTGTCAGGTTTTTCTCATTTCATTTATAAGAAATATGTCTTTTTTAGGGAGGCCCCATTTCTAATTCTAAAAGTGATGCTTCCACATTTACTGATTGAACCTTATACTCTTCTAAATAGAGCCAAAATCAAGAGTAATGCAAGTTATAAACATAATGTAAGAGTGAACCTGAATGACTCTCACAGTGAAACTTGTTTCCTTCAGCTTCTTCATTATTATTGTGACATTATTTCTCTGTTCGCTTGCAAAGGGTAAACAGCAGTGCCCTGTGAGTGTTGGTTGTGTTTGTTACTGGAATGGTTCACCTCGGTTGACATTGGCTCTCTGCCTGACAAAGTGGTCTCACAGTGGGTTCGTACCCCAGCGTGCAGGTGATGAGAATGGTTGCCCTTTAAGTTATTCAAGGAATTTTTCATTTGGCACTGCCAGCCTCGGTGGGTGTGCGTGAGACTGAAGGTAGCAGCGTGTACGAGATGGTTTCACTGCAAAACCTCTGCTGCATATTTACTGCTTCTGTTAGGATTTTTTTACATTATTCCAGTTATGTGAACATTGTGATTTAGCCGATACTGTCATTCAAAGGACGTGTATAGTGTTAGATACGCTCTCATTTTGTTGCTCTTTGCAGATGCAACAAACCAGCACAGAAATATTTGAGAAATGTTATAAATGTCTCGTCTTCTGCAGGTTTTTATTCATACCTTTCTGTTTTCATTTTGCGTCCAATGTCATGAATCAGAAATATAAATTGTGAAAGATTTGCAGTATTTCCTCGTGAAATGAGAGGCAATCACTCTTCCACCCTACAAGACAACTTCCTTCCAGTCTGCTGGGGTTTCTATTAGTCATTTAACACTCCATTTGGCTCTTGGCTTGTTTGACTTGGTCATCAGTCCAGCCGTTAACCACAATATTTATTTATTATTCTTTCCTGGAGATAGTAGTAGCGTCTGGAGTATATTAATCCTTGTTTTCTGCTTGTTTTGGCCAGGCCTCGCGTCAGCAGAGAGACATCTGGAAGTGACAGCGATGGCAGACTGCGTGCCTTTCCTCGGTATAGAGGACCTCAGGGAGATCCTGACTGCAGTTCTTCACAAGAAGGCCCGGACTGTGCAAGAGTGCCGGCCACTCAAAGTCACAAACTACCTACAAGTGAGAGACGCTATGAATTCAGATTATATCCTCATAATATCGTCAGTGCTGTAGATTTAGTTTGTTTCATTAAATATCTAAAAGGTGACATTTTCTCCTCACAGGGTGAAGCAGTACGGCTTGCACGTCAGTTGCCTACTAATTTATCCAGGGAGGATGTGGAGGAAACCCTCCAACGGATGGAACAGCAGCTCGGTGATACAAACCAGACCTGCATCCACGGGCGACCTTTTCTCCATCACCTTTCTGACATCCCCTCTACAGACCAGGAAGCTAAAGCTCTGCTCAGGCCTTTAGAGCTGTAAGACACTTTGATTTAAAAAAACAGCAGTGTTTCCATACGGCTTTAATGATGTTCAACCTTGATTCAAAGAGAACCTCAAATAAAAATATAATGTGTGCACATCTCAATCAAGCAGGGGACTCATTTTCTGAACCTTGAGGAATTCAACATTGTAGATGCATTTTTATTAATTCAGAATTCTTGGTATTATTTTATTATAAATCACCAATTTTGAACCTCTGGTTTTCCACAGAGCAACAAGAGACATAAATGTAGCTACACTGTGGAAAGAGTTGAAGGAAGGATGCAGGTTAGAGTCCATTGAAGGTCTCAGAGGTCTCTTGATGAGGAAAGTAAACAGGTAATGTTCTCGTAGAACCTACTTCCTTTATCCGAGAAGTACACTTGATAAGAAATTCAGTTAACCTGTTGCCTTAAATGTGCTTGACCACAAATGAAATAACAGTGTGATGGCATTGAAGAAGCAAAACAAAAATAATAATTATTCAAATCAGCTGTAAGATTTAAGATGAAGATTTAAGTGGAGCCAGGGTGATATATCAGTTGTTCAGTTCTCAAATCAGATTTCCACCTGTTACTTACAGATGTTCAGTATTACTGTTAAAGGAAGGCAGGACTATGAACACTTTACCAGAAAGAAAAGGAGCCTGGGGGATTTTAGAGATGTAATCAAGAAGACCAGAATAGGATTCGATAGTTGGCAATACTCACAGCACCGTCTACAGCACATGTATCAAAGCTCCACATCATGGGTTGGCAATGTCTGATAATATTTATACTTATACTTAAAGTTATATGTTAAAAAAACAGTCTTCCTATTACTAAAAGTACATTTAAAATTCATCCTAAAATGTTCTTAGTTATATTAGTATCTGGGGCGCTGGTAGCCTAGTGGTTAGTGCGCACACCCCATGTACAAAGGCTTTAGTCCTCCAAGCGGACGGGCTGGATTCGAATCTGACCTGTGGCTCCTTTCCCCACTCTCTCTCTCCCTGATTTCTGAATCTCTCCACTGTCCTATCTCAAAATTAAAGGCATAAAAAGACCCCAAATAAACCTTTAAAAATATCTCCCAAAGAAATTGCATATGTTCATTTTTAAGTTTCATGGAGTTTCTTTTTTTTCTTTTTAAGATTTATTTTTTGGCTTTATGTGCCCTTAATGGAGAGATAGGACAGTGGAGAGTCGGAAATCAGAGCGAGAGAGAGAGAGAGGGGAATGACATGCGGGAAAGGAGCCACAGGTGGGATTCGATCCTGGGCTGCCCGCTTGGAGGACTACAGCCTCCAAACACTAACCACTGCACCACCAGTGCCCTTCATGGAGTTTCTACACTAAATACAGTTTCATTTGTCAGCAGATTTTTTGCAAAATACAAACTTATTACAGCTGCCTCATAACAATTAACCAAGAAAATCAACTTTTTACTGCTCTTGCAGTACCAGGAATGGATGTCCAAACCAAATATATACTGATATATTATTGAGACATATGCATTTACTAGTCCCAATACTGTTAATAATGCGCGAGTAGTACCGATGTACTTCAAACATGGATTGGCTCTCTTTATCCGTTTGAACTACATATCTAATGATTTAGTTTTGTAGATTGATTTCTTGGTTCGCATGTTCTTGGATTAACAACAACAGTGTCCACCTGTGTAGTGACATCCGATTCTGGGACTTGATTTCTGGCCAGAGTATCTCCCTTTCCTCATTGTGGCACCATCGGAACGAACATTGGCGTGCTCCAAGCCCAAGATGTACACCCTGCCAGCTTCTACCCATAATTCTTTAGCCCCCATTAGTGCCAGCTGCTCGGCCTTAAGTATTGACAGATAGTTGTGTATTATCCCTGGCTGCATTAAATGCTTTGGAGATTTGCACTGTAATTTCAACCACAAAGTTTATCAAATCTTTGACACTGTGCTAACTTGTAGGAGTGCCACCTCCTCAAGACATCAGTCTGCTGCACCATCGTGTAGCTGTCAAGTGAAGCTCGAGGTTTCATGTGGACAAACTACATTGATGTTGCTGTATATCTTGAAAAAAAGAGTTGAGTGGCAGAAGCTCATGGCTAAAAGTATGCTCCTTTTTATTATCTATCCTATATGTTTTGGTCATTTTCAGAATATTGAGTATTTGGTAAGTGGCTGTACCTTAATATTGAATTAATACGAAATAAAAATCAGTTTTATATCTAAAGAAACACTTATTTCTGATGTCATGTACAAATATGGCCTGATGGGGTTCTTCACTCATCACCTTCATATGGACACTGAATCCCACCACAGGGGAAAGTGCAATACGATCGTTCTACTTATGATAATATTATAGTTAGGAGCATGAAAGGTCAAGCCACAGCACATGTCTTGTTTTACACGGCCTCTGCTGAGAGACACACAGATGGCTTCGGCATTGGTGCAGCACCCACAGTCTGCAGAGTTGCTCTTGGAAGGGGGAGGCATGCCAGTGAGGACCCTGTCCCTCCTTTCACCTTTCTCTCCTCGGTTTCTAGCCTCTCAGCCCCTGCGTAGATCCTTGTTTCAAACTTGTCAATGTTTGATACGTGCTCCTCGGTTGCTGGTGTCAGAAATGCGTGCGGCAGCGGAATCTACTCCGTACGTGCTGCCTTCGGCACCCAAGGGGCATATCAGAGTAATTGGGGAGGATTAACTGATCATCATCTTTTGACCATGTGACCACACTGTTAAAAAGGTCAGCAACGATTCATTTTGCCAGCTGTCTTTTAAACCACCAGTTTCACTCTTTTTGTGGGACCTTTCTTTGCAACCAAAATGATGCATTTGATAATGATTAGACCCAAATTGGCGTTTGCAGAAACAAAGTATGTAGCAGTTGAATATCCAAACCTCAAAACAAGAATACTCATTTCATATAAGACGTCATCTAGATAGTTATATGTTCTCCTGTTACTGCCTTAATGTGCACAGCTACTGCTTCTCAGGTTGTTTTCATCGGCCAGGGCAACTGTACACCACTTTCACAACCCAGAAGTAACAGTGCTCTTTAACAGACTCATCAAGTCCAAAATAAAATGACATGAACTATATTTAACACCTTTCCCGCTCTATTTTTGGACCTGTCAGGAGAAAAAGTCATATAGAGTACCTTGCCTGTGGCCTGGTAAAAGCAACACCTGTTTAGAAATACGATAGCAGATTGAGAGAGGGGTTTTTATTTGCCTTTGGTTATTCATTAATGCATGACTAATAGTTCGATTATATCACATATTTAAATGTAGTTCTCATATTAAAATGAGAATAACCTGGTAAAAATCATTGTTTATCCAAGGCCGTGTTCAATCACGACTTAAACCTCCCTCATAATCTGGCCTTTTTTTCTTACCATGAACGACACTAAATTCATGGTCAAACTAAAAATGAAATGCCGATCAAATCATTTCGCTCTCTATAATCACATTCCTCTTTCACAATTTCAGAAGCAACATTTGGAGGATTTGCGTTCAACAAATTGTGTTACTTTCCAAAACACCATCCTTGGTGAGACACTTGCATAAAAGTCTGAACTTCTATCTAGTTGTTCTATGACTGTGTGAAACTGATCGTTGGAGTGAAAGGCGTTGTGCTTTTGGGTCGTCTTTCCATTTCTTTCTTGTGAACACAATACTAGAGGATTTGTTGGAGTGATATCTTCAGATTTTGCACAGAAAAAAAAAACCCTTGGGCTCAAGTATGAAGTCATTCAAATGTGGTGTTCAAATGCAAAGGTCATTTGGGTCAAAGTGACTCTGACATCATAATGACTATGCCAATGATTGCAGGTGTGCGGAGGGGTATCTGGATCCCCATCGTTATTTGTATTGTACCAATTCATAATACATGTGATGTCAGGACACAAAAGAGCAGGTCTAGACCTTACTCTTTGTAATACTATTTACAAACACCCAACGTTAATGAATAAAACCACGAGGTAAGCACTAAGTAAAATTTAGCACAAGACTTACGTTGAACTGCCATCTGCCGAATCAGTTAAGAAGCATCTCAAGAAGCATCTTGTGTTGACAGCTGATGGACTTTCTCCTGAAGAATAGCCATACTGATATGTTGTTAAAGAAAGGTGGGATGTCTAGAACACCTCACTCCTTGGGCTGTCTAACTGCTTGTAAGAGAATCTGGGTATTTAAAATGTGACCTGGGGGTCTTATGGCTTCACTTCCCCAATGCCTACAGGTACATAGCACACAAGGTGGTAGAGGACGCTCCGCGAAGACATGTGCCCAGCAGCAACTGTCAGGTTTGAAACAGCAGAAGGTGGAGTCCTGCAGGTAGCAGAAGCACGACTGTGGCAGAGGGTTATTGGAACAGGCCAACAGACTCGAGTTGCTTTCCATGCCGCCAGATCAGCAAAGCCAAACGGAGGAGGCATCGACATCTGCTTTAGGAAGAAGTTAATCTTGCTGTATATCTGGAGTACGGGTCAGCAAGATGATGGGGCTCTGTTCGTAAGATGCTTGGACAAAGGTGGGAGAACACACTGCAACAGAAGATTACTTGGTCGGACTTCCACTGGAACAGTTTCCCAGTCCAGGAAGTTTATGACACCTTACGAGTCCAACAAAGTTTTACACATGGTGCAAGATCGAAACATCGCCCTGCCCCTGTTCTGAAGAAAGGCCCTGGCCGATGGATGCTATCACTCACACCATAACCCACAACCATGACCTTTTTTTCTGAGATAAAACAGCAATCAAAGAATCATTTAATCAGATGTGACCAGAGGTCTTTAAATCTGTCACTAATCCCCAACACTCACCATCAACACCAATCTTCACAGAAGGACTTAATCAAGCTCCTTAAACTTGTTAACCGTAACATGTTCCATACGGGACTGACTATAAAACCTTTGCTGCATCTAAGTTTTTTGTTTTTCAGCTGGTAATTGGTAGTGGTCCCTTGCTGTGACTCTGCACTTTTCTGCCATCCACAGAGGGTCTACTTAGTACTTTTTATGGCCCTTAGGCTCACACTAATGTGATGGGTGTTAAAAAGCCACAGGTTCTCAACTGTTGAAGAATTTACAGCCACACCACATTTAATTTCATGGGTCAAGGGTATCCACAGTGGGGCCATCAAGTCTACTCTTTTTGATTTTTAATCACTTGTCAACAATTCCTTGGAAGCTGTGTCCAAGCCATGCTTCTTGGAGGGATACATTTAAGATAATTAAAGAAAAGAGAAACGTAGATGGAGGTAAAATAAATGCAAAATTAAAACTGTTAAATTCACAGGGCAAATGCATGTAGCTCAGGATGCCAAGTTGCTTTCAAGGAATATAAGCCTTTAGGCAATGCAATACTTTCAGAAATAACCCTACTGATTTTTCAAGTAAAAATGCTGATATATAAACATTTCTACCTAATTTCAGCTGTTGGATTTTCATCCATATATATATACATTTTAAACACGTCTTCATGAGCGGCGTCCTGCTTGAATGTCATTCATCTGAGTGTCTTGTTGAATTAATTGTGCGCAGTAATCTGTAATATGTTATTTCTGAGATGTAGAAATTCATCCAGGCTTCTTGACACATACCTGATACTACTCTACATCCGTCTGCGTTAAGAGCATAGGTGCATCATCGGGAGACAGGAGGTTTCCATAATCTGCCCTCACTTAGTCTCCCTGGAGAAGCATCTATTCTTCATTACTGTCAACACTCTGTCCCCAGAGAGGACGGCTTTTGGCCACATTTTTTTCGCTCAGCCCCCTTTCCCCTCCTCACAAATGAACACTGACACGGAGGAATTTTGTAAACATATGTGGAGTAAACACCAAATATGTCCCGTCTCCAAACTTCCAGTAGCTTTACAAAGTCGTTTATCATATGATAGTTTCCCAGAGGTGACTGTCAGTTTAGTGGTAGGAATAGTGATTCCTCATCCCTAAGTGAAAAAGCAAGCAGAGTGCAGACGGGAAGGATAAATCACCGGGGAAGTGTAGACAGGTAGCATTCAGCAGCTGGCTATCTGGAACTTATCGTGTCCAGGACTGGCTGATTTTATTGCTTTTCATTGCTTTCCGTAGACAACCTGTCAATCTGGCCCGAGGTGATCATCCTCTGCAGGTTGTTTAGGTGATTATATGAACATAATGCCCTCATTAGATGAAGTGGCTTTCCGAGAGCACTTTCTTTTTTAAAGTCAGTGGTCAGATAGGCTTTGGACACAGATGTTACCCTGATCTGTCTCTTACAAACAATAAGAACTTTACTTAATGTACCACTGTTTATTTTGCAGATTTTATTGCTTTATCATACCATCTTCTCTTTAGTTGTTTCATCACCGATTGATTTAACATATAGGGAGAATCTGGTTTCAGCCTAAATGTTGGTTTAATTATAATTCACACAGAACTCTGAACATTGTCGAATTATTGGGGAAAAGTTACAGGAAGATTTATCAAATGAAGTTTAAATCAGTATAATAAGATATCACATTATCTCATACAACCCAATAGACACCACCAGTACAGAATATGTTACGCTTCTGATCAGCCAATAATAAAGAAAGCTGAAGACAAAACATACGGATTGATTAAAGGGGGGGAGCATGATCAACAAATTGATATTATAGGAAAATACAGCATTAGCCTGCTGATTAATACAAAGATATGCAGGTTTAAGATTTGTTATTTCTTTAAATGTACCTCTCTTGTAGCTTTCTTCAGTTGTGTTATTCATACATGTAGCTATGTCCATGTTAGCAATCTATGTAGGAAGGTGACACCCTCGTTCTTAATAGAAAATCCCTCTAGAAATATTGTGTGGAACTGAAATCATCCATGATTTTTCCAGGCTTGGAGACTAAAGTTTTCAGTCTTACCAGATGATATCATGTAATAGATGGTAGTTCTGCGTGTTTCCCTAAACTGTGTAGGGTTGACAAGGAAAGCTTTTTGGTGCATTACTGCTTAAACAAACTGTTCAAATTAGTTTTGTGATATCGTCCGACCTTGTGGACACATCTGCTTCGGTCTCTCAGTGGCCTGACGACTTTATAAGTCTTTACTCCTTAACTATGTTCATGTCAAGGAGGACCTTTGCCACAGAGCGATCCGTCAGCAGAAACACTTCACCAGATGGTGTGGTTCCTACATCTGTTAAAGGGTCCAGATGTTTTTGGATGCATAGGGCAAGCCCCTTTTCCCTTCTGACATATTATCCATGGTCCTGCACCAATTTCAGGACAGAGCATCCCCCTTCTTTGTCCAGGTGTGCGGAGGACCATTTCAAGATATCCTACATTTAAATATTGCAAGGAAAACATTTATTTTTTTTGTCTATGCACCACTTTCAAGGCGTGAAGAGGATTTCTTTTATTGAAATAAGTCCATGTTACATCCTTGCATTGAGCCTAAATTGCTGTAACTGTTGGGTAATCCAATCAAATACATCAGTAAACAGAAATTGGCCAGCCCTATTGGAAGAAAAACAATGCCTCTAATCAAATTATACACTTGATATTATCACCTGACTCTGGCCAAGACTTCCATATCTGTGCATTGCCATTATTCAAAGTCTGACCAGCAATTCAAGAATACAGAAATCTGGTCCAGCACCTGCTTTGTTATGCAGAATCTGTACACAGAGACTACATGGTGAGTACTGTGAGTGCTCCAGTTTGAACCAATATTTGTGTTACAATGTGTTTGTGATCACCTGACATTTCATAGAGCACTACAACCCTTGCATCTCGTACATTTGTACCTTTTAATGACTTTTTATCAAACAATTAATTTGTAAGTTTTCATTAAAGCCCATTGTGAACTCAGGGATGCTGGTCCGTCAACCTCCTCTTCCATTTCTTTGGTCAATAATCAAACCTGCGAGCAAGAGCATAAAATCTCAGAGGAACATACGAACTTGTTTTTGGCATTAACGACACATCAATCTCGCATCCATCAGCAATCAGTGTCTAAGAGACGATATATGCGTCTGGGAACCGATACAGAATTCTCTGTGATTCCGGTGAAGTCAGCGGTTAGCTTAAAAAATGTCCGGGGAAGACTTTCTATTCCGTGCAGCATTTACATCTGCAACGTAACCACTATAACTTCTTTGTCTATAACATCCTGTTCCTTTTTTTGAGTCTCACTTCAGCAGTAGAATATAAGTTATGCAGCAGCTTCACTCTGGCTTACTTAAGTGATATGGGCCCGGAATACAAACTGATTTTCTTGTGATTTACTGGAAATTATTGGGAATTTAATTTGTCGGAATAAAAACATTATGATGCTGATTTTTAGGAAGTAAAACACCAAACTTTGTCAGGTCTGTCCTCAAGAGGAGGAGAAATATTTGATCTTGAATGGATTGTCAGCTGCACTTTATGCAGGTATCTGTGTACAAAGATAAATAAACAATTGTTAGAATATCGCCCATGACTGATGGTATGTTATCAGTGCGGATAACGTTCCACCTGTTTTTTTTGTTGTTGTTCACACTGACTGTTTTTCCTGCACACACCAAAGCCTGCTGAAACATAATTGGTCTATACAGCTCAGACTACAAAATGTCTGCAAATGGAAATCAGAACGCTTTCCATGCGGACCCGTGTTCACTTTTTTTTTTTTACATTTTTACATCGATTCTGTAAACAGAGATTACTGACAGATGAATTCATACAGATGATGAACGAGAAAGAGAAGACGAGAGTTTGGTGTGCAGTCTAAGTGTATAGCAGCATGACAAGGGTCTGGTCTGAGGCTAGCCTGAGTCAGTCCTTACTATGAGCCTTTAAAAAAGGATTTTTTTTATGCCGAGTCTTAAAAGTAGTGAGGGTGTCTACTTACCAGACAAAAACTGGTCAAGAGTTTCACAGAGAAGGGGCCTGATAATTTAACGCTCTACCTCCCATATTATTTTTGTATAAACCCAGCCACATACTGCAAGCACACTTCTTGAGTAATAGGGCCCTCTGAGCTCTTAGAGATGCAATGGTGACTGAACATAAGGGTGAGGAAGAGGGTTTAAAATTGTATTCAATAAGTGTAGAAAAGCTAATGCGGGAGAAATATGAACCCATGTCCCTGTCCTTGTCCGAATTAGTGCAGTAATGAACCAGTGAAGAGTCTATAGAGACTAATGAGAGCAGTGTGATTAACATGCGGTTCATATTGATTTCAGTCAAATCTGAAGTCTTGCAATAATTAAATCCAAACTATAGATGGAATACGCTAAGGCTTAGCGGGATTTCTGTTTGTGTGATTTGGTTAATCAACCTAGTGTGGACGCAAAAAAAGTGATATCACATAAAAATCTGATTCTAGTTTAATATTTTTACTAAACAACAATCAGCCTTTCTATCACCCTCATCATTCATACCATACCTTGACGAGGACTCAAAGAAGGTTCTGTCCATTCAAATTCTATTAACTTTTGCACAACAGGAATCCTGTCCACTAACGGGGTCTCCAGCTGCCTTGGACAGCTCCTTTACCCCCAAACATCCTTCTTCCCGTTCTCTCACTCTCACTTCCTCACCTGTCAGAGGGAGAATGTCGCTGGCAGATCTAGTCCTCCGGGGTCCGAGTCCTGACAGATGCAGCGATGCTCAGTCAAAACATTTCCCTGCTCCTGTTCGCAAAGTTACTTAAAACTAACAGACAGACACAATAACTGCAGGATAGAGCTGAATAAAACGATGCAACTGGGCGTGATAAACACCACAGAGGTGCAGCAGCGCTTGCTGGTGCAGGCTGTTTAGAGCTGAAAAGAACAATACGGATAGATTCATCGTGTTCAGCTTTCTCTATGTTAGCTAACTAAAGCAGCATAAGTGCCTCAAAACCTTTTCTTGGGATTTATATACATAGATAGCTTAAAGGTTTGGTCAAATTTAAACTTTACTGCTGGAAAGCAATGAAAACAAGTTTAACTGACATTTATACACAAGCCCTGGGAGCAATGATAGTTTTATAGACTTCAATGGCTAATTTTTAAGACATGCGTCATTGGTAATAATGTGAAAGTAAAGGTTGGAAACTGTTACAAAGTATGAGGCTCATAAAAAGTTCATGCCTATGTCAAACTGCAGATGGAAACCAAACCCAAATGAAGATAAAGGTTGTAGATTTTCCTGAGCTGTAAAATATCCTATAATTAATCCGAGTATGATTCTGGATGCGTCTTTCTTATTTACAGATCTTGTCAGACATTTTTGACAAGCATTACCAGCAAACACAGGAGGGTAAAGTCTAAAAAACGTTTCCCCCCTCCAGGGAAAAGAAGTTCTGTAGATCCACTCTTCCTAGAGTCTGCTCTCTGCCGTGGCTGATCATTGTGGCAGCTTTCCAGCTCTCAGCAGGAAAGGAAGTAGCTCTCAGGGGTACTGCTCAATTCGCCCTCTACTGGGCGGAAGTCAAGCCTCAATGAGGCCGTCAGTGGGATAGGTCATGCTGTCAGAGCGCACCAGAGTTCACATCCTCTCATTAGACTGCAATACTTCACTGGGGGAAAAAAAAGCTAAGTCAGGGAAGTTGGGCTGAATTATGCTTGTGATAAAAGGGGCTGATGTTGATGGGATCATGCAGGTGTAGTCAGGTAGACTGTGTGTGTGTGTGTGTGTGTGTGTGTGTGTGTATGTGTGTGTGTGTGTGTGTGTGTGTGTGTGTGTGTGTTGCTGTTGCTTTCTCCCAGCACACGCTCGCACATTGCACGTGTAACTTATCAGTTTACACCCTGTGTTGACGACAAAAATTCTCAGCTGCTGAAGTGAGAAATGAGGCTGCGATGTTGCGGTTCAGGTTGTTGTATTTGGATCAAGTTTGGATTTAGTGTGTGAGTCAGCAGAAAGATAAACTACATCCAAAGACGCTGAAGAAACAAAGGCTTGTGCAGCCTGATTCTAAAGATGAACTGCAGTAAAACGATGATGGCTGGTTGGAGTGACAACTGTGATACGTGCTGGAAGTGTGTATTTTACTTTGTGTATGAACTATTTAAACACTGCAAGAATGTCATGCATCATCTGCATGCAAGTTGATTGCAAGAAAATGTAACCTGAATGCAACTTTAAAGACTTCAGAGTCCGATTTCCGTCCGGTGAGGTGCAGTGTTTAGGGCCTGAAAAAACTGCTCAAAGACACAGTACTCAACAAACAAGCTGAAAACTTTATTCGTCGAAACATTTGTACAGAGTTGCTGAATTACATCTTATATTTTGCTAGATAGTTTTATACATTTACCAACAGTGGTTTAGAAAGGCAACTCCTAA